>NC_058406.1:4090634-4166911 GCF_002201575.2 Neomonachus schauinslandi
TTTTTTTTTTTTTTTAACAAATTATTTTTTTTTAATATGCAAACCTCTGAGAAAACTGGACAGCTACAGGCAGAAGAATGAGACTAGACCCCTTTCTCACACCACACACACACATCAATTCACAATGGATTAAAGACCTAAATGTGAGACCCGAAATCATAAAACTCCTAGAAGAAAACACAGGCAGTAATCTCTGTGACATCAGCCATAACATTTTTCTAGATCTGTCTCCTCAGACAAGGGAAACAAAAACAAAATTAAACTATTGGGACAACATCAAAATAAAAAGCTTTTGCTTGGCGAAGTTAACCATCAACAAAACAACAAGGCAACCTACTGGATGGGAGAAGATATTTGCCGATGATACATCCAACAAGGGGTTACTATCCAAAATATAGGAAGAACTTATACAACTCAACACCAAAAAAAACCACCAAATAGTCCGATTAAAATGGGCAGAAGACACAAATAGACATTTTTCCAAAGAAGACATACAAATGGCCAACAGACACATGAAAAATGCTCAACATCACTCATCATCAGGGAAATACAAATCAAAACCACAATAAGACATCACCTCACACCTGTCAGAATGGCTAGAGTCAAAACGACAAGAAACAACAGGCGTTGGCAAGGACGTGGAGGCAAATTGTGCTGTTGGTAGGAATGCAAATTGGTGCAGCCACTGTGGAAAACAGTAGGGAGGTTCTTCAAAGAATTAAAAATAGAATTACCATATGATTCAGTAATTCCACTGTGGTATCTACCCAAAGAAAACAAAAACTCTAATTTGAAAAGACATATGCACCCCTATGTTTACTGCAGCATTATTTACAATAACTAAGATACATGAGCAACCCAAGGGTCCATCGATAAAGATGACAAAGAAGGATAAAAAAGATGTGGTGTAGGGCGCGTGGGTGGCTCAGTCGTTAAGCGTCTGCCTTCGGCTTGGGTCATGATCCCAGAGTCCTGGGATCGAGCCCTGCGTCGGGCTCCCTGCTCAGCGGGAAGCCTGCTTCTCCCTCTCCCACTCCCCCTGCTTGTGTTCTCTCTCTTGCTGTGTCTCTGTCAAATAAATAAAATCTTTAAAAAAAAAAAAGATGTGAGATATATATATACCACAGATATAAATAGAATGTTACTCAGCCATAAAAAAGAATGAGATCTTGCCATTTGTGACAACATGGGTGGATCTAGAAGGTATAATGCTAAGCAAAAGAAGTCAGAGAAAGACAAATACTGTATGATTTCACTCATATATGGAATCTAGGAAACACAGCAAATGAATAAACAAAGAAAACAAGAGACAAAAAGCCAGACTCCTAAATACAGAGAACAAACTGGTGGTTGTCAGCGAGGAGGTGGGTGGGCTATGGGTGAAATAGATAAAGGAGATTAAGACACTTATCAAGATGAGCACTGAGGAGTATATAGAATTGTTGTATCATATACTGTGCACCTGAAACTAGTACAATACCGTATGTCAATTATACTTCAATTTTTAAAAATGGTCAAAAAATAAAAGAGAAAAAAGTGCAAAACTCTGCCCCCAACAAGGATAGTAAATCAAAACAGTCTAGATCCCCAAAGTGGCAAAAATTTATGACACTCTTAAAAGACCTAGAAGATGCATCATAGCTTAATTTATCTCTCTGCCCAACGTGGGGCTCAAACTCACAACCCTGAGATCAAGAGTCACATGCTCTACTGACTGAGGCAGCCAGGCACACCATTTATCGTAGCTTAATTTAATTGACCAGTCTACTTACTATGAAAACCATGGATCCTCTAGAACAACCTACTGCAAACTTAATCAAGTAGTAGCCCCATTGCAGATATGGTCTCTTTTCATTCATTCATTCATTCTTCTTCCTTCTTTTCTTCTCCTTCTTCTCTGCCTCCTCCTTCTTCTTCTCCTCCTTGTCCCCCTTCCCTCCTCTTCCTCCTCCTTCTTCTTTTTTGGTGGTAAAATACACATAATATTTACCATCTTAACCATTTGTAAGTGTGCAGTTCAGTGGCATTAAGTACATTCACCTTATTTTTTTTTTTAAAGATTTTATTTATTTGACAGAGCACAAGCAGAGGGAGAGAGAGGGAGAAGCAGGTTCCCTGCTGAGCAAGGAGCCCGATGTGGGACTCGATCCCAGGACCCTGGGATCATGACCTGGCCCGAAGGCAGCCGCTTAACCGACGGAGCCACCCAGGTGCCCCGTACATTCACCTTATTAAGGTAACCACCAACACCACCTATCCCCAAGACTCTTTATCTTGAAAAGTGGATCTCTGTCTCCACTGAACACTACCTCCCTCTTCCCTTCCCCCAGCCCTTGGCACCCACCATCTTCAGAGGCGGTGTCTTTGTTAGAGCAGACTAACCTGGCCTCAGGTGTATGGTGAGGCTATCGACTCAGACACAGGGAATCAGAACCCTCGGAGGTGGGACCTGGAAATCTGCTTTTCACAAGCTTCCCAGAAAGAGGTAAAGAAAAAAAGTGTCATAAATGCAGTAAATGTTTGTGTAAATATATATCCTGTAATATAATAGCCTGTAATGAATGGGTGCAGCAAATGGAAGGCATTTACCTTGTTATTATCATTTGAGCATTCTGGACTCTTAAATTTGAGCATTGAGCGTCCATTCTGAATTTACCAGGAGACTGATGAAGCTTAAGCTCGGATCTGCTCCCAAGCAAGGGCATAACGTGGTAGAATGTTCTGGAACAGAGGAAAGGCCAGGGTTGTCACCAGGAAGTGTGTCTGATGAATTGCTTAAAGAGAAACCAAAAGCATAGACATCAATCTGCAAGCACCACTAGCTTGATGTGACTTACTTTTTCACTCTGAATATTTATTTTCACACCAAGTCTGTATTCATAATTTTATATTAGAATGTATCCACACAAAACCTGGATCTGCCTCTGATTTCTGAGGTCTAGAGTGGTTCTTTGTTCTTTAAGAACTTGGCTCCATTCTCCCTCAGGTTTGTAATATACCAAACACCATGGCAGGTGGCTCTGGACCCAGCCTCCACCAGAGAACCAGCAGCGGGCACACATTCAGATTGGAATCCCCTTTCTTAACCCGCAGGCCAGGGAACCCTGCCTCCCAAAGCAGGCTCCTGTGACCAGCCAATGGACCCCTGCTCCCTCCTGCCCTACAATGGATCTCAGTGACAAGACACCACACGTGCACGTTGGGCGTGCCCATTAAGTGCCTTTCTCACGCCCCTGAAACCATTCAAAGTTTCATTATAGCTGCCTGAAGCGCCTGGGGCTTTGCCAGGCCCTCTCAAAACCCAGAGTGAAACTAGTTGCTCACTGGGAACCCTCAGTGGGTGGCAGCCTTCTCCTCCATATCACATGCCCAGGCAGCTCCCTGCAGGGCAGTCACCTGGCTGTGCAGGGACACACATGCACACGCACACGCACACGCACACACACACACACGCACACCCAGGTACTCGGTCAGTACCCTGAGACACAGCCACACTGGTAAGCAGCCAGGCACGAAGTAAAACCCAGGGAAAAAACATCATTGGCTGGGTTAGCTCTTCTCTGGGACATCTATAGCAACCTGGTGTGTTTTTAATAAGTAAATACGGCCGCATGTTGATATTTCAAGTAGGAGGTAGCTGCACATGATGGGGAAGCTCCCTCTGTCCCATCGCTGTCTCCAGCGTGGTCATCCCAAAGCATGACGGGGAGGGGGGTTCTGCAGAGCCGCACATTTTTCCAGACATTCCCCACAGGCTATGTTCCTTCTGATCCTATTACAGGGAAACAAGTGGGAGACTCACTGGCAGAGTCTGGTAGTCACAGGCAGAGAAGAGCAATTTGCAAATGTTTATTAAAGGAGTCCTCCTTGGCAACCTGCTCTTTATCCTCACTCATGGAAGCTGAGATTTGACCTTTCCAAATTAACTGGTGCCGGGGGGGCACGTGGGGTTTGGCCCCAGCCTGAGTTTCCCAGACAGCTCAGTGCTCTGGTCATTGGATCATTTCACCCACAGGTTTATGAGAGACACAGGAGCCTTTTCTCCAACCAAGCGTGATAACCAGACAGAGTTCGAGAGTTAGATTCAGTCATGGGACCAGAGCAGAGGGCATCATAAGAGCTGGCCAACGGGCACAATGTGGGCCTTGTTAAAGCTCACGAAATGCCCCCAAGTGAGGCAGCCTCCCTCCCACATAGAAAAAGCCTGCACTGCCCTGGACTCGCCTTCAGGACACCTGGGGAGGTGCTTTCAGGCGTCCCGTGGAGGAGGCCGGTGTTCTCCCTATTTCATAAGCCCAGCTCAGAACTTCTGGGCAGCTCTTTGCCCATCCCTGCTGGGAAACCGGCTTCTCGCTGCCAGCCCAGAACCTCACCCACCTGGGCATGCCTCAGCTCCCTACCAGGGCCCGGGGGGCCCCCTGGTTCAGGTTCCCTGGAACGCCTGATCCTGAGTCACTGCCCTGTCTACACTCCCATCCTCCCTGACTGCTTGTAATACAGCTTGATTGGAGTCAGGGGCTCAGAAGCAAGAAGAGGCAAATATGACCCAAAGGAGGAAAGGGGCCTCTGGTGGATCAGTTCTTACAGAGTTCAAACCTGTATGGAAAGCTCTTATTTATTAGGGAAAAAAGGAGCCTGCTCAGTGTGTGCCCAAGGCGGAGTCCTTCACCCCAGAGAGGAAACTTGACCTTCTGTGGTGGGTGTGGGCGTGTAGGTTACCTGTCCCTCCCCCACTTGCTCCAGGCAGCTCAGGAGAGCAGGCTCACATTCTCAGGAATGGGGGAAGCAAGGAAGCAAGCAGACACTGCTCTCTCTGCTCTCCCCACCCTCCCCCACATTTGTCCTCCGGATACACAGGCTTTGGTGGAAAAGAGTTTCAAAGTGACATTAGGGCCTGGGGGTGGGAGTTGTGGCAAAAGGGTTCAATACAGCTATGGTCCAGCAACATCACCTGTTTGTTAGCTCACGATATTTATTGAGCAGCTACCATGTGCTGAGTTCCGTGGGGACACAGAGGTAGGCTCAGCCCTAGCCCTGCCCTCCAGGAGCTTACAGTCCAGCCAGCTGGGTCTGCGAGGACAAAGGACAGCACACCTTGCTGGGGGCTCCCCTGCTGTCTTAACATTGACTCCTTCGATAACGCCCACAGCGTCCCACATCTGGCCACCCAAATCAGTGCCCAGGTCACCAGGGGTTTTTGTGACATACTTGGATCTGGCGAACACCCCCACCCCATCAGTTCCTCTTGTCCCTAGTGCCCTGGTCCCTTGCTCAGGATGTTGGACTGGGGACTGTTGGGAGTCCCAACCTCCCTGGAGTGCTCAGCGAAGCCCCGTGAACCAGGAGCGTGACCAGCAGGCCGCAGGTGCCCCTGCCTTCTCCTGGGCACCCAAGCCTGGGGGCCACACGCCCTTCCCTGAGTCTCCTCAGACTCCCCTTGCTTCTGGGCAGAGGGAAAAGAAGTCTGAGAAACAAGTGGCTTCCGGTAACCTGTCCTGACAGGAAAGGTGTTTCCTGTTCCTTTACTTGCTGTTATCTGCAAGTAAATGGAATTTCTGCCGCTCCAGGACATAGGCCTGCTCACCTCACACTGGCACTGACTCAAGCTTCCTTGAGGCCACAGGGCACCCTTCTTATCCCACCCCTTCCGCATACCCCAAGGCCCCCTAGACTGGTGTGTGGTACATAGGTGGTCACTGAATGCTTGGGGAAATAAGTCCTTCCCAAGGCCATCTTACCATGCCTTCACCCCCAGCAACACAGAGTCCTAGCCCTGGCTGCACCCTGTCCCTATCAATGCAAGTGCAGGACAGGAGAGCCCAGGAGTCGGGGTGATGGCTGCCCAGCCCGCAGAGCCCCTCAGGCCATTGCTCTTGCGTGTCCAGAGGTGCCCAGGCTGAGCTGTAAGGAGGCAGCGACCAGTCAGAATAGAGGACTGCACCCGGCTCCGGTGAGCTCCTGTTGCAGCCTTTGGGCTGGTGCCAGTGCTGGGGCCCAGTTCTAGAGCCACTTCCAGCAGCTGAGGAGGGGAGCTCCTTCCTCCCCTGCAGCCCCCTGCCCCGTTCTCCAGCCCAGACACACGCAAGAGGTTAGGCTGCTCTCCTTATTTCCTCGAGCTGAGCCCCCACCGCCTTCAGTCGGCCACACAGATCACAAACATCGGGGTTCCAGCCTGGGGGTGGGTGCTGAGCTGGTCCCCCGTGCGGAAAGAGCAGCCGGCACCACGAGTTTCCTCAGTCTGCCTGGCGCTCTCGGTCTCTTGCAGTCAGCGGGGTCCGTGGCCTGGCGAGGGGGCTACCAGGGCCTCCAGAGGCCGGGGCCGCGGGGAGGCGCAGGCGGCGCAGGCGCAGGTGCGGGCGGCGGGGAAGGCGCGGCCGCGCCACAGGAGTCCCCAGCGCGCGCACCGTCGGGGGTGGCGCCGGCCGCCCTCCGCCGCAGGTGCTCCAGCAGGCGGGCGCTCACGGCGGGCTCCAGGACGCGGCAGGCGGGCAGCACGCGGGCCAGACGTGCCAGGCAGGCGCGGTAGCCCTCACCGTAGCTGTCCGAGGGCGCTGCGGACGGAAAGAGGCGTGAGGCGCGCGGTGGGGTGCGGGGCGGCGGGCGTGGGGCAGGGCTGCGGCGGGGCGGGCCACTCACTAGGCGCTGTGGCCGCGCAGGAGGACGCAGGCAGCTCCTGCAGGAAGCGCACGGTCATTTCCAGGATGTCCGCCTTCTCCAGCTTCGAGTAGTGGGAGCTCTGCGCCCGGCCACGAGGGAGAGGGGCAGAGACACAGACAAACGAGACAGATCTCCCGCAGACTGCCGTGAGCACCAGTCTCTTGCCTGCGTGTCGGACGCCCGTGGCCCAGGGTGGGGCGGCTCCTCGGCGCCAGCCCCACTCCGGCTCGGCCTCCCGCGCCGCGCGGAGCCCCCTCGCCGGCTCCTTGGGCAAGGGCCCCTCAGCCCACCCGCCCTCCTCGCGCTGCGCCCGGTGCCCCCACCCCGGCCCCGCGCGCCGCGGCACCCACCTCCCTGCCCAGCAGCGGCAGGATGAGCCCCTTGAGCTGCCTCAGGCTTGCGTTGATGCGCGCGCGGCGGCGCTTCTCCAGCAGCGGTTTCAGGCTCTGCGGACGGGCGCCGAGGCCGAGGTTACGCGGGTCGCAGTCCCGGTCCCCGCCCCGGCCGCTCAGCCCTCACTCCCCAGCTCCTACCTTGCGCAGCTCCGCCGGGTCCCCCGCTCTCCGAGGCAGCCCCATGCTCGGCGGGGAAGCGGCGCCGCTGCGGGCCCCGCGTGTAGGAGACCTGTGCCCGCGCGGGCACGGAGCACAGACCCAGGCCCGAGGGGAAGCCCCGCGCGCTGCAGGAGCCGGCGCCGGAGAGGTGCACACCTCGCCAGCCGCCCGGCTTTAAGAAGGCGGTGTCGCCCGCCCCGCCCCGCCCCGCCCCATCCCTCCCCACGGAGTCTGGCTGCCTGCGGGTCCCACCTCCCGCCTTTGTTCCTTCGCCGGGTAGGGGAGGGACGGGGACGGCGGAGCCCCCGAGGTGCCGCTCCTGGCCTCCGCATCCCATCTGCGGCGGGGTCGCGGGCCGGGGGCGCACCCGAGCCCCTGCAGGGGTATGTGTGGGCGCCATCGAAGCCTTGGCTGCCCCGAGCTCGCTCAGCCTGCCGTTCCTCCTCGACCAGCACTGCCCTTCGAGCTCAGCGCCTCCTCTGAGCCCCGCCCTACGCCGGGGCGGGGGACCCAGCGGCGGCAGAGCCGCCGAGGCCCGGGCCTCAATGAGCCCCCACGTAGGTTTCTAGCCAAGGGAAGGGACTCCCCCCGCGAGTTGCTCTGCGGACTGAAGGGCCGAGCTGGAAGAGGACACCGAGTAAAGTGTCGACTTGCTCGGGCCCTAGCCGCTGGGAACTGGCTGGTCGCTGAACTGCCTGCCCTGGTTCTAGTCACTCCATAGAACCTTCCAGCGGTTCACCAAGTTAGGAATCATTGTGTTCTCCCGTGCTCAGTTTTGGATGGGTAAACTGAGGCCCAGAGAAGACGAGGCAATCCAGGAGCCCTGGGCTCATTTTCATTTCTACTGGCTCCAGCTGCGGGTTCCTACCCGCGGGACAGTCGGAGCGCACGCGACGAGCGGGGCGGGGCGGTCCTGAGTCCCTGCTCCCCGCTGCCCGCCTCGGCCCCAGCGGTCCGCTGGGCCCGCCTCCGCGCCGCGTGGCCGTTGCTGTACCAAACTGGCTGGGCGTCCCCCGCCCATCTGCTCCGGGCTGCCCTCCCTCAACCGGCTGGCGGGGCAACGGACAGCCCGGCAGCCAGCACTGAGGACTTCGGGGCCGACCTATGGGCGGATGGTGGGCGGGACCCACGGAGAGCGGCCGAGAGGAGGTACCCTGGCTCGGAGCCGGCAGGCGCTGTCCAGGGTGCTGGACGACTCCCCCCACTCGTGCCGCCCAAACCCCGCCTCCGCACCACACCCCCACCGCTCGCTCCAAGTCCCCCTACCCCATGCCCCCCAGCAGGGCCTGAGACGACCAGCATGGCTATCAGGGAGGGGCCCGGAGCAGTCGGGGTGACCGGGAACTCAGGCCACCCATCCCGGTCTGTGGCACTCAAAGGACCAACTGGCCACTGTTTATGGAGCATGTACTGTATGCCAACGACCTTTTAGCACTCACTTCAATTAATCCCCATAACAGTGTCTAATTATGAGAATAAAACATTCAATACATTTGGCCCAGCAAGGCCTGGGAATGTCTGAGCCCCTGTCCCTCTGGCATCACTGAGCCCAGAGTAGCTATGGGCCAGCCTCCTCCAAGGTAACGAATTGCTCTTTAAGTGCTCCAAAAAGGACTTTGTGGATTACTTAGTGGATCACTACTGCCTCACGTGTTCCCTCTCACTACACACATGCTGGCTGACTTAGCTCTGTGCCCACGAGACCACCCTACACCAACATCTGCATGTTTGCTGAGAGACCCTGATGCTAGCTCCTGAGGGAAAGGTCTGGGGAGGAAGAGTCCTCCTAGAACATCCCCCTCCATGCCTGTGGACCACAGGAGAGTGGGGTTAGGGAAGCAAACGCCCTTTTCGGTGACAGTTACTCCAAATTTTTTTTTTAAAGATTTTATTTATTTATTTGACAGAGAGAGACACAGTGAGAGAGGGGACACAAGCAGGGGGAGTGGGAGAGGGAGAAGCAGGCTTCCCGCCAAGCAGGGAACCTGATGCGGGGCTCGATCCCAGGATGCTGGGATCATGACCCGAGCCAAAGGCAGCCGCTTAACGACTGAGCCACCCAGGCGCCCCTCCAAATTTTAAATTTCTTCTCCATTTTCCCTTGCTGTGAAGGTCTTTGACTAGGTGGTCCCAACTTTCCCTTCCATCAAAGGATTCTGGAGGGTTTGTTGATTACCTGGAGGAAGTATTATAATCAGGGAAACAGGTAAGACAGCTGAGTGGGCAGAGTGTGGGGGTGCAGGCTTTAGGGAAGGGTACAGTGAGGATACACTCCACCCCTGGTTCCTGCCCTTTAGTTGGGGGGAGAGGTCTGAATGGGGTGGGTGAAGGGTCTGAGCCCAGCAGGGGGATGAGAGGAGGCATCCTGGTGGGGACGGAGTTGACATCTGGAGGAGACAGGGAGGTGCTCTAAGCATTTGTGTCACCTCAGGCAAGATACATTAAAAAATAGAAACAAACAAATCTCCTGGTGCCTCAGTTTCCCCAGCTGCAAAATGGGGATAGTGGTTGTACCCCTCTCATAGTGTCACTGTAGAGATCAAATATGCAGGTGAAGATGAAATTATTGCCTTTCACCGTGGCCATTTGTGTCACTCATTCTGTCTGCTAATGAAGCGGGCATCACAGAAACTGATGGGCAGACAGGTGGGCAGTCTGCAAATGACAACACCATTCCAGGTAAATACACCTTCATCTTGTCATGCATCCAAAGCAGATCCTGCTGCTAAGAAGGCAGCCTCAGAACCTGTCCTGGGCCCACAGCAAATCCAAGCATTTGATCAGCTTTGCCATCTCTACGAGGAAGTTCCAGGCTGGTTCTCCTCACAGAACTCTCCTGGGACCAGCTACAAGGCAGGTCATTGGCTCGCAAAGTGGCCTTGCTTTTAACAGTGTCTTCTGGAAAGAGAACTTCCAGCTGCAGCTCATTCCCTCACCTGCGACCGAGGACTGAGGCCTATCTGGGGCCCTGGCACTGGGGACCAGAGACAATCCTGGGACAACCGGGGAGGGAGCGCCTCCCTCAATGGCTTGGCCCCTCTGCCTCCCCAGCTTCTGAGCAGAGGTTCTGATGTGGACTCCTGTGCCTGGGGTTTCTCCCTGCCCATCATTCCCCAGGGGGGCTCCCTGATTCTTCCAAGATCCTTCTGCAGCATCAATTCACCAAATCAGTTGATTTTGTTTTGTTTGTTGAGCAAAGGAATGTCACAAACCTCCCTCCAACTTTTGCAGAAAATGCAGTTTGACTGTTGGGACTTTTTCCTGTTTCCCTGAAGCTTAGAGAAGTTTAGAGAAGGTGGGGCTCCGGCAGATGGCATTCCAGAATCTGTCATACTCTGTCCCCTCCAGCTGCTGGGTAACAGGGAGGGACTTGAACTGTTGCTGCTGGGATGAGGGAACAGTGGTTGTGGTCAAGCTGGTCTTGGTGGAACTGAGCCCTGCACTGGAGGGAGCCAAAGACCTGTGGAGGCCAGGGCATCTCTGTTCTCATGCCTTGATGTTAAAACCCAGTTGAGGGGCGCCTGGGTGGCTCAGTCATTAAACGGCTGCCTTCAGCTCAGGTCATGACCCCAGGGTCCTGGGATCGAGCCCCGCGGCGGGCTCCCTGCTCGGCAGGAAGCCTGCTTCTCCCTCTCCCGCTCCCCCTGCTTGTGTTCCCTCTCTTGCTGTGTCTCTCTCTGTCAAATAAATAAAATCTTAAAAAAAAAAAAAAAACCAACCCAGGCTCTCTCGGCCTTAGCGCCATCTTCTTGGAAACGTTCTGCGCCATGAGAGCCAAGTGGAGGAAGAAGCGAATGCGCAGGCTGAAGCGTAAAAGAAGAAAGATGAGGCAGAGGTCCAAGTAAACCGCTAACTTGTGCACCCATGGAGCCACAGGAGCAGAAAGAAGGAAAGCCAGAGGCCAGGGGCGCTGGTACCAATTGTTGGACTGCATGCCTACTTTCTAGAGCTTGATTCAAGGGCTCTACACCATCGCCATCTGATCGCGACGACCACCTTTGAAGAGACCTGCCTTGTTCATACCAAAACAGTCCCTTTTGGTCCTTTGCCCTGGACCTGTGACTTTCGGGACTAATTCTGTTTTCATTTGTGGCTGGATGTAACACGTGTACAATAAATCATCTCTTCTGCTGTCTTAGCTGAAGAAAAAAAAAAAAAAAAACAACCCAGTTGAGTGTAAGATTTGCCCTTTCTAACAATAAATGCCTCTGTGTTTAGGCTCAAATATATATATATATATATATATACATATGCAGGTGAAGCTTAGCATAGTGTCTGGGAAGCAGTAGGGCTTCCATAAATGTGTTCTTGTTGGCCTGGACTCTCTAGGGCTGCTGGGCTGGACCTGGTGGACCCAGGGGAGCCCAGAGGACCTGGGTCTCAGCCTGAGTGTGGGCAGTGTTCTGAGAGGAGTCTGAGAGGACGGTCAGCCAGTCAGCAAGGACAGCTGCTCACAGGTGACCTATCTATGGCGGAAGAGGCTCGGGGTGTCTCCTCTGCCTTGCTGCCCCAGCGGCAGCACATTACCCCCATCTGGCCCCCAAATGACAAAACCATGTGATACATGAGGGTGTCCAGGACCAAGGGAGCCACCGTGGGAGTGAAGAACATGAACTGCAAGGATTTTTAGTCACAGAGGAGGCACAGGGGAGGGGCACCAAAGACAAGCTGTTTTAGCTCGTTGTCTTCACAGCACCCCTGCCACGTGTAGGGCCCACGGTGTACCTGCTCCTGGGTGTGCCAGAGAAGGGCAGCTCTAGTGGACATCAAGAGCCCACTGAAGCATGGCGGCTTCCAGGATAAGACTCCTCCCTCCCCTTGTCCACAAACCACTGGGTAGGGGTCCCAGGCCCAGTTGTCACAGGTCCCATGGAGAGAGCAAGGCTATTCTGGCCCTTGGGAAGTGGGTGGCAACCTGCCAGGCTGTGCAGGCACAGCAGCCCTGGTTAATCGGGGCACCTTGGAGCCCTGGAGGCAATAGTGCACAGCGCCACCAGGTGGCAGACCCGGAGGCCCGCAATAGGACTCCCACTGTTCTAGAAAGCAGGCTCACTCTATAGCATTTCTACAGCTCAGGCCTCCCTGAGCTGGGGCTGGCTAGGTGCTGGGTGAAACAGCCCAGGGCCAGGCCCTCACAGGGCTCCAGTGGGCAGGTGGGGGAGGGCGAGGAAGGACACAGGCTGTTTCAACTTCACAGGGCGCGCTGACTGTGCTCCCAGAGCTACGCAGCCCCCGCCTTCTGGCAGTTCCTCCTCCTGTCCATGACTGTGCCTCCCTCCAGCTCCCATGAAAGGCTTCAGGCTATGCAGTTAGGCTGGTTTGGCCCCTGTGTGTTCTCTCCCGCCCCGCTGCTGTCCTGGAACCTTCCTGAGCCCTCAGAGCAGGGTCCTGGCTCTGCTCCCTGGGTGACTGCTCTGGTGCATCTCCCCACTGCCCCCAGCCTTTGCATTCCTACTTTCCATTCTCCCTGTTTGCCAGCCCCAGGCCCTCAAGCTCACCATTGACTCTCCCCACCCCAGACAGAGGCTCTGGGTGCTCTCTGAGCCCCACAGCCTCTGGATCCAGAAACCTGAGTGTCCCAGGCATTCCTGCCTTTTCCTCCTCTTTCTCCTGCCTCCAGGAGGCTCTGGGGCCTGGAGGAACCGCAGAAGGCTGAGGGCCCAGCACCTGTTGCACCCACTTTGGCACAGACCCAGAGCCCCTCAGGGACTTGTGTGGCCTGTTCCTGCCCCAGGGTCTTTGCCCTTGCAGTCTGGTCTGCCTGGAACGCCCCTTCTTACCATTCAAAGCCCAGCCCACCACACCTCCTCAGAGGCACCTTTCCCTGACCACCCACGCAGTGCCTACAACTCTCTCTCTAACCCCGTATTCCTGTTCTGGTGACACTCGTCACTCTCTGCAATGGCAGAGAGTAATTGTTTGCTGGCTTGTGTCCCCAGGCCCTGGAACAGCATGTCGTGGGCACTGGGTTGATGAATTAATTCGTTTGGGGGCTCCACTCGCCAGCGCCTGGACGGCTCTCAAATTCGAACCGTTTGGCCTCCCTCCGCGGTCTCTGTTATACGTGAGCTAAATCAGGAGAGAAGTCCCCGGGCGCACTTGCCGTCCTAGCCGGAGTCCGGCCCTCGGCGCGGCCACGCAGCCCGCGGGGCGGCGCGGCGGGGGCGGGGCTAAGGCGGCGCGGGGGGCGGGCCCCAGGCTTAAGCCGGGCGCCCGCGGGGGCCCCCAGGCCCAGAGCGCGGCGGAGGCGGAGCGGAGCGGCCGAGGCGGTGAGGGCCAGAGACCCGGCAGGCAGCCGCTCCGCCTCCCCGAGCCGCAGGGCCCCGACGGCCGCGCCGCGGGCTCTCCCGCTGCCCCGGGACAGGTGCATGGCGCCCGGGGGAACGCGCTGAGCGGGGGGTCGCGGCGCCGCGGGCGGCACCATGGCCCTGGAGCGGGCGCTGCAGGCGGCGCGGCAGGGCGACCTGGACGTGCTCAAGTCCCTGCACGCCGCCGGCCTGCTGAAGGCCTCGCTGCGGGACCCGCTGGACGCGCTGCCGGTGCACCACGCTGCCCGCGCCGGCAAGCTGCACTGTCTGCGCTTCCTGGTGGAGGAGGCCGCCCTGCCCGCCGCGGCCCGCGCGCGCAACGGCGCCACGCCGGCCCACGACGCCGCCGCCACTGGCCACCTCGCCTGCCTGCAGTGGCTGCTCTCGCAGGGCGGCTGCGGAGTGCAGGTGGGTCTGCGCCGCTCACTGCGCGCCCTGCGGCTTCCTCCCCCGGTGAGAGCTCTGGCCTAGAGCCTCTACCCCGTGGCTCACGGGTGGGTGAGATTGGGCACCTCCCGAATGAGCTTGCTTTTGAGCTCCTTCCAGAGGGCTTGGGGTGCGGTGGGTTCCCCAGGTCGACAGTGCCCGGGGGAAGACGCCCCGGCAAGCTGGGGCCACTGTCTAGAAGAGCACTGGGTAATGGGGAGCCGGAGGGAATTGGGCTTACCTGCGCCAGTATTTAAGCCGGAATGGGAGATGGGGGTGGGGGTGGGGGGAGAAGCAAAGCACTGATCCACGGGAGTCCTGGAGAGTGGGCGGGGCACAGAATCAGAAGCTCAGATCTTCTGGGATTAGGTCTGGAAGAGGGGTGGGCAAAGTCCTACAGTCCACCCCAGGCCCAGACGCAGGTGTCCCCAAGGCCAGGACATGGGGCAAGGGTGATGGGGGTGGCAAATGAGGCCTCCCCGGGACCTTAGCTGACCCTGGGACATCAGCACCTTCCTGCCTTCCAGCTGTGAGTTGCTTCTCCAGCCCAGCCTGAGTCTTCCTGCCCTGAGACCCGCCTGGTCTCGCTCAGTGACCCCCAGGCTGATATAAACCTGGTCCCTCCTGAGCTGGAGGTGGGGCAACTCAGGTTCTGATGTGTGGCTCTCCTGCTTGCTCCTGTGGGCAATAGAGCATCCAACAGGTACTAGGCCTGGGGACTCAGGTGTGCTCCTGATCTCCCGGAGCTGCCAGGCCCTGGGGGCAGTGGACAGCAACCCCGGGGTCAGTCTTGCCAGGCCTTGTGGTGGAGGGGTGTCAGAGAGCTAGCTCCTTGGGCGAGGTGGCGAGGAGTGAGTGACCTCTATGGGGAGTCCTGGATGATGAGAAGGAGGTGGCCAGGTGCTGATCAGAGAGTTCTAAGCACAAGGAACAAGAAGTGCAAAGCCCTGAGGCGTACACATTCTTGTCCTGTGGCAGGATCAGCAAGGAGGGGGGAGGGGAGAGAAGCCACCAGAGGCTGGGCTTAGGAATTTGGATGATATCCTAGTTGTGGGGGAAAAGCAACTGGAGGAAGGAACCAGAACTGACTTTCCACTTAGCAAGACCGCTGGGCTAACTGGATGTAGGAGAGGAGGCAGGGGTGACTCTGAGCTGGTTGGTTGTACCCTAAGGATGACCAGACCCTATCCCCCCACTTCGCTCTCAGGATGGCAAGGTCCCTCTTCTGACACTTCCTGGGAGATGGCCACCCCTTATCTCCTGGCTGGCTCTGTTATCAGGACTTCCTGGCACATGGTCTGCGCCCACTCATTTGGGGGGTGGCATGCTAATGTCCAATGTCCAGGCTTGGCCGGAAGCCTCCCTAGCCACTGCAGAGGAGGTGGGGGAACAGGTGGCCTTGTGCCCAGCTTATCAAGTCTCCCTCCCTCGAGCCCCAGCAAGCTCAGGGCGGAAGTGTGTCTGTGGAGAGGATGACCTCGATCCCCAGCCCTGCTCAGCCCAGCGATAAGCAGCTTTAGGGTGCGGGCCACAGCACGTGAGGCTCCTGGGGCCTACACAGCTGTTAGAGCCTTGGGGACAGGCCAAGCCCATAGGCCTGGGTCTTCTCCTTATTGCCCCCTCCCCACCCTCACAGAGGTCTGGGCTCAGGGGGATAGACTAGGCGTTCGGCGCACAGAGGAGTCCCAGGGTTGTCCTCAGCTGCCTCACCTTCTGGCTGCCTCCTTCTTAGCCCCACAGCCACCCCCGTAGCCTGACTGATGACTTACTAGTCGTGGCTCCAGGCCCCTGTCCCCTCTGTCCCCTCTTTTCCTCTCACCTGTTTTTCAGGAGCCTCTGAGATTCACCTTCCTCCAGCCGCCTTGGCCACACCTTTCCCCCAGTGCCTCTCTGTGGGCAGAGGGGCTTCCCTTCCCTGATCCTAGTAAACCATGCCCCCGCCCACTGCTGCCCCATCCCTGTGTCCCTGCCCACCTCTCCATTATCCCACCTGCTTGGCTCTGGGAACTCGTGCTTGTTCCCACACTGGTGCCCACTCACCCAGACCTGCCAGCCTCTGAGTCCAGACTTGTGGGTTCTCTGTGATTCTCCTCCTTGCCCAGGTAATGTAGGCAGCACCTGCCAGCCCCCTCCTGCAACAGACACACACACCTGGATGGTCATGGATGACATACTTGGTACTTTGGGGCCCAGACCATCGGCCTGCCCCCTCTGGGGTGCCTGGGAGAGGGTCTAGCCCAAGCCCCTCCCAGGGGCTGCCACTAGTCCACACCGACCACCATTGGCTGACTGTCCAGGCCCTGCCTCCAGTGCCCAGAAGCTTCCTCCTCCACAGAGTGAGAACACAGCCTGTTCCCTGGGCCAGGAGCAGGGAGTCTGCTGGGGGCCCAGGCAGGGGCCATTCCCCACACTGATGTTGAGTTATTGGAGGTCCACCAACCTGGAGACCTCTTTTCAGGTGACACCTGGGGAGGGGGAGAGGGAGAGGAAGGGGCCGAGGGTTAGACGCAGGGGGTGCCCCCACAATCCTGAGGCTAGCCTGGTACCACCACAACAGCCCAGCTTTCCCGCCCCAGCCACCCTCGCTCACTCCTTCAGGTGTTCCCTGAGCATCTGGGTGACAGTTGCCAGGGAGCCCAAGAATGCCATGTCCTAAAAGCCTACTATACGCGAGCCTTTCCGTCATGACCTGCAGGCCTCGGGAAGCCCAGCACGGTTCAAAGAGGGCCAGTCAGGGGTCCAAGGACAGAACGGCCCCCGCGGCTGGTGGGATGCAAGAAGGACTAACGGGCTCTTCTCCCACAGGACAAAGACAATTCTGGTGCCACAGTCCTGCACCTGGCTGCGCGCTTCGGCCACCCTGAGCTGGTGGACTGGCTGCTGCGTCATGGCGGTGCGGACCCCGCCGTGGCCACAGAAACAGGCGCTCTGCCTGCGCATTATGCTGCCGCCAAAGGAGACTTCCCCTCCCTGAGGCTTCTCATCGGGCACCATCCTGAGTAAGGACACCCCTCCTTGCCTGTCTTCTGGGTGGTGTGGGCCAGGGCTCTGGGGAATGCCTGAAATCTGCCCCTCCAGCATTCCGGGAGAATTTCTGCTTCTGGGCCATCCCCTTGGCCAGAGATGGTTCCCACCCAAGCTGAAATTGTTCCCTTCCTGGAAGGCTGGCCACAGCCACTTGCCCCAGAGCTTGGCAGGCAGATGCTCTTGTGCCCAGCACGCGGCTACACCTGGGAGGCTGGGCATGCGGGCCAAGATCACCTGCTCCTCTCCAGGAAGCTTTCCAGCCTGCAGCAGGTGGCTCTCCTGAGCTCTGGCCTGTGCCAATTTGCAGGACCATCTTAAATGGGAGATAGGAGAGGGGCGCCTGGGTGGCTCAGTCGGTTAAGTGTCTGCCTTGGGCTCAGGTCATGATCCCGGAGTTCCGGGATCGAGCCCCTCATTAGGCTCCCTGCTCAGTGGAGAGCCTGCTTCTCCCTCTGCCCCTCACGCCCTCACCCCGTTCGTGTTCTCTCTCGCTTGCTCTCGCTCTCTCTCTCAAATAAATAGCTAAATAAAAATCTTTAAATCAGGGGTAGGAGTGAAGATATGGGAGAATTTCCTAGACCCCTAGTCAAGAAGGAGGAGGAGCGGTGAAGGGAGAGGACCTGCTGCCCAGAACCCCCACCCCACCTCCTAGCCCCACAGCCTGCTGACTAGACCACCCAGAGAGCAACTTGTCATTTCCTGTGACCCCTCAGCCCATTCCCTCTAGCAGGGGAGGTGGGGCCCCCAAATCTCCCAGGGTCCTCAGCCTGAGTGGCAGGTCTGAGAAAGCAGCTGAGCAGTGGGCTGGGAGCTCCCCAGGGTGGGGTGTGAGCATGGGGAAGAATGGGGCTCAATGTAGAGCAGGGAAATCCTGGGGGGTCCTGGGGGAGGGAGGGAACCAGGTCTTAGGTGCATCTGAGAGGACACAGGGGTCCTGGGGGAGTGCCTGAGGGAGTGGGACAGTAGTCCCCACCTGACGAATGGGGGCTCTGGCCGGTGACCTTTGTCAGTCCAAGTGGGAGCCTGGGACATTAAGTGGTGACAGAAGACCGAGCCGCGGGAGGAGAGCAGCCACGAGGTAAGGGGGTCAGTGCTCACCACTGGCTCCAGGCCTGTGGGCGCCTGCAGGGCCCGGGCTCCCAGGGAGCAGGCAGGAGGCCAGCCTGGCCCCAGGGACATGTGGCAGGGTGGCTACAGCCGGCAGCCTCTTGGGCCCAGGCACCCTGGGGTGATGAAGGGCAGCTGAGAGCCCCCAGGCCGGCCTGCAGTCATCTTGCTGAGCAGGGAGTTCCCGGGTTTGGTTAGTGGGAGCCCTGCAGGTGTGCCACAAGGGCCAGAGGTTCTCCTCACAGCCATCCCCGCCAGAGGCCACTTGGTGGCACTTCGGCAGGAGTTCTTCGCTCCGGACAAGCTAGGGTTTGGGGCACATTGAAGGCAGTGATTTAGAGTAGGAGGCCCCCCGAGATGCAGGCTCCCGACCTGACACCGTCAGCACGGTTGGCGGGCTTGGTCCCAGATTCCCGACTCGGACTCTCCAGGTTGAGGCCAGGTAGTGGCCCCTGAGACAGGCCTGCAGCCCCACTGTGGTGACTCGAATGCCCCTGTCCCACCCCCTCACTTCACATAGAGGACACCGAGGTCCTCAGAGGGGAGGATGGCCTGTGGTGACCCTTCTGCTCCCATAAGCCTTCCCCATCACACGTAACGGGCCCCCCAAAGCCAGGCTAATGGCGATGCCAACTTAGCCCAAATGGTGTAGACTGAGACAGGACTCCAAGCCCACCCCTGGAAGTGCTGATGAGGAACTTGGGCAGGAAGGGGAGGGGCGAAGCCCCAGGCTGCCCCTGAACCCTTCCTCGCTGAAAAGCCTGGGGCCTAGGATGAGCCAGAGCCCTGCACAAGCTGGGATCCCAGCCTTAGGAAGACTAGCTGTGCCGTGGGAACCCTGACCCCTCTCAGGCCATGCCAGGTGCTGGCAGTGACTGGGCCCTGATGCCACCTCTGAGGCCAGGTGGCCTGGGCTGATGAGCCGTCAGCCCTTCAGAGGCCTCTATGAATCTCACAGAGGTGGTCAGAAGACTTGGGCCCATTCCCGCTGCAGCGTGTGACCTGGCTGATAAGAAGGTGCTTTTGTGAGGTTGCCAGGCTGGGCTCAGGCAGGAGGGGGCGGCTGGGAACTGGGGTGGGGCCTTCTGGGAGTTGGAGGCCAATGCCCATGTAGCCTCCTGTCTTGGGGGTAGAGACTCCTGCTCTCTAAGGCTGGGAACCCCAAGGCTGCATATGGAGAGGGCAGAGGCTCAGGCTGCCCCAGGCCGCAGGGCTCAATCTGGGGACCCAGGCAGCCTGCTTGTGGAGGCTGTGGCCCACGCTTTCACTCTCGTGAGCCTCCCAGACCTGCTGTGAGGCATGGTGAATTATTCATAAGGCCTCAGCTCTCCCTGGCAGTCGGTGAGGGAGGAAGGGCTCCCCGATCTACCAGTGAGAAACTCGATCCCGCCCCAGGAGGCTGTGGGCCGTGGCAATGACAAGCTGCAGAGGGGCTGGAGGGCTGGACCAAGGCGGGGGGTGGGGGGCAGGCTTGCTCGGGCCAGGCTGCACCTTGGGGTGTTAGAAGAGGCTTGAGATTGCAGGAACACCCTGCACCCACCTGCCCCTTGTCCAGTCTATCCCCATCCATTGGGCAAATCCTTCCAGAGGTGGAGGAGTTGCTACAGTGACCTCTGGGGCTATTGCCCCATGGGGATCCTCCCTGCAGAAGGAGGGTCCCTAAGTGGGCGGCATGGAGGCTGACAGGAACTGGGCTGGGGCTGTTTCAGGCCCTGGGTCTCAGGGAGATGGAGTCAGTGGGGTCGGCCCTCCTGGCCAGGAGCACTCGTGGTTGGTGGAGGGGAGCCAGGTATCCAGACCTCCAGTCAGGGCAGACAGAGAAGGGGCGAGGAGCAGGTAGCCTCGGAGCTCCTTACCGCCTTGCCGGCAGGATGCCAGGGCCCATCGTGTGCTTACTTGGGGTCTGTGCAGCTGGAGGGGAGCCCCAGGCTCGGCCTAGACCCCTGGGCTCGAGCTTCAAGGCTGGGGAGAATGATGGAGGGGCTCCGGGCTCTTCCTTCTTCTGGGGCCCCTGTGCTCTGCCCTTCATAGCAAACTGGAAAATCAGTCTGCCCTAAGATCCGTATCAGCTGCACCTCTCTGCAAGTATCTCCTTTGCCTGAGGCCTGCCCTGCCTTGGGACAGAGATTGGAAAATGCCCTGGCCAGGAGTCAGGATAAACTCGGATGAGCTCCTACCTACTGAGTGCTTACTAAGTGCATAGCACCACCCGGTCATCTGAGCCTTATAACCAGCCCAGGCAGTAGCTCTATAAGTAACCCAGGTTACAGATTGACTAATTCAACCAATCTTTATGGAGCTTCTACTCTGCGCAAGGCAATATTCTAAGGGCCAGGGATAAATCAGTGAGCCAGACAGATGTCCCTGCTGCGGGTGCTAACTGAGGGACAGACAGCACCTCACAGAGGCTGACTGAGCAGCTGAGGTCCCCCGGGCCCCCTGCGTGGCCTTGATGAAACTGTACCCTCTCTCCGGGCCTGTCTCCCACTCCTGCTCCAGTTCCTAATCTCTCAGGTCTCCCCTGACCCTGGCCCTCTTCCCGTCCAGCTCTGCCCACCTTTGAGAACGCAAATCAGACCCCTGGACTGCCCACAGGCTCCCTGCTCACTGATAGGGGAGGTCATTTCCTTCTAATGGCCTGGGGGCCCTCCTCCCTCTGGCCTGCCCCCATGCCTCACCTGCGAGGCTCCCCCATCCCCACTCCATTCCGCCTCCAGAGCCTCCTTGGGCTCCTACCACAGGCTGGTACCCCCCAACCTCCTAGGGGCTGTTCCTGCTGCCTAGAACTCTCCCCAGAGAGCCCTTCAGCTGCTCTCTCCCTTCCCTCAAGGCTTTGCTCCACCTCCCCTCCGCAGTAAGTCCTGCCCAGAGCCTCCTTCAGATTGTAACTTGCCCAGCAGCATGCACACCCCCCAGCTCCCGCTCTTCCTCACACTGCCTTATTTTCCCTGGCCTCCTTATCACCCCTGGCATTACACTCCGTGCATCCTGGGGCATTCTCCTATGATGTCTCCCCAGCTAATGAGAGCAGACCTCGTCTGCCGCCCCGTGCCTGACACACTGTGTTTGTTGAATGAATGAGGAGTCTGGAAGCCCTGGGACTTGTCCAGCTCTGCGTGCATCTCACTGTGGGTGACCTCAGATGGAGCTCCCTGCTGAGCCTCCCTGGCCCATCTGGCAAATGGACCAGCTGAGGCCATGTGTGAGGAGACAGCACAGGGCCCCTGGTCTCGCTGCCCGTCTCACTCACCCCCACAGTTACTCAATAGCTAGCAACTGGGCGGCCCACCGGTGCTTGGGAGGTAGTGAGCCCTCCCAGCTTCTTGGAGCAAACTTCCAGGGAGGCTCCCAGGGCAAACAAGGGGACAGATCAAGAGCACGTGCCATGTTCAGAGAAGTTCTTGCTTATGTGCGTGTGTGTTGGTTTGCCAGCCGGGCCCCGGTGGAACCAAGCTCTGGGATGGCAGGGATCTGCTCCTTTCACCGCTCTGCCCTGTCCTGTGGCAGCCTCATGACATGTGTCCCTGTAATGAACAAAATAGGTACCCAAGATAACTCCAGTGACAAGTGCCATAAAGCAAAACGGGGCAGCTTGGTAGAAACCAGTGGGGTTTTCTTTAAATTGAGGGAGTCAAGGAAGGAAGGCCTCCTAGGGGAGCTCAGCTGAGACCTGGATCAAAAGTGGAGCCAGCCCTGCAAAAATCTGGCCTGGGAGCATTGCAGGTAGAAGGACCAGCAAAGGCAGACGCAGAGGTGGGATAAAGCTTGGCTTCAGTGAGGCCCAGAAAGAAGGCCTGAAAGTCTGGGAGAGTTGCAGGGAAGGGTAAGCTTCTGGAAATATTCCAGGCTTGCGGGTGAATTGGGTGTAAAGCTGACTATTCTAGAACCTTCCTCAAGTAAGGACTGCATTTCTTCCCTGAGCCAGGCCTAATTTGGGATCTTTTCAAATAAGCTAGGAGGCACGATTAGAAGACAAGAGAGGTAGAGCCACCAAAGGACCCATAACTTTTATCCAGGGCAGCCTTACCCCATGACGACGAGATCTAATCCTTGTGGGATCACCTCGTTCTGAACTTCCTTGGAGCAGAAATTATTGCCAAAGGTGAGGGCCACTGGAAATGCTGCTCTTTGACCTGAGTCTGGTTCCGTGGGCAGATAACCCTTTGTGGCAAAGGACGGAGATTTCCAGCAAGCATTCCATGTTTGTTTCATATCATCACGCAGTGACTTGCTTACTATTTGAAGTTCATTCGTGTCACCTATTTCCCAGAGAGGAAGAAAGATATGATTTATGTGATTGTTGCTAGAGAGTTGCAGACCTATAAAGAGGTCAAGGGTTGAGGGTCTCCAAAGACTCCTAGGATTTGGACTTGGGCTACACGCAAGGGAAGTTAGCATGATGTCCTTTACCAGAATGGAGCTGGCACGCTGAGGAGGGTTTGAGGGAGAAGGCGAGAGATCCACTCCAGGCACATAAAATTCCAGAGGCCTGGGCAGTGCACACATGGACAATGGGTAGAGGTGGGGACCGGATGTAGACTCCAGGTCCAAGCTGGAGAGAGGAAGCACATCGGGTGCAGGTGGCCTTTGACCCTGGGAAGTAGATGAGCTCACCAGCAGGGAGAGTGTGTTCAGAAAGGACACTCTGGGGCATCTCCATGTTTGGAGGTCAGGTGGAGGCCAGGGCCCAGCAAAGAAGGCTTAAGAGGCTTGGCAGTGAGTTGGCGGCTGGTCCAGGAAGCCAAGAAGAGTGGGAAGAGGCACCTGTTAGGGAGCGGCCAAGTCAGATGAGAATGGGAAACCCCCGGCGTTGGTCGTGGGGAGTGACAGCTGAGGCCTCAGGGGGTGGGTGAGGGGGCTGACTGGTCAGGATGTGGCCGCCACACGAGGAAGCAAAGAGCAGCCTTCCCTCCAAGGATATGTGCAACCTTCCAAAGCTTCATCTTCTGTTCCCTTAAAAGAGGCAAGGAGATTCTAGACAATTATGATGCCCAATTGCCATATATGGAAACGGAGGCTCAGGAGGTTAAGAACTCACTAGGGCCCTGCCCAGTGAGTTAAGAGTCAGGGTGGTGGGTGGTGGCCAGGGCCAGGGCAGGGGCTGGGACTGGAATGGTCACCCTTAGTGTCACTTTGGCTAGAACTTGATGGGCTGGAGCCAGTGGGATGCTGAGGCCTGAAGTACCCTCAGACCCCGCTCCTCTCCTCTCGGTGACTCTCCACAGGGATCCCAAAATATAACAAAGGCTCCAGCCTTGTGCTAGGTGACAGGCCCATGCTGAGGGCTCTCCAAGCACATCTCATGGACGCTTACTGCCCCCACCCTGCAGGTGGCTTTGAGAACAGAGACAAGAGGCAAGACCGTGACACAGCTGGGCTGGGCTCTCGCCCCAGGTCCTTCTTATACCCAGATCCTTCTCTGCCTCTCTCACTGAGCGATCTGAGACTTCTGTACATAGTCTCCTCAACTGAAAAGGGGAAAAATGCCAGCACTTATCCCGTCAGGTCCCTGAGGGGACTAGATGAGACAGCATGTGGTCTGCTCATCACAGTGCCTGAAACAGATCAATCATTCGATAAACGGTACCTACTATCACTGTTATCAATTATTATTATGACTACTATTATAAATTCATCTCTCTCTCCATCCAAATGAATTGATTTTGTTCCATGTGCTCATCCATTTTTTTTTTAAGATTTTATTTATTTGACAGAGAGAGCACAAGCAGGGGGAGAGGGAGAAGCAGGCTTCCCGCCGAGCAGGGAGCCCGATGTGGGGCTCGATCCCAGGACCCTGAGATCATGACCTGAGTCGAAGGCAGACGCTTAACGACTGAGCCACCCAGGCGTCCCAATCCATGGTTTTATAATCTCCCCCCAGTGAGCATTCGGGGGGGGGGCCCTGCCCTTCTTGCCTCAGGCCAAAGTAGAAAGGGGTAACAAGGCCAGGACCCCCTTTCCCACCCTGGCCCATCTGTCTGCCCCATGGTGCTGGGGCCTCCCGGGCTGGAGGTTGTGGCTCCCAGAACAGAGAGGCTGAAATACTAATAGGAATGGCGATGAGCTGGAGCACGTATGGAGCGCTTCCTCTGTCCCAGGGACTCCAGGTGGGGGGGCAGCCACTGGCCCAGCAGGAGGTTGTGGCCGTGACTGCACCCTCCTGCTCAGGTCCTGCTCTGTACCAGCTTCTCAGACCTTCTCAGACCTTCTGAGGCTGGCTGGACACCCCTGGATCCCAGACATCTGCCAAGCAGGGGGTGCTAGGGGGGGCAGGGCTCCTGGCAGATCTGGTACCCCAAGTTCTGTACATTGCCTCAGGCCTCCCCGCAGAGATCTCAGTGGGTCCTGGGTGGTGGCCCCCTCAGCCTCTGATCCCCAGGACCCCAGCACTCACTGTGCCTTGGTTACAGGGTGAATAATTCAGGCCACTGAGTGTCGGTCATGAAATATTAAGCAGGCTGTTACTGTCACATCGGTATGTGAATGTGTGGGGGTGGGGGGCAGGATGGCACTGGGGTGTGGAGGCTGGTGGCTGCAAGCCAGAGTGTTCCTGGGAAGAGGCGTGTGGGTGAGTCTCTGTCGCCGGGTGCCATGTCAGCTCGTGAGCACCACTCCCCTGACTCAGGTCGGGAAACGGAGGGGCAGCCAGGCATGGTCCCTGTTCCACCCCAAATGCGTGAAGTGCCGCGCTCGGCATCAGGCCCAGAAAAATGGCAGCTCTGTGTCTGGGGTGGGGGTGCCCATGTCAGGAGTAAGGAGAGAGCAGGGAGGTGCCCAGGAGGGCTGCAGTTGGCCTGAGGGACGGGGGTCAGGGGAGTGGACAGGAACCAGGGTTTTAGGGACAGGGAGGAAGGTCCAAGGGGTGTGTGAGGGGAAGGGACCAAGTCATGTCAGGGGTGAGAAGAGGGTGGGTGAGTGGGCAGATGGAGGAGGACTGGGTGGCCTGGTGCCCCTGTTAATGGACAGCTGGGCTGGCAATGGGATGAGGGAGGGAGGGTGTGCATGGACATTGGTGGAGAGTGTGCGACTGATGTCGCCAGTGGATGGATCGGGAGGCGGATGGATGGGAAGACGCTTAGTCAGGTGAAGAGGCGCACTTCCTGGGCCACGGAGGGCTGATGCAGCACAGTGGGACTCAGCCAGAGCCTCTGAGACCCGCTGTGGACGGCGGTGGCCAGCTCCTGTCTGGGCCTGGATTGTGTCTCCACCTAGTGTCCAACTATGGTAACTGCGCCCTGGGCTGTCCACCCCATCACGAAGTCAGAAAAACCGAGGCTCAATCAGTGGCGGGGCCAACTTCCCTGTTTTCCAGCAGCACTCCACCTTATGGGGTTGATTCCCAGCTCCCCAGGTAGGACTCCTCTTCAGCAGCTGGGGAACAGGGATGAGGGGCAGAGACAGCTGCTAGCTGGACCTCAGGAAAGCTCCAGGAGTGAAGACAGGGGATGGGCTTTCCTGTGTGTCTACTGCATGCACCAGGCCCTGCATCACAAACATACACTCGAGTGCCATTTACCAGTTGTGTGACCTTTATCAAGTCACAGCCCCTGAGCCTCAATTGCCTGTCTGCAAAATGGGAATGACAATAGGACCTAAGTTAGGGCATCCAATAAGAACCTGCCCATCAATATCACAGCATACCAGAAGTACTCCGTGAATGGTGGCCACCTGTAGAGTTGTCAGATTAACAACAGGCTATCCAATTGAATTTTAATTTAGATGAACCACAAATAATGTTTTAGTATAAGTCTATCCCATGCCGAAAATGATTTCTTGTTTCTCTGAAATTCAGAATTAACTGGTCATCTTGTGTTTTATCTGGCAACCCTACTACTCTGCCCTCTGGGAACCCAATTGCCCGGGGGGAGACAGAAGCCAAAATCAGTTACGTTCAATCAAGTATGACGGGCAGTCCATGGAGTGAGCCCAGGGCCATATGGGGCACAGAGGTAGGAAAGGTCTGCTCTGCGTGGGGAAATCAGGGCAGGCCTCATGGAGGAGGGATCTGGACTGAGTCTTAGGGAGGAGGAAGGAAGGGCATTCCAGATAGAGGGGGGACCCGATCAAAGGCATACAGGTAAGACAGAAGGTTTGGGACTCACAGTGATAAAGGGTTAATGTGGCTGAAAAGGTAAGAAGAGGCCAGATCTCCACATCCTTGTAGACCTCGGTGAAAAGGTGGGCTATTTACTGAGGACCAGGGACTAGCTCAGTCAGGTGTGCACTGTAGAAGGGAGACTGCTGGAGGGGGTGGCCGCGCCAAAGGGGCCCCCCTGAGGGAGGCTGGCATAGGACCAAGAGTCCAGACCGAGTCAAGTACAGCGCGACCCAGTGACTAGACCTTCTCCAACTCACTCTCCCAGCCCTCCAGAGCTCCCCAAAAGAGCGCGAGGGGCGTAAGAAGGCTTTGGAGGGAGGTGGGAGCTGAGATCCAACGGTGGGTGCTGTGTCTCTGCAG
Source organism: Neomonachus schauinslandi (assembly GCF_002201575.2). Classification (NCBI taxonomy): domain Eukaryota; kingdom Metazoa; phylum Chordata; class Mammalia; order Carnivora; family Phocidae; genus Neomonachus; species Neomonachus schauinslandi. Next base: position 4,117,172 of record NC_058406.1, read on the forward strand.
GGGAGTGAATGCCCAAACCAAGAACGGTGCCACGCCCCTGTACCTGGCGTGCCAGGAGGGCCACCTGGAGGTGACGCAGTACCTGGTGCAGGAGTGCGGCGCGGACCCGCACGCGAGCGCCCACGACGGCATGACCCCGCTGCACGCGGCGGCGCAGATGGGCCACAGCTCGGTCATCGTGTGGCTGGTGAGCTCGGGGTCAGGGCGGGGCGGGGCCCGGGAAGGGGCGGGGCCTGCCGCGAAGCGGCCTGCACGGAGGGGGGCGGAGCCTGGAGGGGCCTGGCGCCCAGCCCCCGCCCCTCTATCCCGCGCCCCCTCCCGCCCAGGTGAGCTGCACCGACGTGAGCCTGTCGGAACAGGACAAGGACGGCGCCACGGCCATGCACTTCGCGGCGAGCCGCGGCCACGCCAAAGTGCTCAGCTGGCTCCTGCTGCACGGCGGCGAGATCTCGGCCGACCTGTGGGGCGGGACCCCGCTGCACGACGCCGCTGAAAACGGGGAGCTGGAGGTGGGGGCGGGGCCGGAGCGGGGGGGGCGGGGCCGGAGCGGGCGGGGCGGGGCGGGCGCCCTCTGCCGGCGCCGAGCTCTCAGCACAGCCCTGCCCCGGCAAGGGGGTCCGGGCGAGCGGCCGGGGTCCTCAGTACGTGGCCCCTCGCAGTGCTGCCAGATCCTGGTTGTGAACGGCGCGGAGCTGGACGTCCGCGACCGCGACGGGTACACGGCCGCCGACCTCTCGGACCACAACGGCCACAGCCACTGCACCCGCTACCTTCGCACCGTGGAGAACCTGGTAGGACCCTGAGCCCCTGGTTATCTCGTCCCCCACCCCATCCCCACCTCCCCCCAGGGGTAGGTGTTCTTACCCCTTTACCACGGAGGAAGCTGAGTTTCGGAGACATGAAGCCCCTGTCCGAGGTCACACAGTGAGGAAGTGCCCTAGACCATTACCCTCTCTCAGCCCAGAACCACTGACCACTGAGGAGTGAGGGAGTGAAGGAAAAGGGTCAGGGAGAGGAGGACCAGCAGCATCCTGGTAAGCAGGAAGGCGTGGAGAAATCACAAGACACTCAGATACCGATGGGGATAGTCAAGTTCAGTCACCTGCCCACAGCCCACACTAGTAGCTCATTTAACTCTCCACCCCGCTGAAGTAGGTGGTGTTAATGTCCCCGTTTCATCCCAGGTCACACAGCTACACTGCATGTTTGCTCACTTCATGGCTACTTCATAACTGGAAACTTGTGTTACCTTTTTAAATAATTTTATTATGGTTGCACAGAGGTGAAGTCACCTCCTGGGACTTGAGCTCAGGTGTGGTTGGCTCCAGGTCCAGGGCCCCGCCTTATCTGATGTGCTTTGGGGCAGGAGGGAGGACAGAGGGTGGGTTTCACAGGTGCCTTCAGGAGGACCAGCTCCAGGGGGCAGCCTGGCCGGAAGAGGGGCTGGGAAGTGAGGCCTGGAGGGGAGAGTGTGGGATGGCCTCCTGCCCATAGCACTGTCTGCCCTGTGCGCAAGCATGGGGTGGGGGGCACCCTGGTTCTGGGTGCTCCAGAGCACAGCAAGGGGGGTCAGAGACTGCAGCTGGACCCGAGGAAGAATTTTCCCCCCAAAAGGCCGCCCAGAGAGAGTAATGGTCCAACAGATAGTGAGTACCCTGTCAGCAGGGTATACCAACAGAAGTGGATGCTGTGAAGGGCATTTCTGAACCAGAGGTGGTTCCTTCCCACTGAGAGAGTGTATGATTCTGCTCTGAGGGTGGGGTGGGGGTGGCACCTCCAGCCACTCTTAACAGCAGCTACAGTTGCAACAAACATGATTGCATGAATTCTGACTCCGGCAGGTACCCTGCCCAGTGCGTTATAGTATAATCTCAGTCTCCGCCGGAAACTAACACTAATAGTTGACATGTATGGCATTTACTGGCTACCATACCCTGGCACTCCACTAACTTTTAAAATCTTTTTTGTACTCTCGCGAGGCAGGAAGTACTGTTATCCCCATTTACAGATAAACTCAGGGGTGCCTGGGTGGCTCAGTCGGTTAAGAGTCTGACTCTTGACTTCAGCTCAGGTCATGATCTCAGAGTCTTGAGATTGAGCCCCTCGTCAGGCTCTGCACTGGGTGTGGAGCCTGCTTAAGATTCTCCCTCTCCCTCTGCCCCTCTCCCCCCACATCCCCACATGCTCTCTCTCTTTAGGTACAGAAAGGATAAGTGACTTGACTTGCCCAAGGTCACTTAGCTAGTAAGTGGGAGAAGTGAAATTTGAAGCCAGCGTTCCAGGCTGCAGAGCCAGTACCCCTAACCTCTGTGATCCGTGAGGTCAGAGCTGGGCACCCTCAGTGCCCACTGCTGTCAGCCATGAAAAGAGCATTTTTAGCTGCCCACCCACCCAGCCCAGCCCCTAGGCTTTCCCTTGGCTCATGGAAGAGGCAGCAGGGCCTGGCCCCCCTGAACTGGGTGGGGTATGGGAGCCCTTGGTCCCCTCACCCAGAGAGGCCCAGCTGCAGCAGTGACAGATCCAAACCACGCAGGATGCTGGCCCAGAAAAGGCAAACACTCCCACAGAGCCCCTAATTACAGGGCCAATGAGCATGGCTGCTGAGCTGTTACCTGGTGCTAGCCTTGCCTCCCACTCCCGGGGGGCCTGTGACACTTCTCAGGCAGGGAGCGGGCCCCGGGCGGAGGAGCAGGCTTGGGCAGGAGGCAGCCTACAGAGCCAGCGAGCGGGCTTGCCGACAGCAAGGCCAGCATGGGCAACGTAAGCAGGACCCCCACCCCAGCCCGCTCCCATGCCAGGAGGGTCAGGGCTGTGGGCAGGGGCACAGACAGTGGTGGGGACAGCAGGCTTCCAGCCTGAGCTTGGGCTGCCCACCAGACTCAGCTGGGCCACCCCAGGCCCCACCCTTTCTCCAAGGGCCCCATCAGGAGATAGGGGCTGGGCTGGTGTTGGGATTTGCCCCAGTAGAACAAGGAGAGACAAAGGCTGCTGGCCAGTAATGGGGAATTAGTCCTTCCTGCAAGTTGTGGGCATCCCCCATGCCTCCCCTGCCCCCAGCAGCTGTGGCACCTGAGCCCCGCCCCACAGATACACTGGAGCCCAGTCCCTCTAATGAGGAAGGAGAAGTCTTCCCCTTGGGGTCCAGACCAGGGCCCCCTCTTCTGACAGTCTCTCAATCCCCCTGAGCAAGGAGTGGCTGGGGTGGGAGTTTTCCAGGAACCTGTGGTCCTGCTGCCAGGGGGCCTGGCTTCTTCCCCTGGGAAGAACCTGAGAGACATTCTCAGAATGGGGAGGGAGCCCAGAAAGGGAAGCGGCTCGGCCTAAGTCACACAGCAAGGATGCACCTGAGCAGGACCCTGGCCCGGAGCACGCTGGTCTTCAGGTCGGGCTGTCCTCATTGCCTCCCCTCCCTTGCAGAGTGTGGAGCACCGTGTCCTGTCCCGGGACCCGTCCGCTGAGCTGGAGGCCAAGCAGCCTGACTCTGGCATGTCTTCACCCAATACCACCACGTCGGTGCACCCGCTGAACTTTGACCTCAGCTCGCCCACCAGCACCCTCTCCAACTATGATTCCTGCTCCTCCAGCCAGTCCAGCGTGAAGGACCAGCGCCCCCCACGCCGTGAGTGGGCCGGGCTGGGAAGGGGGCGGAGGGGGCATGGGACCGGCGGCCACTGGGCCCTGGCGGCCAGCCTCGGGCCCGCTCTGCCCACAGCTGATGCTGGAGGCTGCCCGGGTCACCAGGAGGGGCTGCTGCTTGTGGTGACGGGCAGGCGACACTCGTGCTCGTCACAGACACACCTGTACATCCACAGGGACTCTCCCTCCGACGGAACCCCCATGCCCCGCGCACGTGATTCATTGTCCTCACTCACACACGGTGTTCCCCAGACTGTACACACACCTAGTCACACTCAAGCGTGCGCACACGTACGTGCGTATGGGGACACACAGCCACACACACAGCCCAGTGCAGATGCGCGCACACCTCTGCACCGCGGCACACACAGCTCCACTTCCATACCCCAGACGTGTGTACACTTGGCGCACACATACACACACGCCCCATGTCCACAGACCATTTGCAAATACAAAGAAACACCTGTGTGTACTCACAAACCTACACAATGCACAAACTGACACACTGAGCACACCCTGAGCATGGGTGGCCTACAGAGATGGTGGGGTGCCCTGCCATTTGGGGCGCGGCCATCCATACTCCTGCCACCCACCCTGCCGCGTCTGACCCGAGGAGCTGCCCCTTCACCCTCCAGGTGGCTGTGCCCCACCCACCGGCATGCCCTGGTGTTGAAAGCCCCCTGGGGCCTCCCTCCAGACTTGAGTGCATGGTTTTTCCCCAACACATGCAGGGCTAAGGCAGGGCAGGGCGAGGTGGGCCCTGCACTGTTGGGGCCCACAGTGGAGCCATCCCGAGCTGCATCCCTAAGCCCACCTCACCCCTTGGTGAGTTGCTTCTGGGTGGAAGAGGGCCTCAGTCCTGGGGGACAGCCTCTCTGCAAACTCCCAAACCCAGCCTTCCCTCCCTCCCCAGGGCTTCCCAGCTCAAGAGCTGCAGATATACAAAACTACATGAACATGCTGAGTTCGGAGCTGGGCCGGCCCCGGGGCAAGATGGAGAGAACCACACCACTGCCACCACCACCCAGCTTCCCTCCACCGCCCCCACCCCCGGGCACCCAACTGCCCCCACCCCCACCAGGCTACCCAGCTCCCCAGCCCCCCGTGGGGCCACATGCAGCTGACATCTATATGCAGACCAAGAGCAAACTCCGCCACGTGGAGATGGAGGCCTTCAAGATGGAGGTAGTGAAGCTCCACCCACCTGCCTGCCTCCCAGCACTGCGACTGGGCAGATAGGCAGCGCCTGAGGCCAGGAGACTGGCTCGTGGGCACAGGGTGGGGGGCCCTGGGCCATTGTGGCCTATTTGAGAGTCAAAGCTCTTGGCCAGCCCCCTGGGGACCTAGGGCTGGGCACTGGAGACAGGCAGATGAGTAAGACAAAGCCACTACCCTCTCGGGAGCGGGGGATGGGTGAAGGAACCTGTAATCAGACAGCCGTACCTCTCAGGGACCTGGGTCCTCCCTCACCTCTTGCACAGAGTGGCAGGGTGGTCACGGTGGTCATTGGCAGAGAATATGTGCAGACTGCCTCTCCACAGCCTTACACATGCCCATAGCCCCAGGCTCAGGTAGAGAATGGCTCCCAAGGGGGTGTCTGTGCTCCCCGGGGGGGAGATGCAGGTGGCATGGCTGTGAAGGGCCACGGGGAGGGTGGAGGCAGGGAGAGAGAGCACTAGCAGGACTCTGCACTCAGAGGGGGCTGAGGGAGGGGTGAAACTGAAGTTGGCTCCCCAGTTTGGGGCTTGGAGTGCCCAGGTTGGTGGAAGGGCCAGTCCTGAGATGGGGGCCATGAGGTAGTGTCCAGCGCGGGCACACTGAATGTGAGGTGCCTGGGATGTCAGGGCCTCTGGCGTCCTGGCTGAGGCTCCGGAGCCAGAGGACTGGTCTGGGGAGCTGAGAGTCCCAGGCAGGGAGCCCCATAGGGGATCCTGGGGTCCTGGCTGGTCTGGGAGGTGGGGGACAACCTGAGACCACAGGTGGCTGAGTATGGGGTAGAGGCCCCTGAGGGGCCCGTGGGAACCCTGACCTGTAGCTCTCTCTCAAGCCCAAGGCAAGCGACTCCAGAGGCAAGCTGAGTAACCAATTTGCCCACAGGTGACCCAGGTCACAAGGCCACTGGGTGGGGGAGGGGGCAGGACAACCTGCACAGCGACTCCACCCTGCCCTCACTGCCATCCTGGACCAAGCTCTCAGTTGGGTCCCCTTTCAACTCTATGAGGTGGAGAGGGCCCAGGGGAGGACTGCAGGGGGCCGAGGGCAAGCGGACTTTCCCTGGAGGGCGGCTGTGTGAACCCTGCCCAAAGCCACAGGACAGGTGGCCCAGCCTGTGCCCCCTCCACTCCCCTGCGCACCAGGATTTCGAGGTCCCGTGCCCCTACCCGGTGTGTGCGTGCAGGGCCGCAGGCGACCGGCAGCTCCACAAAGGGCCCTTTGTGTGCGCGCTGCGCCTCGCGCCCCCCGCCTCCGCCCCCTGGGCCTGGCCCCTGTCTGACCGCATCGGGAGCAGGGTCGCGGCATCCGTGCCTCGGGGCTGCAGGGGGCGCCGAGGGGCCCGACTGGCCCAGAAAACAAATCCTGTGGTGTCGGGTTTCCTGCAACGAGAGCCGGTTCGGGTGGGGCGTGGAGGTCCGGGGCCACCGCGGGGACGCAGGGGCGCGGGGGTGGGGCGGGTGGAACAGGGAACAGCCCCCGCGCGGTCCCTCGGCCTTTGGCCCTGCCGCCCCATGTCCTTTTCCCTGGGCTGGGCTTAGCGGGGGGCAGCTGCGACGGGGCGGGCCACCGCGCTGTCATCCGAGCCTCCCTTGCCGCCCCTGAAACCTGAGGCTTAGGCGCGGGTGTCGGTGTCGCTTACACGGATGTCGATGGTTTCCAGATGCGGGAGGGGAAGGGCGGGGGCGTGACCCGGAACCCAGGGGTACCAAATATGGGGGGCTCCGCTGCTCGCGGTCAGGCCCGCATTCTGTCCACGGGGTTTGGAAGGGGCCAGCTGGGGGAGGAAGATGGAGGCCGGGGTGCCCAGCGCCTAGCGGAGGGAGAGAGGCGCAGGGGGCGGGGCCACATCTGGCTCGCGGGGCAGGTAGGGCGCAGCGGCTGGTTGTGGCGACGCCGTTGGAGCCCCCGTGGCGTCCCCTATTGCTGGGAGTGGGTCAGCCCGGGATTGGCGGGCCCTGGGTGATGTCAGGCCGACAGAGCTCATAGGCGCTCTTCGGCGCGGGCGGGCAAGGGCTGGGCTGTAAGCTGAGAGGAAAGATCAGGTGGCGCAGGTGTCGGGTCCGTGCCGCCCCCGCCGCCAGGTGCACAGCGGGGGCCACCGGCGCAGTCGCAGGTAGGAGCAGCCCCGGGTCCGGGCGGCTGAGAGCCCTGGTCAAGCAGGAGCTTAACAGGACAAGGGCTCTGAGGGGGGCTCCCTCGCCGGAGTCCCCGAAAGAGAGGGTTCGGCAGAGACGTGGGGATGCGCCGGACGGTCGGGTGGCCAGGAGTGGGGTGAGGCTGAGGCCTTCGCGCTGGCTGAACCGCGAGCTGCCCCTTCTCCGGCTCCCCCTGGCGACTGGGCTGAATCAACCCGCCCCTGGTCCCGCCCCTTCTAGCTTCAGTGGGGGCCCTTGTGGCCCTTGGCCCGCGCCCTGAACCCCTCCCTGTACGGCCGACCGAGCCTGCCCTTCCCCAGGACCCTCGCCCCATCTCCGTTCTGAGAACAGGAGGGTCTGGGAACCCGGTTGGCTGCACCCTTTCGACGGCCGCTGGCCAGGAGCCCCGGGAATGGGAAGGGCTGGGGGAGGGGGCGGGGCGTGTGAGGCAGCAAGGGACCAGTGCCCGAAGCCCCGCCACCGCTGTCTTCCGCAGCTGAGCTCCCGCGACGGCCGCAACGGGCTGAGGAGGCAGGACTCCGGCCGCAAGCCCCGCGCCTTCAGCAAGCAGCCCAGCACGGGGGACTACTACCGGCAGCTGGGCCGCTGTCCCGGGGAGCCGCTGGCCGCAGGCCCGGGCATGGCGCACAGCGAGGAGGTGCGTGCCTGCCAGCCCGCACCCGCCGGCCGCCCTGGACCCGGCCTGGCCTCCCGCGCCTCACTCGCTAGCCCCTCCGCTCCCCCGCAGGCGGCGGTGCTCCCCGGGAACCACGTGCATAACGGCTGCGCCGCGGACCCCAAGGCGTCCAGGGAGCTGCCCCCGCCGCCGCCGCCGCCGCCCCTGCCGGAGGCCCTTAGCTCGCCGCCGCCTGCTCCGCCCCTGCCCTTCGAGGGCGCTGGCCCTGGTTGCGGGCAGCGTCGCTCCTCCTCGTCCACTGGCAGTGAGTAGGGGCGGGTTGAGGGGCGGGGGGCGGCGCTAGCCCTGAAGGGGCGGGAAACCTAGACCTCGCTCCCTTCCCAGCTGCGACGGCCCTAGCGCTGACTCTTCCTACTCGTTCTTCTTGCTGCAGCCCCCAGCCCAATGAGGCCCCTAAGGGAAGGCTCTGAGTTACTTTAGTGTGAGCCCAGGCAAGTCCCCTTCCCTCTCTGGGCCCACGTCCCATCCAGCAGGGAAGGCCTCCCAGCTCTGGTGTCTGGTGTTTCCAAAGAGCTGGTGCTCACAGGAAGCTCTGAGAAGCAGAACTAGTTTCAAGGAGGCAGGGCTGTTGGCCAAGTTTTTTCCTGCCCCATGTCTATCCTGTGTCTCTCTTCTGCTCCTCACCTCTTTCTCTTGTTCTTCCAAGCTAGCTACAGCCTGAGCTCTTCTCAGATGCTTCAGGGACTCTTCCCAGCCAGATACCGCCAGAGGCCCCAGGCCAGCTAGGACATGGCTCTGGGGACAAGGCCAGTGACCCATCATGCCCTGCCCCTTCCCTCCTGATGACCCCTCACCCCACCTTCTTTTTAAGGTATAGACTGGTGACCAGGACTCCTGGGCTTCTGTAACGTGGCTCAGACTCCTGCATGCCAGGGCTCCTGTAAGGCCCAGGAGGTGGCGCCCGAGTGCTGATGCGCCCACCCAAGCCTGGGAGGAGGGGGGTGCCCAGCCACTCAGTGCAGGGACCGTGTGTGGTGACACCAACGAAAGTGTCATCTCCCTAACTAGGAGTGCAAGGGTATAATAGGGTCCAGAATAGGACCAGCCTGGGCTCCCTAGGGTACCTGTGGAGCCTCAGCCCCTGCAGACCAGAGCCCATGGTAGCATGCTCACCACCACCTAAGCCTCCAGAATGGCCCGCAGCTCTGAGGTTAGCTTTTTCCATCTGGAGCAAGGCTGAAGCTAGGAACAAAAGAAAAATAGACTCAGGCTTCTCCAGACACCGCTTCTCAGCAGAACCTGGGCTGGGTGCCCTATCCCAACCCAATGCCAAGATTGAGGCCCTTGCTAGGGGGGCCAGGGCCAGTGGCAAGCCTCATGGACCAGTAAGGGCAGGAACTGGGCGGACCACCCTTGTGGAGCCCCAGGGCACCCTGAGCCAAGGTCAGATGAGCTGGAAAATTCCTTCTCTCCTCTCCCCTCTCCTCTGCGCATCTCCCTCCCCTCTTCCTGCTCTCCCTTCTCTTGCTGTCCCCGCAGTCCTAGCCTCACCCCCGCCCCCTCCCTCTCCTAACTTCGCTGTCACTTCTCTCTGTCCCTAGAAGTGAGAGTCCCCAGGCACAGGAAGAGTGAGTAGCTGCGTGCGTGGCTCCTGGCTGAGGGGCGGGGTGGGGAACAAGGCACGCTCAGGGAAATCAAGGCCCAAGGACCTGGGACTTTAAAAAGGGCAGGGCCTGGGGCCAGCAGGCCAGGGGTCCTCCACACTACAGCCACCTTCCTCCTTCCACTGCACCCACATGCACACCCACGAATTCTGCCCGGGGCTCAGTTTTGCCTAAATAAATGGACCTGTTGCCAATGCCTGCCTGGCACCTTTTCCTTTTACCCCTCCTGCTTCTCGCTCAGGGATCCCCAGCGCCGGGGAACCTAAGAGTCCCCTGTCGGCCTGTTTTGTTGCCCTCACCCAGCCCTCACCGCTCCTCAGTCTCTAAAGACAGCCCTTCCCAAAGCCCAGTCACCTCCGCTAGCCCTGTCAGAAAATGCAAACTCGTGCACTGGGTATTTGCATGTTTTTCACGCGGCCCTTCTTCCTCGGGGCCTTCATCCCATATCCTTAGTAAGGGCTCCACTTTCCTAGGTCCCCCAGAGCTGAGCAGCGCTTTGCCATAAGTGTGCTATGGGCTTGCAACCAGTGTGTCCACGCGCATGTCTGTCTGTGGGTATGGGGGCTGGGGAGGGGGCCGGCTGGGTTCTGGCATCCAGGGTTCTGAGTCCGTCTAGCCATGGAGGCCCCCGGCAACTCAGTCCAAGGGTCACTGAGTTTTGCTGATGCAGAGCGGGCTGGAGGGAGACTCCACCCCGGCAGGGCCGAGCCAGGGAACCCAGGACAAAGGTCGGGTGGCTGGCCCCCACGTAGTGTCTTGGAGCTGGTCAGTCAATGTCCTGGGCGGAGACATTCGCTGGAGTCCCCAGGGTCGGCCCAAGAGCCAGCATGCACTCCCGGGGGCTTCCAGGCGGGGCCCGGACGCCCCGTGAGTAGGACCGGGATGATGGTGTCCGCCCCTCCCCAAGCTGCGAGCGGGGAACCCCCCTCTGGGGTTCACAACAGCCGCCCAGCGGACCTGGGACCTGGAGAGCTGCCATCTGGGGCCCCGGCCCCTCCTGACTTGGGGAGGGGGCAGCAGAGGGTCAGATGGGGGGCGGCGGGGACGCAGGCCCCGTCGCCGGCCAGCACCGCCTATCCTGCCTCCGTGCAGGCAGCAAGTCTTTCAACATGATGTCCCCCACGGGTGACAACTCCGAGCTACTGGCTGAGATCAAGGCGGGCAAGAGTCTGAAGCCGACGCCGCAGAGCAAGGGGCTGACCACGGTGTTCTCGGGCAGCGGGCAGCCTATCTCCCAGGTAGGCGGCCCGCCAGCCACTCCCGCCCCGGTTCCCCTCACCCCTGCCCGCCAGGCCCTCAGTGTCGCCGCTTCGCCCCGCAGGCGGACTCGCCGCTGCCTCAGGCGTCGCAGGCGCCTTCACGGGCCCGCAGCCCCACCCCGCCGGCCGCCGGGCCCCAGCCTCTGCTCAACGGCAGCGTGGCGCCGGCGCCGCCCGCCACCCCGGCGCCAGGCGTGCAGCTCGACGTGGAGGCGCTCATCCCCACGCACGACGAGCAGGGCCGGCCCATCCCAGAGTGGAAGCGGCAGGTGATGGTGCGGAAACTGCAGCTGAAGATGCAGGAGGAGGAGGAGCAGAGGCGGAAGGTGGGCGAGGTGGTCTGCACTCCAGAGGGCCCAAGGGTCTGCACCTGGGCCCTCGGCCCATCCCCCACATCACCCCCCAGGCTTCCGGTCCCTTTCACTTCGGGTGGCTCCCATTACCTCTGGGGGGAAAGCAGGCTTCTACCACCTCCCTGCCCTGGGACTTTCCCCAGTCTCCACCCCTACCCCGCCCCCCAGCAGCCCGTCTTTTAGTGAGATGGCAAAGTTCATCAAACTCTAATGTGCTTCCAGTCGCCTGCGATCTTGTAAAAATGCCTATTCTGATTCAGGAACTCTGGGTGGGGCTGAGATTCTGTGCTGCTAGGAAGCTCCTGGGTGAGGATGACCACACTGGTCCAGGGACCACCCTCCGAGTAGCCGAAAGGCTTTTGGTTGGAGTCGGCCTGGCTTGGGCCCTTCCCCTGCATTGCCACTTTCCAGCCACGGATACTGAGCCTCATCTAGCCTAAGATATTTTCTTATCTGTCAGATGACTGATCATCACTGGCTGGCAGGATGGTTTGCCTGCTCAACACGTTTCCTGGGTGCTGTGTATGTGACACGCACTGTTGTAGCCTCTGGGGATTCACGATGAACCTTTCAGGGCTGCGAAGAGAGGAGGGGTGGCAGGGGATCAACCAACAAGCAAACACAGCACCTTAGTAAAGCCAAAAGTGCCCCCAAGAATACGAAACAAGGTAATGCGAGAGCCTGAGTGAGCAGGGAGGCCCGTAAGTGGGCTGTTACCATACAGTGGCACTGTGATGGGGCATGCAGAGGACTGGGACTGCCCTAAGCCCACCATCGTATTTGGGCTGGGGGCGGCGTTAGGGAAGGAGGAAGTGATGTCCAGGGTGGACTTGGGAGATGAGCAAGAGGCGGACTGGGAACAGAGTGGGGCAAAGAGCAAGCAGGCTCCGAGACTGTATTAGGAGAGGGGTGGAGCTGGAGAGGTCAGTGCGGGTCAGATCACCAAGGCCTGGACTTGAAGAAAATGGACTTTCTCCTGCAGCAGTCAGGAGCCTAGGAGAGGGGTTACGTGAGGAAGTGGCCTCATCCTATTTGTCTGTGGGGAACGGATTGTAGTGGGTCAAGATGAACTGGGAGGCCTGTGAGGATGAGGACAGCCCCCCCCCCCCCCCCCGCTCCAGGGCTGGAGAAGCCCCGCACTCAAGTGAGGAATGAACGAAACTGTCGGAAGTTCCTGGCGAGCCTATTCCTGGTGCGGGGACTAGGAGCGAAAGCTGTGTCCAGGCAGCTGGTTCAGCAGGGGCAGCGTGCACAGGGAGGGCTTGGGCTGCAGGGGGCGCTGAGAAGGGGTCATCGGTCTGGGCGAGGCCTCGCGGGCATGCGGACCCGAGACGGGGTGGGAAAGAGCAGCCTTAAGTCGCAGCTTCAGCGCCTTTTGCATGTTCCTTCCGGTGGTGTAATGAGCAACCTAGCCAGGTGTGGAGACTTCGTCTGCCCGCCCAGTCTCTGCAACGGCGCCCAACGAACCCCGCCAGCGACCAGAGAGGACACTGCCCAGCGCCCGGAGTAGCGGCCTGGGCCGAAGCCTCGCCCCAGTGTAATCACCTGCCGGCCGGGCTTGGCCCATCCCCGCCATCACAGCCCCGCGGAGCCATTACACCACCCGGGACATGCAAATGGCGCCCCCCGGCGGCCGCTGCGGGAACCGGGCCAGAGGGAGACGCGCCTCCCTCCCCTCTCTTGTCTTCCCCCGCCTTAGCTGACGGCCGCCAGCTCGTGCTGCTACCCCCGCGAGGGCTGGAGGTACTCCAGCGCGCACAACGCCATCCTCGGGCCCTTCGGCGAGCTCATGACCGAAGCCGACATCCTCCGCATCGAGCAGCAAATCGAGAACCTGCAGGTGTTGCACAAGGCGCAGAAGCTGGAGGCGCGCCTGGAGCAGCTGGAGCTGGAGCTGGAGCAGCTGCTGCCGATCTCGGCCGCCCTTTCGGCGCCGCGCTTCACCGTCGATCCGCGCCGCATGCACGGCCGCGCCGCCAGCCTGCCTGCCTGGTGCAGCAAGATCTCCACGCTGCTCAAGAGCATGGCCACGCTGCTGGCCGCGCTGGGCGGCCGGCCCGCGCACCTGGCCGAGCTGCTGGCCGCCGACACGGGCCAGCCGCTGGCACCGCTGCCCGACGCGCCCTGGCGGCCGGGCCCGCTCTGCCTGGGCCGCTCGCACTCGCTCAGCTGGTGCCGCGAGGCCGTGGCGCGCGAGATCCTCGAGTGCGGCGTCTCGGTGCAGCACCTCCGCGCCGTCTACGAGCTGCGCGCCCAGGGCTCGGCGCCCGCGCGCGAGTCGCGCCGCAAGCTCTCGCTTCCCGCCGGCGCCTACGGCCGAGAGCCCATCCTCGAGGAGGACTACGTGGCGGCCGGCGCCGGGGAGCCCAGCGCCCCCCCAGCCAACGGCTTGCGGGCCGCGGGGGACTCCCTGGGCGCCTTGCGCCCGCCCGACGCGCCCGGCCACCAGGCGGCGCTGCCCGAGCCCGAGCAGCTGGCGCGCCGGCCGCCGCTCTCCACCGAGCTGCGCGGCGTCCAGGACTACATCGATATGCGCAAGGAGCGCATCGTCTACCTCTTCCTGGACCACTGGCGGAAGTGGACCTTCCGCGGCCCCGGGCGCCACGCCCAGGTGCGCCTCCGCAGACTGCTGCCGCGAGTGGTGGCCGCCGGCGCGGGCCCGGCCCCTGAGGCCGCCGACGGCCCCGACGGGCGGCTGCTGCGCCTGCTGAAGCAGCGGCGGGTGGTGGGCAAGCTGCTGGGCCACTGGCGGAGCCTGCTGCGGCAGGTGCCGGCACGCCCGCCGTGCGGCTCGGGCCTGGCGCACGGCCTGTACTGGCCCGAGCACTTCCTGCCGCCCCTCGACGGCGGCGCGCCCCCGCGCTACGACAGCCTCACGCTCGACCTCTTCATGCTCGGCTACTTCCAGCTGCTCGAGATGGGCCTGAGCCGTGAGGAGCGCAAGTTCCGCCACCTGCTGTGCTACGAGATGTTCGACCGGCTGGGCAGCCACCCGTGGGAGCTCATCCGCCTCTTCCACCGCGTGGTGCTCGAGCAGGTGGAGGCTGGCCGGCGCAGCTGGAGCGACGGCTTCGAGGACCTCAGGCACCAGTTCTTTGGAGATAGCCCGGAGGCCGAGCCAGCCCAGGAAGATGAGGCCGTGAAGGAGCAAGAGGAGGAGAAAAGAGAAGAGGAGGAGGAGAGGGAGCCGGCGGAAAAGGTCGCTTCGGCTCAGATGGACTGGCCAGAGGGGCAGCCCGAGGCCCCAGCTCCTGCGCCGCAGCCCCCGACCCCACCTCCGCCGGCCGCACCTCCCCCCACATGGGACCCTCCTAGTTCCGAAGCCCCTGCCGAAGATCCCCTGGAGTTGGTGTCTGAGATGGGCGAGTTCAGCAACGAGGACATCTGCCGCTACATTGACCGCAGCTTCTCCTTCTGGAAGGAGAAGGAGGCAGAGCTCTTTGACATCTGAGCAGAATTCGGAATTTCCCCTCAAGCATCTTAACACGGGCCTGAATGCCTGTCTGATGCCCTCTGGAGGCCAGAAGCGGGCAGGAAGAACCCAGAAGCCAGCGGGGTGGCCTTGGAGAACCCAGAGTGCCCAGGAGGACAGGGCTGCCGCAGCCTTTGAAGCCCCACCATGGCCAGATGTGGGGCGGTAGCCAGAATGGGCAGGGCAGGGCACAGGGCAAACCAGGTGTTCCCCTCTGGCCCTACAATCTTGCCTGGCTCTGTGTTGGAGCCGGGTGGAAGAAGCAGCCCCTCTGAGTGAGGGACCGTGGCCCCCCTTGGGGCAGTGTGGCGCTCCTCTCTTTGGTTTTTCACTGGAATTCACAGCTACTTCTTTGAGGTCAAGGGAGCCACGTGTGTAGTGTTCCGTGTGATGTGTTCTCCTCTGTAAACCTCCAAGTAATAAAGCTCTTTGCTGTAAGCCGCCCGTGTTGGATGCGTGCCCCCCTCCTGCCAAGTCAGTGCAACCACACAGTTGCAGACGTGGTGTCTACTCTACTCAGGACTAGGACACACAGGGCCCAGAAGGTTCTTCACGCTGGAGGCCAGCTTGAGCCTCTCTGAGCTGGCTGGATCTGTGGGGGCCCACGTAGGGGTCTGCCCAGAGTCTGGGTCAGGGGCCTGGGGCCATCTGTCAGCTGTCCCGGTGGGGAAGCTCGTTCTCTGCTGCTCCCTCCACCTTAGCTCTGATCTCTCTGATGCCACCTGTAGGACACAGGGGGCCTGAGTTACGAGGGGCCAGAGCCTGGGAGGCTCCCTTTAAGGGGACTGTGGCCGGCACCTTCATCTAAGTGCCCTGTAGAAGGACATCTGTATCCCATTGTCCCTGACTGGTGCGGGTCCCCTGGGGCTGGGGGTGCACCCCTTCTGTCCCCCTACCTCCTCGCCCATGCTGGTCCTAAAGCTCTGTGCTTGTGTTTCAGGAGGAAGAGGAGGAGGCCCGGCTGGCCAGCATGCCCGCCTGGAGGCGAGACCTCCTGCGGAAGAAGCTAGAAGAGGAGAGGTGAGCCGGGGAACCAGAAGCTTCAGGGTCTGGTGGGATGTCTTGATCATGTCCCTGACGTGGTGGCACCAGATAATGCTATCTCCTTTTCCTTCTAGGGAGCAGAAGCGGTGAGTGTGGGACTGGGCCCGACCTGCCACCCCTCCCCGACCTAGGCACCGTGCTTTTGCCCCTTCGTCCAGCCCCATTTGAGCACATCCCCTTGTCACTCAGGTCTGCAGCACAACCTCTCTGCTCCCAATGATGCCACCAGCCTCCTCTCCCCCAGTAACTGAGACCCTGCCTCAGAGTCTACATCTTATGCCCTAACAGCCTTGTTCCCAATTACCCAGGCCCCATCTCCCATTAACCTGGCCTTCAGTTAACCCAACCTCAGTATCAATAACCTTGATCTCTGTCCCTCAAAACATAGTTTCTGCCCCAGTAATCTAGCCCAGTGCTGACAGAAGTATAATTCTATCGAGCCACTATGTAATGTTAAATTCTCTAGTAGCCACTTTGAAAAAATAAAGAGGTGAACTTAACATACATATTTTATTTAACCCAATATATCAAAATATCATTTCAATACATAATCAGTATAAAAGTATTGATGAGATCTTTTTACACTTCTTTTTAAAAAACAGTCTTTGAGATGCCATGTGCATTTTACCCCTACAGTGCTTCTCACTCTGACATTTCAGATGCTCAGTGGCCGCACGTACTTGGTGGCCACCTTGTCAGCAGTGCAGATCTAGCCCCTATCTTATAATAACTGTTCCTAATTACCCACCACTGCCTCTCAGTAGTGTGGTCCCTCTGCTCTCCGCAGCCCGACCCCAGTACCGCCGAACTCACCCCCTCCTCAACCTCTGCCACACCCCTGACCCAGCACCACTGTTTCCAGTAATTCCCCAGCCAGCAATAATTCATCCACAGCCTCTCACTCACCCAGCTCCTGTGTGTGCCCCAGTGACTCCAGTCTGCCCTCAACCAAGCCCCTCTGGCCCCCCACCAGCCCTGCTCTTGTGCCTCCTGACCCAACCCCAGCCCCCTAGCCCTTCTGCCTCTGGAATTCATTGCCCTGGCCACCAATAATTAGCCCCTCTGTCCTCAGCAACCCAGCCCCTGCCCTCCGTAACGCATTCCTTGCCACCCGTGAGCCCCTCACGGTGCCTGGCCCACCCTCACACTCGCCCGCCGTTCTGCCCCCACACCATGCCCAGGAAAGAAGAGGAGCGACAGAAGCAGGAGGAGATGCAGCGAGAGAAAGAGCAGTCGGAGAAGCTGCGGACGCTGGGCTACGACGAGACCAAGCTGGCGCCCTGGCAGCGACAGATCATCCTGAAGAAGGGAGACATCGCTAAGTACTAATGCCGCCCTCCTGCCCGCAGCCTCGTGAGCTCGAGGGGCCCCAGCCTACGCCCCGGCCTGCCCGGCCCGGGGCGGAAGGGCTGGGAGCCGCGCTGCCTTCCCCTCCCGCGCTGGAACCCCTCCCTGACCCCGCTCCGGCCCCCGCAGCCCCAGTCCGGGGCGACGCTGGAGCGCGCCCGCCGCCGCAGTCGCCCAGAAAAAGTGCCCAAGCAAGCTGTTGACGCAGAAAGATGCTTATTTGCATGCCCATTTACATATATTTGCATGCTCGTTGAAGGTCGCCAGAGCTCTCCCCGGCCCCGTGGGTGGTGGCTTTTGTTTCCCTGCGGGGCGCGCGCGACCGGTTGCAGCCCCCTCCCCCGCACCCCGGAACCCGCGTGGCTGGCGCATCCTGGGCGGAGGCAGGCCCCACGCTCGGGGAAGGGGTTTTCCTCCCGTCCTGACCCAGATCTGTGCCCCGCCCGCCCGGGCCGCATTTCCTATCCCCGCCGAGGGCTTCCTCTCAGTCGATTGTTTACCACGAAGCGATGAAAACAGCAACCTGCCCGTCGGGACGGAGCTGCCGCTCCGGGGGCCCATCGTCTGCCCTCCCCCGTTCCGTGAAGTCTGCCCACCCAGGCCCCACGCTCCCCGGACCCTTCCGCGGCGCCGGTGGAGAGAGCGGGGGGCGGGGGGCCGTGCACTTGTGTCTCCACCTGCTTCCTCCCCGTCCCCCCCATCCCGCACCCCCATTAAAGCTCTCTCAGCCGCCGGGGCTGACGTTCACTCTCTGGCGCCGTCGCCGCGACTTCCTCTCTCTTCCGGGGTAACTGGGGCACGGCCGAGCGGGAGGGGCAGCCTGGGAGCCAAGGGCCACAGCGGCCTCCACCGTGGGTCCCCGACCCTGGGGTGACAAGACTTCCGGCCCCCTTTCGACGGCCCCAGGAAACCAAGCCCGGGCCACTTAACACCCCAGCCTCGCGGAAACACCAAGCAGTAGCTCTTCTTCACAGATTTAATACCATGGCCTCACGGAGCTCAGGCCCAGAAACGAGCCGTCTCCTGCCCCCTCCCGACATCCGTCCACGCTTCTTTGCCCCACCCAGTAGCCCGGGGCGCGCCGCGGGGAGGGCGGCTGGCGCTGCTACGCAGGGCCGTGCCAGGAGCTTCATAAGTGACATAAGATGTCTACACGCATAAGTAACCGTACTTAGGGCTTCTGCAGGGGCCGCCGGAGGCGGCGGCGGGAGCCCTGCGTCACGGGCCGCGCTGCAGGCGGCTGCGCAGGTCCTCGGCGCAGCCGTCCAGCCCCATGCGCTCCAGCGCCGCGTAGACTGCGCCCAGGCCCGCGGGCTGCTGCTGACGCCAGCGCTTGAGCATCTCGTACTGCTGGTCGCGGAAGCGGCCGACCTCCACCTCCACGGCCTCGATCTCCGCCTCGCGCAGCCCCAGGGTGCGCACGAATTCCTTCCAGCGCCGCGCCGGCACCGCGTCCATCACGTCGTAGAGCTGCGGGCCGGGCTGGAGCGTGGCGGCCGCCGAGCCTGCAGGGGGCGCTGGCGAAAGCGGCGGCGGCGGGCCTGAGGGCGGGCCAGAGAGAGCCCGTGGGGAGTGCGAACTGCCGCCTAGAGGCGCGGACCGGGGTGGGACAGGGGAGGGCGCAGGCGGGAACCCCGGGCAGGGCCGGCCAGGGAGGGACCCGATCAGCTCGGGATGGGAAGTGGGCAGGTGGTGCCTCAGGAAACTAGTACTCATCTGGGACTCAGGAGAATGGGGTCCAGGCCTCGGGCCAGTGAGGTCTCTTACCAAGAGCTCTGCTGTGCCGCCGGTCCCAGGACCATGTCACCTCCGGGCTGGGCACCTCCTGGGTCTGGGGGGAGCCAGGGGTCCAGCCGCTGCCTACCAACTGGACGGTGTGGACCTTCTCACTGTTGCTGAGTGGCGCTAGAAGGGTGTGGGTGCTGTCCTTGGGTGAGAGGTGGGTGGCCTGGAAGCCAAGAGAAGCCCCAGGTCAGCCCAACTGGCCTAGTAAGGCCCCTCGTCTGGGGTCTCTGGCCCGGAGCGGCCATTCCCTGGCTCAGTCAGCAAACATTCTCCAAGGCTGCCCAGGGCAGGCGGCCATAACCTTCCGCTGTGGCCCAGAAGAACTATTTCTTCTGCCTGGAATACCCTGCCCTCGCTGCCCTGCTCTTGTTGCCCCAACCCTGTCGGAGGCCTGGCCATGGCGGCACTCATCCCACTGAACCTGTCTGGGCCCCAGCAGATTGAGAGCCACTTAGGGATAGGTGCTGTGCTGCTCTCAGTCACTCAGAACTCGGTGAACTCACGGTGTTCATTAGGTCTACTCTGTGCCAGCCTCGTGCCACACACTGGGGATCACGAGTTCTCATAGGGCCCAACCTCTCAGCTCCAGAATGCTGACTCCTGGGCGCTTGCTCACCCTCTTCCCGGAATATTACTTATACACTCACCTGTCGGGGAGTCAGGGCCTCCATCCCAGCTTCATCTGCCGAGAGACAAAGAGCATCACATCAGCAACCAGGCAAGACCCCTAGACCTGGGCGCTGGTCCACCTCCTCTTGTGTTCCCCTATACCACCCCAGCCCCCAGCACTTTGCATCAGGGGTGAGTGGGCTTACCCCTGAAACGTGTGCACATGTGCCTGTACTTACCAGCAACCTTGGGCTTGCAAGTCTGGCAGCGATGGTAAGTGTAGGTCAGCACAGCACCAAGCAGGAGTGGGACCACCAGGCCAGCCAGGAGCACCTGGACCCAGAATACTGAGAGAACAGCTGGTGAGGGGTGGGTTGTAGCCCCCCCCAATCTCCCTTTGGCCCGTCCCAGCAATCCTGCTCAAATTCCCAGCACACCACTTACTCTGCCTCCAGCCACAGATAGTCACACAGGGCTCAGGACAGCTCCCGAGGGTGCTTCTGCAAGGAGAGGGAGTGGGGTGGGAGGTGAGGGAGAACACACCAGGAGGGGCTACCCATCTTCTCCATCCTGGAGGCCCTTCCCTCCCCAGGCCTCTTCCCTGGGAGCCACACTACCCAGGAATGTTCCCAAAGTACTGCTGAAATTTCAACTGTGTCCCCAGGAACAATAGCGACAACCACTATTTATGGTGTTTCTTGTAGACTAGATTGAGGGTCACTAGAATGTCAGCTCCGTGAGGACAGGGATTTGCCTACTTTGTTCCTTGTTGTATCCCCAGCATCTAGAACATCTCTGGAAAATGGGAGATGCTTCATAAACACTTGGCTGAGCAGACGAATGGATAAAGTGCTTTACCCCTTACTCTTAGCCCTGGGGAGAACCAACTAACATCGCCATGTTCACACAGGGAAGCCACAGATCAGAGAGGCGAAGTAACTGCCCAAGATCTCCCGGAGAACAAGTGGCAGATCTTGAGTCTCAGCCCAAGGTTTGAACGTGACTCTCTATAAAATGACAAATCCTATGCTTCTTTAATGTACAGCTGGAAAGATGACTATAGGAAAGTCTGACAGAGAGTGAAGATATGCCCCCCTATTTATCCGTCCTAAGGTGACTGCAGATTTCCCTCTAGCATCCAAGGACCAAGCTCCCTCCCCCTTCCCTGAGATCCCCACTCTGCTCCCAGCCTCCCTTTCCCTGTCCCAGGGGCAGCCAGGAAGTTACGTGGGGCAGGGCATGCAGCTGTTGCCATATTCATAGAAGCCAGGCAGGCAGGTCCCACAGTCGGTATCTCTGGCAGAACCTGCAGTCCAGGAGATGGCTTGTGGGTCCCGAAGGGAGAGAGGGAGTTAGGGAGGGGGGTAGGTAGCCCAGAATGGGGGTACTCACAGGGCACCCGTGTGTGGCGGTGCAGGGCCCTGCAGTCTGAGCATGGGTGGCAGCGGAAGGGCGAGCCGATCTTGCAGGACTTGACCAAGCACTCTGGGAACCAGCCTGGCTCACAGCCACAGTGGGTGTCCGCCACCGTTGAGCAGTTCGTCAGGGCCACTTGGGAGACTGACCAGAGTGTTCAGGGAGATGGGGAGAATGGAGGCCATCAGGGCCAGAGGCCCCCATGGGGACTGGGGGCAGATCCCCTGGAAAATGGAGATGGGGACAGACCAGACAGAGGGCCACCCCCCAAAGGGAGAGAAGCATGGAGATCGCCACAGATCAAAGGCTGAGGCATATACAGGGATAGGAGGGTCATCAGGACGAGAGGGGGCAAAGGCATCTTAGGGCAGGATGGGGGGGAGGGCCTGGCACACATGGGCACAGGGCTGTCACACCCAGAGGTTAAGCCCAAGCAGCCCCCGCCTTCAGAAATACCCTGGCCATGGCCTGTCCTCAAGAGCCCCCCACCGAGAGCTAGGCCCCTCACCCTCCTCATCACAGGCCTGGCAGCGAGTACAGCGGGTCTCATGATGGTTCTCCCTGGCCAGGAAGGTGCCCCGGGGGCACGGAAGGCAGGTGGCGGTTCCGCAAGGCTTTGGGCAGGGGGCCTTCAGGTAGTGCCCTATGGAAACCAGACCCAGGTCAGACAGTCAAAGGGGGTCCCACTTTCCCCTCTTCCTTCCTATCTCTGGCTCCCTATTTCCCCCACCCCAGCTTCCCCTGTCTCCTGACCCCGCCTGACCCCATCTCCTCTGTCTGCCCTCACTTCCCCCCACAACCCTTCCACCCCTTCAGCGGCTCACCTGCTGGGCAGCCCTTGCAACAGAACAGACCGTTCCTCTTCTGGAAATTGTAGGCACAGTCACACTTAGGACCGGGAGTGCTGTGCTGGCCCTGGGCGCCCGGCAGCACGAGGAGCAGGACCTGGAGGACGGGCGCTGCTGGCTCCAGCAGGGCTCACCGCGCAGGGCCCCTCCCTGCCCCATCTGCCCCACTTCGGCGGGGGGGCGCCCGCTTGCTCTCAGAGCAGCCCACTTCTCCGGTTCTTGAGTAGAGGAGGTGCCCATGGACGTGGGGTAAGCCGCGCTTCCCTCCCACCGTGCGCGGAGCAGGCTTGGGAGGAGAGCAGAGGTCTCCGGCCAGCTCCTCTTGCACGTTTCCCCTCCGCCAGAGCACCGGCGCAGGCTCAGGCAGCCCCATCCCCACTCGTGCTTTCTGGAAGGTGGGGGACCCAGAGCTTTCCCTGCCTGGGGCCCCTAGACCCCTCTGGCCCCTGGGCGGGGGTTTCCTCTCAGCGGAAGGGCCCCGCCCGGCTGAGCCTCTAACTAGCTGAGTCTCTAAGTCGAAAGGGGGGGTGGGGCTGCCACGCTTCCCAAGGAAGTTGGGCCCCTTCATTCACAGCGCACAGCGCGGAGACCGGGGCCCGAGGTCAGGCTCCCGGCCGTCCAACCCCTGTCTGCCGCGCTCCCACTCACCGCAGCCGCCGCTGCCGTGTAGCCCCCCAGCCGCAACTCCATGGCTCTTGTGGCCTTGCTGGGCCCTCCGACGGCAGGCGACAGGCGTGCGCCAGCCAGGGGCTTCCCCGCTCTGCCCGCTCTGCCTGCTTGCTCTGCCCCAAGCCGCCCAGAGGAGCCCGCCTCAGGGGAGGGGGTCAGGGCGGGGCCCCCAGCCCACGCAGCCTGCCCCTGGGCACCTGAGCTCACCTGAGGTGGCCCGGGGGCAGCAAGGTGTACCCAGGACACGGCTGCATCCAGGTCCCCACGCCGGGGTCCTAGCCTCAACCCTGAGACTACCACTTCCAGGTGAAGTGACTTCCCTCCTTTGGGCCTCAGCCCTTCCTCAGCCATGAGGGGTTGGGCCAGAACTACGCAGGAGGGAGACCCAGCCTCCCCAGATACTGCCTGGGTGTGGGTACGGGGCCCCTCCCCTAGAGGGGGGGTCTAGGGGGCATTCTCCCTAGAGCCTGAGACACATCGCCTACCCTGGCATAAGCTTACAGGGACCGCCCAGGGCAGGGCCCTCTGAGGCACCTCGTGGGAGGGAGCACTTCATGGGGGGTCTAGGGTGGACCTTGGGGCTGAGGCAGGGGGTGAGGTTGATCTTGGGGTGCTGGTCGGGTCACCTCTGCCCTGTTCACTCACTAAGGCTCTTTCGCAGTCTCCTCCACTGGTGCCCTACCACAGATGGAGGGGAACAGGAGGGGGACAGGAGGGGGACAGGAGGGGGACAGGAGCGGGGAGGGGGACAGGAGGGGGACAGGAGGGGGACAGGAGCGAGACATGCCTGCCCCAGAGCTCAAGTGCTCCTGAGTCAGGAAAGGGGTGGGTTCCAAAAGCAAAGGACTCCTTCCAGTAGTATATACAAGTCTTTATAAAAGAATCAAAAGCTCAATAAATATGCCACTTTACACAGAGCCGAACCCAAGCCTGGGGTGGCCAGTGGGACTGGGAGTGAGGAAGGCCAGGCCGGGGGAACAAACATCCCAGCTGGGGCCAGATGAAGGGGGAGGTGGGAAGGGCCACCCTGGAGCCCAGCCCAGAAGACTGGAGCTGGTGACTTCAGGGAGCAGCGAGCAAGGGACCCTGTGGGGTGGACAGGTTAGTGAAGATGGCCTTGTGGGGGGTCCTGAGGAAGGACTGCAGCCTGGGCCTGGAGCTGAACACTCCTCCACTTCCATCCAGTCTGGCAAAGTGCAAATCAGGGGTCCTGTCCCCACGCTCTGGCTCCCGCGTGCGCAGGCAGCAGCTAGAGCGGGGACCGGGAGGCCCCAGGAGGCGTGCTGTCTGCTGTCTCGTGGTCAGTGGTACCCTGGGGGGCCTCCCTCTGCTCAGACCTCCCTGCAGGAGAGGGGAAGGGAGAGACAGTCCTTCCTTGGCTGACGCCACTCGGAGGGGCTCTGGCCACCCTCTCTGCCCCACTGGAATCCTTAGGCCCCTTCCCCAGTGCCCACTGTAGATACTGTCATGCAGGCTCTGGAGCAGGCCCCCATCCCCATCCCCTAATGCCACATGCTCCCAGCCACGAGAGTGCCCCCACCCATTCCTGAGGCTCAGTGCCCCTAATGCCAGCACCCCGGGCCATCGGCCCACCACCCCAGGCCACTCACGAGGCAGTGAGCGTAGAGTTAAGCAGCAGGGTGGTCCTGATCCGGTACAGCTGGGCTAGTGTCAGCTTCCGGTGCTGGGCAGAGATCCCTGGGGGGGGCTCGGGCTGGACTCTGGGCGAGGCCCCCAAGGGCAGTTCTTTGCTCCTCCTGGCGGGCCTTTCAGGCTCCCCAGCCGGGCAGCTGGTTCTGCCCTCCGGCTCCAATGGCTCGGGGCCACGGCCAGGGCTGGGTGTCCCCCGGCGAACCCAGCTGGGCCCAGCTTCCTGAGGGGAACCCTGAGTCCTCATGCCGGGGACCGTAACGGCCAAGCAGAGTTCTGACAGACTGCGGCTGGGGGCTGGGGGCGCTCCACAGGCGGTGGCCCCTGACAGCAGCTGGAGGAGGCTGGCCTCAGATCTGGACTTGAGCAGGTGGGGCAGGCGGGGCAGCAGTTGAACAGGGGTGCGGCGGCGGAGGCGGGGAGAGGGTGGGGGTGAAGGGGCTTGTGGCAAATCTGGGGGCCGGGGCACTGGCTCCGCCATAGGGGCTGGGGCCACGAAGTCCTGCAGGGAGGTGGGGGAGAGGGTGCCGTAGGCCGAGTCCATGGAGCAGGAGCGGCCGTCTGCCGGGCCCAGGGGCAGCAGCTCACTGGTGGGCGTGATGGAGGATGCAGTGGTGCTGACAGAGGTCTCGTCTGACTGGGAGCCGAAGGGGCCGCCCTCAAACTCAGGAGAGGACAGCAGCTCCCCAGGCTCCACCACAACCAGGGCCAGGGTCTCGGTCGAGCCATCTGAGGCACTGTGGAGCCGGGAGGAGACCGTCAGCCCAGCTACGGCGGTGGCCTGGGGCAGCCCATGCCCGGCACGCGGAGGTCTATAGCCTCTGCCCTGCCCGAGCCTGAGGCTCAGCGCACCATGTGGCCCACCAGCCGGACCTCCCACTCCTGGGCCCGTGACACAGATAACCACGGTTGGCGGCCGCCCCCCCCCCCCCACTGTACCCCCTCCAGCTGGCTAGCTTAAGGATCCTCAGCTCAGCTCTCCCGCCAGCCAGCTCTAGAGGGTCAGAGTTGGCACTCAAGCTAAAAACCTTTTGCCATCCCCACCTGGACTCTGGTGGGAGACAGAGCCGTCTCCCCGACACGGGGGTCACCGCATGACACCATTCAGAGGAAGGGGTGGGGGCTGGGCCCTGGCCAGTGTCAGGGGCCTTGGGGTCAGGAGCGCTGGGCTGGAGCAGCTGCCCTGCTCTGGCCGGCCGAGTGGGCCCCAGCGAGCATACCAGTGCTGGGAGCTGAGACTGGTGCTGCTCTTGCGCAGGATTGTGGGGGAGCTGGTGGCAGAAGTGCTACTCTCCCCCCCTTCCTCCTCTTCCTCCTCATCGTCTTCCTCCTCCTCCTCCTGCTCATCTTCCTCCTCCTCCAGGCTCTGCAGGTGCTGCTGGCCGCCGGGGTGCTCCTGGGCACGCAGCTGCTGCAGCTGGTTCTGCAGGTGGGGGACGGCGCTGTGGACAGCAGCCCCACCAGGGCACCCCGTCCGCCTGCCCACCACTCGGCTCTCACCTGGGCATTGTAAATGGCGTCCACCCAGCCACGGCACAAAGCCTGGCCACTGGCCTGGAACGTGTAGGCGCCCACAGCACTGTGGAACTCGTTCAGGTAGATGAGGAGAAAGGAGCCTGGTGAGGAGGGGCTCGCATCAGTGTCAGCTAGGACCAGAGCCCCTGCCCGCCATAGCCCCTGGCCAGGAGCAGGGCCAGGCTCCTCACCAGGGTCTCGCAGCTCTCGGCACACAATCTTGTCCACCAGCAGTGGTGGCCGGATGACCTTGGTCCTCTCAGCCTTCTTCACTGCCTTGGTCACCAAGAGTAGGTCCGTAAAGAGGAAGCAGTACACGTCCATCTGGGGGGGGGGCAGCAAGGGGAGCAGGCGAGGCCAGGGATCAGGGCCAGGGTCCTGGGACCTCAGCCTGTCTGCTGTGACACCCTCTCTTGGGCTGGGCCCTGCACAAGCTCTTCCTTATTGCACTTTGGTGACGTCGCTGGGGGCACTCAGATTTTGTCAAACACCTTCTCTGCTCCCTGCCTCCCATTAACCTGAGAATAAAATTAAAATGAACAAAGGGGTGCCTGGGTGGCTCAGTTCGTTAAGCGTCTGCCTTCGGCTCAGGTCATGATCCCGGGGTCCTGGGATCCAGCCCCGCATCGGGCTCCCTGCTCAGCGCGGAGCCTGCTTCTCCCTCTCCCCCTTCACCTGCTCGTGCTCTCTCTCTCTCTCAAATAAATAAAATCTTTAAAAAAAATTAAAATGAAGAGCAAGATGGTATTCCTTCGTGGAGCTATGTACTTGTAATTTATTTCAATAAGAAGTTTACATTAAAGAGAAAAAGGGAATTTATGATTTGTGATTTTAAAACCACAATTTGGGGGCACCTGGGTGGCTCAGTCAGTTAAGCATCCAACTCTTGGTTCTAGCTCAGGTCATGATCCCAGGGTCCTGAGATCGAGCCCTGCTTTGGGCTCTACGCTCAGTGTAAAGTCTGCTTCTCTCCCTCTCCCCCTCTCCCCGCTCGCATGCACTCTTTCTCTCTCTCTCAAATAAATAATCTTTAAAACCACAATTTGCAGGCTCTGGGTTATGCACCTGGGATTAATAGCTCGGAAGCAAGGCTCTGGGCTGTTCCTGACCTGCTCTTGGAATGCACCCCCTCCCTCCCATCAGGAACCCTTATGGCACCAGCAAGTGGGCAAGCCCAGCCCCCCACCTGCTCTGCCCTTGCTGCCATATCTTTAAAGAGTAAACTGCAGGCAGATCTCAGCCCTCACATGACCACAAAGTCATTCCTTCTTGAACTGCCACCCAACTGACAGGGCAGCTGAGAACCACTAACTAGGGCCCAGAAGGTTCCCAGGAAAGGGTGGTCCAAATCCACAGGGCAGGAGCGGGTGGGGAAGGGGCCCTGGGGGTGGGTGGCCCCTAGAGTCACCTTGCTGTCCTTCCCCTCCTTCATCCTCAGGCTCCCCTCCAGCAGCAGCTGTCGTGTCTCCTCAGGGGAGGCGCCAGGGATGGGTGCTGTCAGGTCTAGATGCAGAAACTCCTTCAGGAGCTGCGGATGGAGGTGGGGGGGGCGCCGGGGGGAGGATAGAGAGATCAGGGTCTGACTCCCGTTCTCGGCTAGGCATCCTCAAGCGAGATTCCCAGCACAGCCCCGGTCTGCCAGTTTGGCCCTTCCTCCGCTCCAGCAGGGCCAGGGGTCCCCCACCTTGTCCACCTCGTCGTTGCTGCCCTCCACCACCTCATAGGCGTCGATGCGGCTCCCCACGGCCGCCAGTCGCTGCCGCTCCTGCCGCTGCCGCATGCACGCGTTCACGTGGTGGATGAAGCGCTCCACCGAGTCGATCTGCGGGCGGGGGCGGACGGCGGCGGGTTCAGGCCCAGGGTCTGCGAGGGGCCGCGAGCGGCGGAGGGACCCCGCCCGCCGGCCCGGTTACCATGGTGACGACGGCCTCCTTGGCGCGCGGCTCGTCCGTCTTCCTCAGCACGGACTTGAGCAGCAGCGGGTACTTGGTGAGCCGCTGGTGGGGCTTGGCCAGCATGTCGTTCAGCTTCAGCCGTTGGCACTGCTGGTGCTTCTCGGCCCACTGCGGCGCAGGCGGGGGCGGGGCTCAGGGCATGCCCCGCCCCCCGGCTCTAGGCCCCGCCCGCCGCGCACCTGCCGCCCGGGTGGGCCCACCGGCCCGCGCCCCCGCCCGCCCTCACCGTGACGTAGGCCCGGAAGAGCTCGTTGTCGCGCAGAAGGCCGCGCATGTACTCCATGCAGCCCTCCTCCTCCATGCAGTATCGGATGTAGGGCTTGAACAGGGAGCCGAACTGGCCCGGGACGGAACAGGCACGGTTACCGCGCGCTCCCCGCGACCAGGCCCCGCGCCGGGAGCTTCACCAGCCCTGCCTACTGCACTTTCGCGACCACCCCAGGGTGTGGCAAGTGTATCACCCCCGTGTCCAAACCGAACTCCCGCGAAAGTGACCGACCTCCGCCAGGTAGGAAGGGCAGATGGCCAGGTGGGGTTCAAACCCGGGCGACCGACTCGGAATTCTTTGCCTCCGACCACTGGGGGTCGTGTGGGGCCACTGGCCGGGGGTGGGGGGGGAGGCTGGGGTGATGGGCATTTGGGATCGGCGCCCCAGCCCTGACTCAGTGTCCCCGCCGGCGTCCGGCCCGGCCCGTACCATCTTGAAGCCTCTGAGGAAGTCCCCGGGCTGCAGCAGCGCCCGCGTGCGCCGCGCCTTCTCCAGCACCGGCGCCATCACGCTGGCCCACAGTCCGCGGTGCAGCCGCGTGATCTCCGGGATGTTGCTGAACAGGCGTTCGGCCTCCACCTGAGCGGGGCGGGAGGTGCGCTCGGCCCCGCGCTCGGCCCCGCCCCCCCGTCCCTACCCTCTCATCAGCACGCGGGCCCCGGGCCTCGCCTCACCTCGCACAGCAGCCCCGACTCTTGCAGGTTCAGGAGGCAGCAGAGGAACAGCTGTGGGGACAGGGAGCACGGCAGCTGGGGGGGGTGTTCCAGTCCCGGCGCCCCACCCAGACTCTTTGGCTCCCCTCTACCCCCTCCCCCTCCCCCTCCCAGGAAACCCTGAAGCAGCCTGGGACAGAGACGGTTCACGCCTTCAGAAAAGGCCCAGCCTCCATGGCCCACCTGGGGGTCAGCCTGCCCTGTCCCCACCTGGAGGGAAATCTCTGGGAGACTGGCCTCCCAGTCACACCTGGAGCTCTTCCCTCCCCCTCTGCCCTGGCTCGGCCTCCGAGTTTCAACAAAGGGGTTTTCCTTGAACCCCAAGCCCAGGATAGGTGCCCTCCCTAGGTTGAAGGATGGACACACACACACACACACACACACACACTCTGCCTCCACGTCCAGGGTGTGGCTGCTGGACACCTGGTACACAGCAGGTGTTCAGAAATAGTCACTGAATAAATAAGTGAAAGCATGAGCCTAGTGTTCATCCAGCCAACTCCGCACACTTGCCCAAAGTCCCCTGCAGGTGGCCTGGCCTGTGGGAATCACCTGCTCCTCCTCCCTGGGGTGCAGCCCTTCTCCCTTTCCTCCCCCTGTTCCTTCTGCAAAGCCCCAAGCTCTGCTGGGCAGGGTGGCTCTGGGCCAGGTGCAGTCCCACACTCACGTTGGTGATCACCCTCAGTTTCTTAATGTAGGAGGCCTCGGTGTGCAGGAGCTCCCACACCGCCTCCTGCTGGTGGCACTGCCTCCGGGTCAGCTTCTGCAGGAAGTGCAGGGGGTGGGCCAAGGGTTCCACAGTGTGCCCGGATGACCAGGGAGGGGGCGCACAACCTTGCAGGCCACCTCCTTTTCCCGGTGGGAACACGAAGGTCCCCCAAGTTCTGGGCCCTCCTCTGCCACCAAAACAGCCAAGTGGCACACTGCATGTTCCTTGCCTCAGTTTCCCCACATTAATGATGACAGCAGCCTGGCAGGGCTGTCCCACAGAGCATCTGTCACTGGGTCCTTGCAAGGGCCCCATGAAATGGGGAGAAGCGTCCCCCTTTCCCTAACGGGGAGGGCGGGAGGGAGGGCTGCGGAGGTACCGACCTCATGCCCGTCAATGAGCTCCCGCCAGCTATCCTCCAGCCGCAGGCAGGCATCGTCCTCCTCTTCCTCCTCATCCCCCTCTTCCTCCCATGAGTCGTGGTCGAAGCGCAGCCTGCGGGGCAGCCTGGGCAGCCCGAAGAGGCCATAGGCGTGCAGCTTGCTCTCCAGCTGCTCCATCTTGTCCACCTCCTGGAAGGAGACCCAGGGTTGGGGTCAGGGGACAGGGCC
Organism: Neomonachus schauinslandi; assembly: GCF_002201575.2. Classification (NCBI taxonomy): domain Eukaryota; kingdom Metazoa; phylum Chordata; class Mammalia; order Carnivora; family Phocidae; genus Neomonachus; species Neomonachus schauinslandi. The sequence goes on from NC_058406.1 coordinate 4,146,682, forward strand.
AGCCAGCCGCCCCGCCCCAGGGCCCCCCGGGGGACCACATACCCGGCCATAGGTGCTGGCACTGGGCCCCGAGCTGAAGAAGCCACTGAAGCGACTGGCTGCCCGGTTCTTCCAGCTCTCACTGCTGCCACTGGGCAGAGAACAGCCGGAAGGCGTGGGGGCCTCCTGGCCAGGGATGCTCGTCTCCCCCAGGAACTCCGACATGTTCTTTCGGCGGCGCCCTGGGGCCTGGCCGGCAAGGGTGATCAAGGCCAGGCCCACCCCGGCTCCCACAGCCCCACCCCACAGCGGGTTTCCTAGACCTCCGGCAAGCTTGCGATGTGGGAGGGTCTCTGCACCCCCACCCTGGGATGCCACCTCTTCTGAGATCCGTACCTGCTCTGGGGGCTGGAAGATCCAGGCACGGATGCACCTGGACCGCCCCCCACCCAGCCAGCCCCAAGCACCACACAGTCACCCGCATGTTTAGATGCACTTATGAGCACAGCTCCAAATGGATCCACAACACATACACACACACACACACACACACACACACACACACACACTCTCCTTGGGCACTAGCAGACTCTCTAAGACAAGACCCATTATCTTGGGCCCCCCTGTCCTCAGAGCCAGCCCTATTTCCCACAAGGGGAAATTAAAGCCCAAGAGAGGGGTGAGGGGCCCAGGTGACCTCCCCTCTAAGCCCCTCCCCACCCCCAGTCCTGCCAGTGCCTCACCAGGATGTCCAGGCTCTCCCGGCGGCTCTGGGGGTCCACACGCTCCAAGGAGGGGGTCCCGGCCCTGGCTGGCCGCAGGATTGGCAGACTCAGGGACTTGGAGTCCTTCACTCCCTGCTCCACCTTCCCCTCGTCCCCTGGCTTGGCTGGGGCAGCATTGGGGGCAAGGAGAGATCCTCAGCTCCAGTGGAGAAGGGGACCACAGACCTCTCTGGCCTGAGGATCCAAACCAAGGCCTACCTGCCCTCCCCTGGGGCCCTGCCCCACCAGCACCTCTCGCCAGGGCCCAGCAGAGACACCTGTATGGTAATGAGCCTGCTCAGGGCCGTGGCCAAGGGGAATCTGAGCATGGGAAGAAGCAGCCATCTCTGGGAGGCCAGCCAGGGCCCAGCCACCCTGCCTGCCAGGTTCGCTGCTCACCTTTGACCCGCAGGTAGTGTCCCCCGAACCGGTAGGCCTCAAAGGTGAGGGACAGGGGTGTGTTGGACTGGTCCAGGTAGATATCCACTTTGCCCAGGGCTATGCCCTTCCTTTCAAACACCGGCAGCAGCACCTCCCTGCCCGAGGACGGGAGGTGTATAGTTAGGGGGCATCATAGGAACCCCCACCCTATGCACAGCCCAGCTCCACCCCACCTTACCGATGGTAAAGGGAGACGCCCACGGGATCATACGCAGGCACAAAGACATACAGGTGCACACACCTGCAGAGGCTCACACACTCCTACATGTGTCTACGCACAAGCCAGCATGCCCATGCCCTCACACTTAGGTGTCAGCACACCAGGGTAGACACTCACATGCCGGGCCAGATCCAGGAACTGAGTCATGCATACATGTATTGGAACACCTGGGGGGTCTGCCCATAGGTGGGAGATCTGCTCGCTCACAGGCCACCACACAGACATACACAGTTCTGCCTGCAGGAAACCACACGTACACCCCGCCCCACTCCCCCTGCCTCGGCCCCACCAAGCCCTACCCCAGCGACTTCTTCTTCATGGCCGGCACGATCTCTGTCTCAATGTCCACATTCAGGTCAAATTTCAGGGTGAAGCACTCCTTGCTTGGGTCCTGAAAGGGCACGGGTCTCTTAGCTTCTGCACCCCTTGTCTCTGACCCCCCCCACCCGGATCCAGAATGGAAACCCCAGCATGGGAGTGAATGCAGGGATCTCCCCAGCCTGCCTCTGTCCCAGGGAGGTCCCCTGTAACCCTCTTGCCCAAGGGAGGAGTTCCTGTAGCATCTGCCACCTGGCTAAGTTGGGCAGTACTGGGCTGCAGGGCACGGTGACCAGGGGTGACCCACTCACTCCAGACCCCATCCCTGGTCCTGGAGGTCAGAGCAGACAGGCCAGGCTTGGGGATGGAAAGGAAAGGGCCTAGGAAGGGCAGGGGCTGTCAGGAGCTCCCTTGACAACCTGGGGGCTCCTTACATCTGTGTGTCTCCTCCTTGCCTTCTTGGAGAGTTTCAGGCCTGTGCTCTTCCGGTCCCTGCAGGACAGAGAGCAGAGGTTAGAGGCATGGGTAGGCCCTCACCAGGTTGGGATGTGAATGGGCCCTAGCTAGCTGCCCACTCCTTGCTCACCCCAGGGTGACCAGGCAGGCCAGAGCCCACAAGGGTCTGTGCGCCCTCTGGTGGCCAACACGGGAGTCACACCCAGTGGTACCTAGTCGGGCGGAGTCTGATCCCACTGTGCTGGAGGCTGGCCCAGGCTGGGCAGCCTCCTCCAGGAATCAGGGCATCCATAGGGGCAGGGAGGGGTCTCTAGTCAGATCTTCAGAGGCCTCTGGTCCTGGATCTCAGATCAGAGTGTCTGCTTTGCCCACTTACCCTTTGCCATCCATAGAGCTTTCCTCTTCCTCCTCCAAGTCCACTGCAGGGCTGGTACGTGGGGGGCATGACCGGGTAGACACATTCCGGGCCAGGACAGAGCCTTTGGAGTAAAGTGGGAGGAAAGGTCAAGCCTCCTCCCTCCCTGGCCCCCTTCTTAGCCTGCTACCAATCCTGGGATCCCCCTTCCCCAGAGGAGCTAGGGCCCTGCAGGTCTATGAGGACCTAAAGGGGCAGTCGTTGCTTAGCGTATCTCCATCCCTAGACTCAAAAAGACACAAGCACCCTGGGATGACACCCAGGTGATGCCCTGCCCCCAATACAAATCCATCTCTGGCCTCAGTTTACCCTTCTCTAAAATAGGGATAAGGAAACCCTGCCTCTGGGATTGTTGCAGGAAGGGACAAGAGTCTACAGGTCTTTCTCTCAGGCTCCTCTCCCACACCACTGTGACCACACCCAAAGTCCCAGGGGGCCTTGGCAGAGAGGGAGAGTCCTTTTGTCCCTCTGACCAGCTAAAAACAGAGACAAAGGTTTGGCATTTCTGGCCAGGCTCAGATGCCTGTAAATCACCCCAGCACAGCCAGTTGGCAGCGGGGCCTGGGCCAGGTCCCTATTCAGCAGGAGGGGTTTCTTGTTCCTGAGACAAGTTCCTTGTGACCTGCCCACCCCCACCCTCACTGCTTCTGCTTGCTGGCAGCCTGGTTGGAGGATCTGCCCAGCAGTCCCCGGCCCTAAAGACAAGAAGAAAGGGGCCTTTTACATGTTGGCCCCGGGCAAGAGGCAGGAGCAGCTCCGAGAGATGCAGACCCAGAACCTGGTAGAGCCAGGCCTGCTCTCGAGATGGGGCACAGTCCCCCAACTTCTTCTCTTATTAAAAAACTTGTAGCACAAAAGGGGCCGCAACATACTTGGGTTTCACTGTTTATAGCCAACTCCGGTCCTTCTGATGGCCCTGTCACAGCTCCGGCAGTTACCAAGATGCCCCTACACAGGGAGTTTGGAGCTGCTCTGGGAACTCGAAGGGCCAGGCTGGGGTCCCTACCCATGCTCACCTTGAGGGGGCAGGTCAAAGCGGACATGCCCATCATAATGCATGACGCTGTGGAACTTGCTGTCACAGGCCTCACAGAGGTTGAGGGGTCCCCGGTGGTGCAGCTGCTGACAGTCAGCGTGGTGGCATACCTTGCGGGGAAGGAGGGAGAGGTGGGTTGGGCTGGACCCCACAGGGCCTCAGGTGGGCACAGCGGTGGCCCGGGCCGCTACAGTACACAGGTGGGCTTCCTGGTCCCTCCCGAGGCTGCTCACTTCTCAACCCTCCATTCCCCACGGGGGGCCTCATGCTCCTTAATTCACTCTGTGGACGTTTCCCAAGCCCCACTATGTGTCCATTCTGAGGGATCCTCAGAGGAAAGCAGATCCCTGCCCTCGAAGAACACGGTGTGCAGGGGAGACTTCCAGGGAGGAACCACGAGGCAGCTGCTACCAGGGCCTCTTCCTGGCGTTCAGGAAGGAAGGGCACGCCAAAATGCTCAGGGCTGCTGTTTGGTTCGGCCAGCTCGGTGTCGGAACTGGCAAACCCTTCTTGTCTGCGCCCCCCCCACCCCACACCCTGGGCCCTAAGTTCTGTGACCTGTCTGGCCCCTGCATCCAACCTCGCATGGGGTGGAGGGTGTTAGGGGGGAGTTCGGGAAAGGCACTGACATCTGGGGCTAAGGCAGTGCCCCCCCAGTATTTACTGTATTTACTGTATCACCCTGTCTACATTCTCCCCCACCCCTGGGGATGACTGTCATACCTCTCCTCTGCCCTCTGGCTCCCGCAGCTCACCTCTAGCCCACTCTGCTTCCCACTTTCCTTGTTGCTCCCCCACAGGCCCACCCACCTGTCCCCGCACTGGGGGGGCTTCACCCCGCTCCAATCCAGCCGGCCTCCCAGTGACAGCGGACCAGCTGCCGGGGTGTGGAGCTGCTCAGTGCCCTCCCCCCTACACCATCAGGCTCCCTGTCCTTTGGCTCACACACCCTGTTCTTCTCCACCTCCAGCTTCTCTCATCCCCTTTCAGCGAGACCCCATGAACAGGACTCCATCCTGACCACTTCCTCGTTTCCCCTCCCAGTATTCGTTAGCGTATTTTCCCTGACTTTCCATTTTTAAATATTTCAGACCTACAGAAAATTGTAAGAACAGTACAGGCAGGGGTGCCTGGGTGGCTCAGTCGTTAAGCATCTGCCCTCAGCTAAGGTCATGGTCCCAGGGTCCTGGGATCGAGCCCTGCATCGGGCTCCCTGCTCTGCGGGGAGCCTGCTTCTCCCTCTCCCACTCCCCCTGCTTCTGCTCCCTCTCTCACTGTGTCTCTCTCTGTCAAATAAATAAATAAAATCTTAAAAAAAAAAAAAAAGAATGGTACAGGACCTCCACACACCCTTCTAGCTTCCCCACTTGGGAACATTTCATTGCACTGGCCTTCCCTCTCATTTCCCCCTCCCCGGCGCAGAAGAACATGGCCATTCTCCTACAAAACCCCAATACAACTGTCACACTCGGGAAACTGAGCACTGATACATGATCTGTCCATAGTCTACGTTTGCATTTGCCCCACTGTCTGAACCACGGCCTTTATAGATTTGTTTTCCCACATAGGAGCCTGTTCAAGATTCTCACACACATTCGGTTGTGTCTGTTTATTCCCTTAAGGATGAGTTCTCCACACATTTTTGTTTTTTCCTTTCTGGACATCGACGTTTTGGAAGCATTCAAGCCAGCGGTCTGGCAGAAAGCCCCTCCACGGGGATCTTTCTGGAGGTTCTTGGGTGGTTTCAGGCCGAGCATTTGGGCAGGGACATGACAGAGTGGACTGCACCCTCCTCCGTGCGGCCGGCTGCTGGGTCACCTGGGGACCCCCTGTACTGTGTAAAGGTCCTTTTTCTCTTTGGGATGAATAAGTAGCCTGTGGGGGGGGGTACTTCAAGATACCCTGACCCCCAGCAATCTCACACTCCAGGGTTTTCACATCCACTGGTGATGTCTGCCTAAATCAAATATGACTACAATGGTTGCAACTGAAGATTTTCTACCTTAAAAAACCTTCTCTTCTCTCTCAGACCCTCTCCCACCATTTTCCCTTCCCATCCCCCCAACTCCCTCTTCTTGGGCCCCCAGTGACTGCCAAGTTTCTAAGTCCACCCACAGGACCCAGCCCTGACACAGGCGGTCTCTTTCACACCATCTTGTCCTCTGTGGGCCCCCAAACCCCATGCTCTGCTGTTTCCCCTACAGCTCTCAGCTCCCCTCGCCCACTTCCTGCCTTCCTGCTCATCTCCCCACCAGTGGCCCCTGCTCACCCCTGCTCACAATGATCTGCATCCCTCCTCTGGTGACTCAGCTAGTCACATGACTCTACATGCTGAGGGCTCCCAGAGGTAAACTTTCAGGGAGGTCCTCACCCAGGACACCAGACCAACCTTCTCAATTCCCCCTTTGGATCCTAAGGAGCACCTCAGATTGCAAATGTCCACACATGCGCTGCTGAACGCCCCATGCAGCTCTCTGAACTTCAGTCAATGGCAGTGCCTTGCCGTTGTGTGGGGGCATGGGGGTGAGCGGTGGCCCCCCAAAAAGACAGGTCACATCCTCACCCCCAGGACCTCAGAAAGTGACCTTGTTTGGAAATAGGGTCATTGCAGATGCAATTAGTGAAGATGAGATCATGCTGGGGTCTGTAATGGTGTAGAGTGTGGAGCAATCCTACGACCAGGGTCCTTACAAGAAGAGGAGGGACAAGGACAGGGCCACACGTGTGGATGAGCGAAGTTGCCACTACATTGTGTGGGTCTCCACATGTATGAGAATAAACTTTCATCCACCCGGTGGGTGCTCAGTGTTACGGCAGCCCCGGGGACACGGATACATTAGGTCAAAACCATTGGGGTCACCTTTGATCTTTCTGTTACACCCCCAGCCAGTGTGGTGGTGGCCTTCCCTTCAATAGCTGTAGCTTCAACCCAGCCATGCCCACTGGCCCACTGCTGCCCCCTGGCCTCCGTCGCGGTCACCTCTCAGCCCATCACAACAATGACCTCATAACTGGTCTCCCTGTTTCCACCCTTTCCCTGCAATCATTTGCTCTCCATGAGCAGCCAGAGTGGCCCCTGCTCACTACGCTCAATGGCTTCCCGTCTCACTCCAGGAAAAGCTAGAGTCCCGTGTGGTGACCGTGGGGGGGCCTCCTGCCCTGCCCCGCCATCCAGGCTCACTCCACGCCACCCGCCACCCCCATGTCCCCAACATGCTGCTTCCGAACCCCAGCATCTGCTGCTCCCTCGGCCTGGAATGCTCTTCCCCAGACACGGAAATGACAGACCTTTACTCTAAAGTCACTCACTGCCCCTTCACACTCCCCGTCCCCTCGGCGCCCTGTCTGCCAGGAAGCAGTCTGCCTGCTTCTCTCTGCTGCCTCCACCCCTCGCCAGCCACGGGAGGACGGCGACGCTGGTCTGTCCCACTCACTGCCCTATCTCCAGTCCTAGCAGCTCAGAGAATACTTGTTTCATTCATTAATTAGGGCGACGGAGGGTCGCTGGAGAGTTTTGGGCTGGGGAGAGCCCAATGAGAGATTTTCAAGGTGACAGACGGGGTGAGGACGGGCAGCCTAGAGACCGCAGAGGAAGAAGTCAAAGGGAGGAAAAGGAAGGCGGCTGATAAAGTCTGATTTCGATTTATAACCTGATCACTGTGTGCCTGGGGGCTGTGCTGAGGGCCCCTCGGCTGTGACCACCCCTATTTTATAGAAGAGGAAAGAGAGGGAGGTTTCAAGTAACTTGTTGAAGGTCACACAGCCAGTGCAGCCAGGACCCGAACCCAGTGCTTTGTAGCTCCAGCTCCTAGATTTCCAGCACATTCATGGGTAGCTGAGAAGGGAGAGAGGAGCAGGGGAGGCTGGCCTTGGGGCAGCCTGGGGGCGGGAGAGCGGCAGCTATAGAGACAAGAGGGAAGCAATCATAGTTTGATGCTCACTGTTTGGGCTCCTGTGTCCCCCTAATCCTCCATCAGACAGAAAAACACCCCACAAAACCCCCAAAAACATGGGCACAGAAATGACAGCGGGCAGGGGGCAGACTGCGCCCTGGGTGGATGGCAGTGGACATGATGGCCCAGATGCCCGGTGGCAGCCTGAGTGCCAGGTGCTCCCCACTTCCACACCCTCCTTAAATGGTCTTCCAGTGTGTTCTTGGGGCTTTGGGCAGGGGGTGAGGGGTGCTGTTTCTATCCTCAATCTACTCCTAAATAGTGTGAAAACTGCTATCCTCGGCCACAGCTCTGCCTGCCCGCACCGTGGCGTCCCCGGGGCACTGCTGATAGAAGTCAGCACTGGCTTTGCAGATTCTAGAACCGCTCCCACCCCTCCAAGCTGCAAGCATCTCCTCTTGACGATGAACCTGAGGAAGGCGCCCACCGCATTTCAGCCCCTTCTTCCCAGGAGCCCCACAGTCTGCCAGCTAGGCAGCCATCCCCCGCCTCTGCAGCCAGCTTGATACAGGCACCCCCTCCCACTCCTTCCAGGCCTCTTGTGATTTCCCAGACAGCTTCACTTTGCTGGTGCCAAGTTTGGCACAGAGTGGTGGGGCTGCTGCCCTTCGGGTCACCCAGGCCCTAGTCACATGGGGGGCGGGGGGTGACATGCAGGAGCCATGCTAGGCTGGAAGGGTCCTGCAGAGGGCCTCTGGGACCCTTCCAGCCCAAGTCCCTGGTTCTCTGCCACAATCCTATTTTTAAACCAATCCACCATACAGACAACAGATTTTTACACAAAGATTCACTCCTGATAGCAGATTCAGCATTCAACAAATATTTATTGAGCACCTACTATGTGCCCACCTGTGAAGGTACTGGTCTCCCTTGAGACACTCGGGAACATTCATTTCCCAGCACCGTAGTGGGCTCTGGTGAATACCACCACAGCTCCTCCTATTATTACTAATATAATATTGTTACTGATGATGATGATGATGATGATGATGGGAGCCTGCGCCCGGCCTGTGGCTGACCTCCTCTGCTTCCAACCTCCCAGCAGCCCCCACGCTCACCAACAGCAGGGGCATGTGAGGGTCAGGCCCAGGATCTGAACCAGGTACGTGTTTCTTCACTTAACAGGTCTGTTGACAATGAACTTCCAGGAACCCCCACCCCCACCCCAAGAACCACAAGCCTAACTGGGAGGCTCAGGCTGCGGTGGGCACAGCCCCCTTGCTCTGAGTCTACTCCCCCAACCCTTCTCATACCTCCTTCCCCAGACTGCAGGGTCTCCACAGCTCCCTTCAGGAGCGAGGGTTTAAAGCAGGGCAGTCCCTTCCTTCCCAAAGCCAGTTCTGGGACCTTCTCTCGGACCAAGGTGCCTACGACTCTCCACCTTCTCGTTGCCCACCGTGGCCGCCCTCTGAGGGCAGCAGCTCCCCTGCCAGCGGGGGAGGACCAGCGGGGTCCAGGGGAAAAGTTCCCAGGGCTCAGCCCCAAGAGGAGAGCCCCCAGGATGGAACAGCCAGATCACCCCTAAAGGCAGCGAATGGACCCAACTTTACAAATAACAGAGGGGGGCCTTTAGGGAACACGGCCAAGGCTGCCCCCCATGGGGATGGGGCCCCCGAAGTCAGACTTCCCCACTCACACTAGGGCTGGGGCCAGAGGCCGGAGCAGCGGGTTGTGGGCAGGGCCTGGACAGAGGAAGGAAAGAGAGAGGGGGCCCCAGCGCAGGGCCTGGGACCCACAGGTGTGTCCCGAGGCAGCCCCAGACACAAAAGGCTAAGGGCTGGCGGGCCACCGCCGCCGCCCGGCCCCCTCGGTCGCGGGGTGGGGAAGCATACCGCGGGGCCGGCACTGGCGCGCCCCCCGGCCCCCCGGCCCCCGCGCCTCGTACCTGGCCTTCACCGTCGCGGGCGCGACCCCCCGCCCGGCAGGGCAGCCCCGGGCCCGGCCTGGAGGCCGCGCGGCGCCCGGAGACGCCGGGGCCCGTCCCCATGGCGGCCGGAGGAAGCGGCGGTCTGCGCCGCCCGCCGGACAAAGCGCGGGGCTCGGCTTCCTGCCATTGTGCGGCCGCGCCCGCCCCCGGCCGAGCGCGCCGGGACCCCGGGGCCCCCGCCCACCAGGTCCCCGCCCGCCTGCGCCACCTCGGGGCGGCTCCGCGGCGCCCCCAGCCCCGCCCCCGGGGAGCTCCCTGCAACACCCCTCGGTCCCCTCGACTGCGGAACCCAGACCCCGGCCCTCCACCCCACCCCCAACGCCGACGTCTGGGGCGCAAAGGCCCCTCCCTGCAGCCCCGGAGACCCCGCCTCTGAGCCTCAGGCCCCGGACCCCTTCTCCGGCTCCCAAGGGAGCTCCCTGAACGCTGGTGGCAGAAGGGGGGCGGGGGGTGGAGGACCAGGACTGGGGCACATTCCCATCCTCGGACCCTGCTCTGCGTCCTGTCCCAGGGACACCTGTCTCTGCTCTGACCTCCAACCGCCCGGACCGCCCCTCCAGCGCTCAGAGGCCCTCCTGAGTGTCACCCTAGCGCCCGCCCACAGTCCTGGAGACCCCTCCTCAGAGCCTGAGCGCGGGGGACCCTGCTCCCACTGCCCAGGCCAGCGGTGGAGGCCGAGGAACGGAGGGCGCCGGGTGACGACAGGTGGAGGCAGTGGGCGATAGGCAGGCATGTTGGTGGAAAGGGCGGAGAGGGTAGTCCTTTGGGAGCCCCAGGAGTTGGGTGAGAAGGAGCGTCAGGAAAACCCCGAAGCCCAACTCGGCTTTCCTCCAGATTCCGAGGTCTCTGCTGCTCCAGGCTGGGTCCCTTCCGCCTGTCCCACCGCCGGGGGCGCTCATCGAAACCCGAGAGGGGAGGCTTGGGGAGTGGTGGTGGGGTCCTCGCTGTAGCTTGTCAAAGAGCTTTTACACTCATTCCCAAGAGGTGGGGGCGGGCGCTACGACCCCCATTCCTTTCTGGGGGGCAAAGTGACATAAAAGACCACAGGCAGGACTGAAACCCAGACTTCTGACTCTGGTGTTCTGGAATGGCCTCCTTGGTACCCCGTCTCAGTAACTATGGGGCTGCGGGGGGGGGGGGGGGGGGGGGAGGGGCATGATGTCGTCAGCCCATCCCCTAGACAGCTCCTCCTCCTGGTGCAGTGGGGAAAGAAGGAGGGGTCTCCGAAGACAGCTCTGAGGAGGCAGCAAGCAGTTTACTCCAGCCTAGAGGTTTCAGGGGCCGCCTCCACTCCCAAAGCCCAAGCCATCCACTGTCCACACCACAGGCAGATCTTCTGAAAACTAAAACCCGATCATGTCACTCCCCACTTAAAACCCTCCAGTGGCTTAGAATAAAATCCCACCATGCCTGGCTCCTACCTCCCCTCCTGCAAGGTCCCTCATGGTGATCTCCAAGCTGGCCTTGCCTTCCCGGCTATGACTCACCAAGCCCAGCCCCTGCACCTCTGCGTTCTCAGACTAGAACACCACGTGCCCCTCATCTTGCAAGGGCTGGCACTGGACCCCCACTTCAATGCCACCTCGTCAAAGAGGCATTTACCTCCTCTCAAAAGAAGTAGCCCCTTGCATCCCTCATTCTCAATCCTCTTAAAATTGAATTTCCTCCCAAGCATCTAAAACTACTTGAAATTGTTTTACTTCTTTGTTCACTTCTTGATTATCACTCCTCCCTGCTAGGATGTCCTCTCCAGAGGCTAGGGGCCTTGGCTGTCTGGCCCACACTGCGTCCTCCACACCGAGAACAGCTCTGGCCCACGGCAGCTGCTCAGCGTACACTAGATGAGGACGGATGGATGAAGGCAGAGGAAGGGTCTTCATGCCAGAGAAGGCCACGAGGGCAGGGAAGGTCTTGGCCTGGATGTCCCTTCCTGCTGCCGATGGTCAACAAAGCCTTCCCAACCGTCTGACCACAGGTTCTCTTCTGCCTCCTAGCATCCGTGACCTTGGGCCTACTGGCCTGGCCGGGGCAGTCGCTACCACAGAACTCTGTCCTCGCCGCCCCACAGGCTGACAGCTGAGCACTCCCAAGTGCCAGGCCTGTGCCAGGGGTTTGGGGCAGCAAATCCTGTTCACTCTCTCAAAGACCCTAAGGAAGGGGCGCCTGGGTGGCTCAGTCATTAAGCGTCTGCCTCCGGCTCAGATCATGGTCCCAGGGTCCTGGGATCGAGCCCCGCATCGGGCTCCCTGCTCTGTGGGAAGCCTGCTTCTCCCTCTCCCACTCCCCCTGCTTGTGTTCCCTCTCTCGATGACTCTGTCAAATAAATAAATAAAATCTTTAAAAAAAAAAAAACAACCCTAAGGAAGAGATACTGTTACCATCTCGTTACCAGATGAAGAAGCTGAGGCTTGGGAAAGTTAAGTGGCTCGCCCCAACGTTACCAGCTGGCAAGTGGGGAGACGGATGCCGGGGCTTCGGACCAGTACCCCTGTGCCTCAGGCACAGGTAGGGGCATGAAGACCAGCTAAGTGGTGCTTTGACAGCAGAGTCCTGAGGTCCACCCCCCTGGGGACAGAGCAGATCCCAAAGCCAGTTTAGGGGGATCCCAGGCCAGCCTGGGGTTACCAGGTCACATGAAGCAGAAACCATGGGGGCTGGACCAGGCAGGTCACCAGAGGTCACCTGAGTGATCAGGCCCTGGCCATCCCCAAGTCATGCTGCTGTCTGCATCCTTCAGCCAAGGCAGAGGGCTGCTCCTTAGAGGACCAGGGCCCTAATGCCCCAGGGCCAAGAGTGCAGGGTCAAGGACTGCAGAGCACAGGGAAGAAAGGAGCCCCTAGCCCTTGCACCAGGGGAGGGAGAAGGCCTCAGCAGTCTCCTGGATCCCCCCACCTCTTCTATGGAAGGGAGCGGAAATAGCCCATGTGCAAGACAGAGGTCCCAACCCCTGGCTCCCTGGGGAGGGGGCCCCTCTTCAGCCCAGCCCCAGCTCCAGGCTCATGAGTCAGGACTGGCTTGTTGAAACTGATACCCAGAAACCAGATGCTGGGACTGATGAATAATAGAGTCTCCAAGGCAGGAACCCCCATCCATTCCCCCCCTAGCACCATCTCCCCAACCCCAGAAAAGCAGAGGACTGTGGGCGGTCGGGCCCCTACAACATGTTGGGGACCCGGCCTGGTCTTTGGTGGGACAGAGGAATTCCTCGTCCAGGAGGAGAGACCACAGGTCTGGGTCCAGGTCCATGTTCTGCTCACAGCTGACCAGCCTGGAGCACCTTGGCTAGAGGGACATGACTGCCCAGAAGCTCCCCATCCGGGCTAAGCTCCCCTGGGAGCCTACTGGCCCCAAGGCCCCATCTGGCACCTTGGCAATCCAGGGGCGGAGGCTGCAGGTTTGAGCAGGTTGGCCAGGGTGGGGCCAGCTCTGCCAGGCTGCTCTCCTAGCTCCAAACAGCCCACCTAGCCCCTCCCTTCCCCCAGGGCTAGGCCTCACTCCCTTGGATTCTGGGGCCCACCTGGAGGCAGAGCCTGCCTTAAGGCACTGCCCTGTGCTGGGCCCATGGCAGGGCTATAGAGAACCTCTCTGCAGGCCAGGCTAACAATACAGGCCCCAGAAGTCAGCAAGGCCCCTACCACCCCTGGGCGTGGTCCAGCTAGGACCCAGTGCTAAGGAGAGAGGTAAAGGCTGTGGTCAGTGGACTTCACCTCCCGCCCAGTCCCCGCACGAAGGTGCCAGATCCTGGAGTCCAAGATCCTGACACCTCTCTCTCCAGCGTAGTATAGAAGGTTCCTTGGGAGGGGATGAGAGAGGAGGCACATGCCTGGGCTACAGAAGACCTGCTTCTGGGCCCCACCTACCCCTGTCCTTATACATCTGTGCAAAGGAGGCACTGGGCAGTTCTCTAGAATATTTTACCTAGGGATGGCCTCTGGGCCCTAATGTGTGCCTGGACCCTGGCGAAGGGACAGAAGAAGAGTAAAATCCTCCTAGAGCCCCGCAAACCTGGGGAAGGTTTCTTTGGAATTTGTAGGACCCAGGGCCTCCTCGCCCTCCATTTCCTTGTCTTTGATTAAGGCAAGCCCGGGCCTCTCCAGGTTCTTGGGTCCTCTCCCCTCCCCCAAGCGGGTCCTGGCCGGCGCAGACTGCCTGAGGCTCAGACTCGTGCGCCCCCTGCCGGCCTCGAGACGACTTTCCGCCTGGGACCAACTCCCGGACGCCCAGCTCAGGCAGGGTCGCCGGAGCCTCCCAGCCACCCGGCGCCATGGCCCCTCCAGGATCTTCTCGCCCCGCCAACAATCCTCACGCCGGGGCTGGGTCCCCATTGGCTCCAAACGGCCATAGCGCCGAGCCAACCCCATCCTAGAGTCACTGGGGCGGGGGCGGGAGCTTAAGCCCATTCCACCCTCAAGTAAATGGAGGCAGAGCCAGTGGAGCCCATCGATACCCGCCCGCAGCCCTAGGACTGCGTAGGACCCTCTACTCCCGGTTTTGTCCACTAATTCGGGGGCAGTCTTGGAGCACGGACCCACAGCCGTCCCGATCCCAGCCCCGTCTCGTCCCCAGCTTCCCCGTGAGACTCACCTTAGGGACATGGGTGAGAGCAGTTTCCTCCCCTGTGGCTGGGGCTCTGGCCAAGGTTGCCAAAGCCTCGGGGGGAGGGGGGGCGCGCGCAGAGCCAGGGGGACCGGAGCCGCGGGGCGGGCTCAGTTGGCGCAGCGCCGGCGGGGGGCGCGGGACGTAGGGGAATTACGGTAGGCCGGCGCGGGCGCTACCACCTGGGCGGGCCGGGACGTACCATCGGAGCGCCCGGCTGGCAAGGGGGAGCGCTGGGAGCCGGGGAAGGGCCGGGCGCCGGAGCCCGCGGCCCTGGGGGCGGCAGGAAGCGCGGCGGGCGCTTGGGGGTAATCTAGGGTCCGGGCTGCGGGGCCGGGGGGGGGAGAGGGATTGTCACTGTCCCCGAGGGTGCTGGCCCTTTGCAGATGTGCTGAAAGTTCGAAGTCCCTAGGCTTTAACCTGGGCTTGAAGACAGGAGCTCGCCCGTCCCCGGCGACGGCCCGTGGCAGGAAGCTGCCTTAGCCGAAGAGAGGAGCCCATGGGCGGGGGGGGGGGGGGGGGCGGGGCGGGGGGACCCGCAGGCCGAGCCCGGCCCAGGAATCGCCCCAAGCCAGGCTCGCTTCCGCTGGATTCTGAACCGTGCCCTCCGGGGCGTCTGAAAAACGGGCCCGCCTATCTCCGTGCCCCCTCTTTGCCCCTAGCCCATGCCTGGCGTGGCTGGAAGAGGGGCCATTCCGCCCTTCGGTGGTCCCGGGTTCTCTCTCCCGCTGCCCACGTTCAGAGTAACTCTGCCCTGGGCACAGGGGGTGCGGCGAGTGTATGGGGATACAAGAAGCTCGCAGGAGGAGTCAGGCAGCAGGCCCCAAGCACGCCTCCCGCCTTCCCTAATTACACGGGGTGAGGTGGGTGCGGTGGGAAGGGCCCCTAGGGCCTGGGGCGGGCCTGGGGCTCAGGCCCACCTGCATTTTCCCAAATCTAGATCCCCCTCCCCCATGCCCCTCACCAGGCGGGGGGCCTTGGGGCTGCCGGTTCTCCCTCTTTGGCAGCGCTGACCTCCCTGGGGCTGGGTCCACTCAAGGACAGCTCATCTTGGCCATAACACATGTGGTGGATCCTCTGTCCCTGCCTCCTGGGCCGGGCACCCCATGCCGTCACCTGCTCCCCCGCCACCCCCCATTACTTAGCCACAGCCCAGGAGTTCCTCCAGCTTCTCTGGTCCTGTCACTTCCTCCAGCTGCAGACCAGACTGCCACCTGTCTACAGCTGACCAGCAGCTGAAAGTCACCTCCAGAAATCCCCAGAATCTGGCCATTCTCAAGGACACCCTGGCCTCCCACCTCTCACCCCCAAAGCCTTGCCAGAGGGAATAGGTGACTCCCTCTCCCATTATTCACTACATCCTGCCCATTCTTTCCCCACAAGGATCTCAGATCCGCCCCTTCCTCTGCCCTGTGTCCACTGGTCTTCATCTGGCCACCCCTCCCCTAGACACACCTCCCCCTGACTCATCCCTGCCACCTCACAACCTACAGTGAAACTGGAAAGGAACTCCACTCTCTCTGCTGGAACACCGCTAGGAATGGGGTGCTCACAAACACCAAATCTCTGCATGACAATAAACAAATTTACGTAAAAACAAAAGGAATGGGGTGCTCACAACCTGTATACTGGGGCACAACTTCAGCTGTTGGAAGTGCCCCCTCCTGCCAGGGCCCTTGGAGCCAAGCAGAAAAATTCACCTCCCTTTCCTCCTGACAGATCCTTAGAACCGGGGGACTCTGGGGACAGACAGATCTGGTGTGAGTCCTGGCCTTGCAGTGGCAAGTCATTTACCTCCCTGGCTCCTTGGTGTCCTATCACCAAAGTGGAGATGCGGAGATGGGGTAGTCCCTACTGCGAAGGATGGGGGTGAGGACAAGAAGAGTTTCCTGTGGAGAGGCAGGAATGAACAGTGGCTGCTGGAATCATTACCTTTGAGGATGATGCCCTGAGGGTCCCATCTCCAGGATAAATACCCTTGAGTTGTCACTTGCCTCAAATGTGATGGGCCAGTGTCCCCTGGGCCAGTGTCAGCCCTCCTCCATGTCCCCTTGTGACCTGGGGTGCTCTGCACAGACTCTGACCAGAGCACCTGGCTCAAGGGGGGCCCTCAAGGAGCTGGGGAGTCCAGACACCATCTGTCCTGTGGGTCAATAGCCACTGTCTCATCGCCTGGCCCTCCATGAGGGAGGGGCCGAACACTTCCTTCATCTCCCTGCTTCCCAAGACTCCAGGCTCTACCCGCCCTGGCAACAGGATGGATGTGCCATAAACATTTGCCATGCTGGGTAGGGTTGCTGGGGTCTGGGATGGAACCTGGGGAGGTCTCGGGTCTTAGGGAGGGGAAGGAGGGCACACCCAAAGCCGAGGGGTTTCTCTCCCCCTCCACGGGAGATGGACAGCCAGGATTCTCTTGAACACCTACATCATGCCCCACTCCATGCTAAGCACTGCACATCTGAGCCCTGTTTTAATCCTTCCCACAACTCGAGAAGCCTCAGCTTGCAGATGAAGAAACTGAGGTCAGAGAGGTGTAGTGATTTGCCCAGGGTTGCACAGCTGGAAAGGAGTAGGCTTTGACCCTGGAGTTCACAGGTGTAGGCTACTCTACACATCTTCATCCTGAGGAGGGGCAGGGATACAACTTCCCTCCTGCGGTCTCCAAGGCCCTGACCCCCGGGTGCTCCCTGTCCAGCTCCCTCTTAGAGCCCCAGCATGCCTCCCTGCTCACTCAGCTCCTCGTTCCTCGGGATGCCAGCAGCCTCCTCCAGGAGCCTGTCCCCCAGAACGAACTCCAGGGCAGGAAGCGGGGGTGAGGCGGGGGGGAAGGCTGCTTCATCTCAGAAGCCCCAGCACCCATAAGAGGCTAAAACAAAGCCTGGGGACCAGTTGGGCAAGCCCACGACCTGACTTCTCCCCTCCTCCCCGGGGAGCTAGGATGTCCGCTCCAGGAGGCCCTGGGCCTAGAACCGGGCCTGGCACAACAGACGCTAAAAGCTGATTTGGTGAACGCATGAATGACGTCATCTCCTTAAAAAAGCTAGTCATATCCTGCTAGCCTTCTGAGCAGGGCTTGGAGGAGCGAGAACGAGGCTCTTGATCCCCCTCCAGATCCAGCTCTGCTAGTCATGCCGAGCAAGGTGGGCAAGCTCTCTCCTCTCCGGGCCCCGTTTTCATCACGTCATGTGAGAATAAGGCTTTCCTTGGGAGGTCTCCGTGGGCTCAGTGAGACAAGCATGAGGGCCTGGTGCACAAGGCTGTTTGGTCAGTGGTGGTGGTTATCACCATCAAGGACATTCTTTGTTCCTCTTTGTCACCAAAGTAGGATGTCATTCGCCTCCTCTCCTCTCACTGTGCTCCAGCCAACTCGACCCCTGGACAGGACAAGCCTCCTGCCCGTATATCCTGCCCCCGCACCTGAGTCTGTGGCAGTCCCCCCTTCCCGGACCAGCCCTGCCTGCCGCTCTGCCTCTCCATATTTTCACCTCCACCGGAGGCCACCTTCTCCGGGACGTCCGCCCTCACTGGCCCCCCGGCCTCTCATCACTCAGGCATCCCTGTCCCCAAAGTGAGTCTCTGCCATTTGTCCTAACACGGGTCCCACCGGGGACAGGCCTTGGACTCTCCCCCCGCAGGCTGGGCCATGTCAGTCACACTGAGTTCCAGGCAGGCCAGGGCTGGGCTGGAGCTAGGACCTGGAGGCTGCGGAAGGCCCACACTCGCTGAGAGGGGCTCGCCACTCGGGGACCTCCCACCCTTGCCCCTGCCTGTGGCAGCTTGGGGGCCTGGCCCAGGAGCAGCTGCCTGCAGGAAGGGCCCCCGGCAGGATGTATGTTGGGGGCTGCTGAGGCCAGTTTGTTGCCAGGAGCCCCCATCTGGGAGAGAGGCAACCAGCCAACACCAGAGCCCCAATGCCAGGCACCAGCCGTGCCAGCACGTTGAGTCTGACATCACAGCCACCCCCTTGCCCGGTGACCACGGCAACTGAAAGCCTCCCCCTCCTGTCCTCGCCCCCAGAACAGTCCTCCATGTTCCTTCTAACCTGGTCTTCCTGTACAGAACGTATGAGCATGTGTCTGGGCGGAGGGGGGTGGGAGGGGGAGCTGGGGGGTGGGAGGGTGGCATTTTTAATTTCCTGCGGCTGGCAGAGCTGAGCTTCACGGCGGTTCGGAACACAGGCTCTGACATTACACGGATCTGGGCTCTGGGTTCCAATCCCAGCTCCACCACATCCCAGCGATGAGCCACTAGCTCCCTGAGCCTCAGTTTCTTCATCGATAAGTAAGAATACTGACAGGACAGATCTCCGAAGGCCAGAGGGAAGAGACGGGGAGTCCTCAGCTCCCAGGCCTGACCCAGTAAGTGCTGGCTGTTTGCATCACGGTCACTCAAAGGCGTGCTGGAAGGGGCCACACTTGGGTTCAAGCCCTGGCTTGGTCCCTCATGAGCTGTGGGGCCTCAGCCAAGTCAAAGGACCTCTCTGAACCTTGGTCTCTTCATCTGGGAAACGGGGCACCCAGGCCTTCCCAGCAGAGCGGCAACCAGCAGCACGTAGGGACAGAGAGAGAGCACACGGCACCAAGCCTGGCGCATTATGGGCAGACTCACCGGGCGATGATATTTATCGTTCTCCCTCTTGTTCTGCCCCGCTCCCGGCTCCCGGGCCCTGGCCCTTCACGACCAGATGTCCCTTCTTCCCTTAGTCATTCCATGGCACAGTCACTCTCACCAACTCCCTAAGTGTCCCCAACCCATGCCCAGGCCTGACAAGTGGCCCAGTGCTGCAGGAAGGGTACCAGCTGGGCACTGGAGTGAAACCTCGGGGCGGGGGGGTCCTTTCCCTTCCCGGGTCTCAGCTTTCTCATCCGTAACATGGGGCCACAGCTCCTAACATCTCAGCGTGGCTGCCAAGGACTGCAGTGCAGGAAAGGGCTTTGGGGCACCCCTCCTCCCCCAGCTTGCGGAAGTCCCCTCCATTTTGCTGTTTCTGAGCCAAGGGCAGCCCCTCTGCCTCCTAAACCAGCCACCCTGCGGCCCAACCCACCCTTGAACCCAGATGACACTGTGGCCGGGCCAGCTGCACCCTTGCCAGGGCCCTGTGGGTATCCATGCCTGGAGAGAGAGAGGGTTAGAGCCCTGTCCCCTCTGCTCCCAGCAACCCAGGCCCTCCAGCCTCCCTACCTTGGCTGCACGCCCCTTGTCCATGCAGTCTGGGTTCTGACAGCGCAGTCCTTTCTCCTCCGCCAGGCTCCGGTCGTCTGCAGAGGAGAGAAGCAGAGGGTTATCAGTCGGGTGGGGCCCAGGGAGGCTGCGCCCCAGGCGGGGGCACCCAGGCGGCCCTGGGGCCCCAGTGGCCTCCAGACTAGAGGATGGGTGGAGCTGTCTCCTCAATCCTCCCTTCAAAGGAGGTCAGTGTCCCTTTCTCTTTTAAATGCCAACTTATCTGCACGGGAATCTGTTTGCAGAGTCCTTTTCTTGTTGCAGTTCCCCAGGGAATTATCCAGATTCCGCCGGGAGAAAACGTCTTTGGAAATAAGCTGCTCCCTCCCTCTGTCCCACTAGTGGGGGGCGGGGGTAGCTCAGTGACCTTGCGGGGCTCCAGACTTCCTGGGGGATCCCCGCAGGGCTGCCCGGTCGGCGATCCCTTCTTACCCCTGCCCTCCACATCACAGCCTCTGTGGATGGACTCCTCCTCAAAGGCCCGGGGTGTCTCCTTTCCCCACGGTCCATCTTTGACCCAGAATTTGGCCCCCTCCTAGCTGCCTCTCTTCCTAGGGGCTGGGGCGCAGCAGCAGAGGGGGGCAGGGAAGGGGCAGAGAGGCTGCCTGCCCCAGCCAGCGTGCAGGGCCAGGGGAAGGGGTGCTGCTGAAGCGGGCCGCAACCTGGGGGCAGAGTTTGGACCCCCACCGCCTTGATTTCGAGGCTGGCGTCCACCTCCCACCTTGAGCGGGCCTTCCCCAGAGCAGGGGAAGGAGCGCGCCCTGGTCCCCCCACGGCTCCCCCCGCCCGGCCCGCCGGCGCGCGGCGCCCCCCGCCCGCGCCCCTCCTCGAGCCGGCGCGGAGGCAGCCCGACCGGCAGGCCTGTACGGCGGAGCCGGGCCGGGGCCCCGCACTCACCCATGGAG
>NC_058406.1:4167311-4257079 GCF_002201575.2 Neomonachus schauinslandi
CTCTGCACCCCGCCCCGCGCGAGGCCGCGCGGAGCCCGCACCCTGCCTCGCGGGACGACCCCCAGCGCCCTCAGCCTCCCAGACACCTCAAATGGAAGAGGTGTTTTCACCTCTGGTGGTCAGGAGACGTTTTCTCCATCTCTTGGCAAGTGGGAATACAGGCATTTTAGGCAACTTTGCTATCTCCCCCGGTCCGAAAGGTACCATTTAGGTGGAAATGGCGCCTTCCCGTAGGTAGGGACGCAGGTCAGGACAGCTCTCTAGCCCCTCATCTCCCTCCCCCCAGCAGAGTACCCCCATTTGGAAATGCTGTCGTGGTTGGGGGTAGGGCTCCATAAATGGGAGTGGGCTCGGTAGCTACTGTTGTTTTGTTGGTTAGCATTTTAAAAACTTTTGGGAAGTATAAATATATACAGAGAAGTGCAGCTGTCCGGAGTGCACAGCTCAATAAATGTCCACAAAATGTATTTTCACAAAATAACCAGCACCCAGGGGCGCCTGGGTGGCTCAGTCGTTAAGCGTCTGCCTTCGGCTCAGGTCATGATCCCGGGGTCCCGGGATCGAGCCCCGCGTCGGGCTCCCTGCTTGGTGGGAAGCCTGCTTCTCCTTCTCCCACTCCCCCTGCTTGTGTTCCCTCTCTCACTCTCTCTGTCAAATAAATAAATAAAATCTTAAAAAAAAAACAAAAAAAACCCCAAAATAACCAGCACCCAGATCAAGAAGCAGAGCATCACCAGCCCCCCTGCAGAAGCCCCGCTCAGGGGGGCTGCCAACCACTCCCCACAAGGGGAGGACACTGTGCTGACGTCTAACCGCATCGATTAGTTATGCCTGGTCTTGTACTTTGTGTAAATGGCATCGCACGATACTTGGACAGCATTTTAATGGTTACAAAACACTTTGCACTGCAGAAATGGAGCCTCGGGAGGTGGCCAGGACTCCCGCAAGGGACTGAGAGTGCTCCCAAGCCTGCCTAGATCCCATCCCATAGTGCCAGGAGGCCCTGGTTAGATCCCTCTCCAAAGGCTCCCCTGGCCCTTCCCCAGGGTAGCCCACCTGCATGCAGTGGGGAGGGGGCTCTCCTCGAAGAGCATCTTCCCTGGAGGCTTAAATGGTGCCCTGGAGCTGAGGCTTTGGGCTGAGGGAACAATGGGACAGCAGGCCTCTGTCCCCTCTTGGTGCAGTGTGGACCTGGGGCTTCCGACGGGGGCGCCTGCCTGCCTCAGGGTGCTCAGGCCAGTCCTGCCTCGCTCAGTTCACAGAAGCACATGGTTCTGGTTTCCCCCTCAGAAGCTCTGTGGCCTCAGCTGTCCAAGGGGCCGGTAAGGCCTGTCCTGACCGGGTCCCTGGAGTCGGTGGTCCCCGGGGGCCCTGCCCAGCCCTACCACAACCCCCACAGCACCCCTCTGCCATCTGGGTTTCCATGGGGACCTGGACCCCTCAGCCATACGGGGTGGGGGAGGGGGTACATTTCCCATGTGCTCTGCAGGGGGCTTCTGGAACTCAGCCAGACAAGGTCTGCTGGTGGCTCCAGGTCCCTGGGTTCTCACAACTCTGGGCCTGGGGTCAGGTTCTAACACCCTTTGCTCCAAGACTTCTGGGTTCTGGCTCTAAATTCTGGGTGCCCCGGGCTATTTCCTCCACCATAACATTCTGGAACTGCCTTCCCAGCTCTCTATATCCTGCCATGAGAGCACCAGGCCACAGCCTCTGCAGGGCCTGATCCCCCTGCAGCTGCCATGGATGGAGTTGACTTGTGGTTCTGGAATTCTTTGTCCTGGTTCTTCTGGGAGCTGGGGTTCTACCTGACTGAGCTCTCTGGTCTCTGACCCCCCAGTTTCAGCTCCCTGGAAATGCTCAATCTGCTTTCTAGACCCCCTCTCTGGACTGCTTGGTCCTCACTCCCCTGGGGTCTAGCTTTCTCTGCGCTAAAGCTGTAACTTTCTGGGGCCTGTGGGTGTGCTTCTTTCTCCTGGAGACTCCAAACACAGGAAGATCAGTGAGGGTCCCCTAAGAGGGAATTTGCGGGGATGGGGAGGGCTCAGGCATGGGCAAAGGCCTGCCATGAGGTCCTCTCCAGGCAAGCCACCCCATTTACAGCCTGTAGCAAGGGTGGGCCTGGTAAGGGGGAATGCTGTACCAGGTAACCTGGTACCCGGGACATAGCTCATTGGACCAGAGGTGGCCACCTGGCCAAGCCCATTCAATCAGATTTGCTCTCTTGAGAATTTGAATTGAGACAGGCAACATCTATGGGGCCCTGCAGCCCTATGGTCATGGAAAGTCAGTCTGAGTGGGTACAGAGCCCTGTGATCGTTGAAGAGCAAAATGAGGGGGACCCCTAGAAGCAGCTGGTCAGTGGAGGGGACCCCAGAACAGAGAGGGAGGGGAGAAGGTGCTCCGTGACTGTGGGACAGCTCCTGGGGGCCCGTCTCCCTGCCTGCCCTTGGCTTCCCCCAGGGTCCCTGCTCCTGTGGTACCCCTCCGAGTCAACCCGAGTGGGTGTCTGGCTGCTCATCCGGAGCCAAACGTCAGGCAGACCAGGAGCCCTGAACTTGTCCCCCATGCCAGGATGCCAGAGGCTGCCCTCTGGGGTCTGAGACAGCCCCGCTGCCCTGCCGGCTCCTCCAGCCGCCCCCACCGTGGAAAGCCAGGGCCCCCGGGGCAGGCAGACTAGCCCATGGCCAGCCCTCCCCCGCCTCCTATCTTAGTCATGGGATGCCGCCTATCCTCTCCCAACACGCTCTCTACCACAACCGGCCGACAGGGCGCCTGGGCAGAAGCCGGCCGGCAGACATGTTTTGTTTGGCCAAGCACCGCGCTTCAAAAGAATTTGAATTGGTTGCCAACTTTGAAAAGTCAGATTTCACATAAAAATCCAGAATTCTGGCTTCTATGGACAAACCAGAGGAGCCTGGCAGCTCTGGACCCATCTTCCTGATGGCTCCAGTTTCCGAGTTGTGTGTGCCCTCAGCAGGCACACACCCTTCCTCCCCCCAACCCCACAGTCCCCACCACGGCCTATCACCTCACCAGGAGGGAGCGGAGCTTCTACCCCAGCCCAGCCCTTCCTGGTCCTGTTCCTCTGCCCCCTGCCACATCCTCCACGTCACCGTCCCCTGACATCCTACCCACTCTCCAAGGCCTCTCTGCCTCGACATACCCAAATTCCAGATGACTCTCTCCCTCCTTGATCCTACTGTCCTGGGATGGGATCCCAATGTCCTATCCTCCCCACCCGATGGCCTAGGGAACAACTTCGGATACATAGCTCTGGCCTGCTCGGGACTGGTCCAGCCCCCTGCAGTGCACTCTAACCCCAGATGGCAGCCACGTCCACTGTGGCTCCTGGGCGCCTACGGTGAGGCTAGTCCAAATCCAGATGTGCTGTGCGTGTGAAATACACATCCGCTCTTAGAGACTTCGTGGGGGAAAAGAAGGTAAGATCTCATCGACGGTTTTTCATATTGATTACACGTTGAGGTGGTTGTGTTTGGAATGCATTGGGTTAAATGCAAAGTTTATTCAAATTAATCTTGTTTGCTGGTTTTTTCATCTTTGTTTTGTTTTTTAATGTGGCTACTAGAAAATACCGATGACAATGACGAAAGTTCTGTTGGATAGCTCTGTTGCCAACAATGGAGAGGGAGGTGCGTGCATTTGCCCCTTGTACAGACGAGGCTCAGGATTGGGGGACTTGCCCGAGGTCAGCAGCTGTGAGTGACAGCTCCAAGTCTGTGCTCCTGACCATCAGACAATACTGCCCCAGGGTGCCCCCAGGGCACCTGACACACAGAATTCATCCCCCCATTGTCAGCTAAGTGCCCCCCTTCTCTGCTGCGCCCCCCTCCCCCGCTGACACAGGGTATAAGAAACCACCTCTGTTTTCATTCCTCAGAGGAACCCCTCGCTGTGAGCTCCCTTCAGTGAACGCTTCTGCCCTAAGGAGGCACAGCCTCTCCTGCCCACCACCTCCCAAACCCAGGCCTGGCCACGCAAAGGCTGCCCCTCCCAGGAAGCAGCTGTGGCCTTAAATGCCCGCTCCCACGCAGACCCAGCCCTCCTAGGAGCCTGTCCTTGCTTCGGCAACCGCCACCAGCTGCGTAAGGCCCCCTCACCAGGGTAGCCTGTGGAAGGGATCTGGCCCAAACCTGGCCGAGAGCCAGAGGGCTTGGCCCGGACAAATGGCTGCTGGCCCCAGGAGTCATCTGCCACTCCCTACCCTGGTCTCTGGCCAGAGCACCGCAGGTGGCCTGGGAAAGAAGTGTGGTCCCTTCCCAAAGCCCCATGAAGCATCTTGGGGTGGGGCCGTCAAGGAGCATGGACCATGGCCTTTGATGCTGTCCCCGCCTGAAGACCAGAACCAACGTTAGCATTATCATCTCCCGGGGCCTGGAAACCCCAACCACTCCCCTGCCCGCCCACACTCCTCAGGCTCCGTCAGAAGGGGTGGGAGGACACATTCAGAATTCCTTTCTGGGGCCAGAGAAACTATGTGGACAGAACAGCCAGGCCTGGAGCCAGCCGGCCACTTCCTCTGGCTGAGGCTGCTACGGACACCTGCCCATTTGCCCACCACGGGCTTCCTCCCGAGGCTCCTTGGAGGAACCGAGAGTGACCGCGGAGAAACGGGAGCAGGGCTGCAGAACCGGCTTTGAGATTCCCACCCAGGACAGTCCCTCTCCGTGCATGAGGCCCACCCCCATCGCAGGGCTGCGCCGGCGCCGAGCCCACCACCCACCCTGCTGGGCCCAGGCCAGGGGTCAGCTGGCTGCAGAGGACAGAGCCCACACAGACCGCCGTGTGCCCGCTCACCCACCCAGCGCGTCTCCGCTCACTCCTGAGGTCTGCTCACGCGCCGCGAGCCACCCACTGTGTGCTGGGGCCTCCCTCCCAGCCAGGGTGGACAGCCCCTGGGTACGCTGTGGGCAGGCCCGGTGTGGGGGCGGGAGTTGTGAATCTGGGTGCCCCCACTCCTGACCCTGCTTCCGTGTAAAGGGACACCAAGAATCATGCCTGTCTCAAAGGGTAGGCATGAAGATGCCTTTTTAAAGCCTTGGCGCCAGGCAAGTCCCCTCTACATGTTAGCCGTGGGGGCCTCAGAGCTGGAAGCAGACGGTCAAGTGCAGTGGGCTGTGGCGTCCCAGGGACTGGGGAAGCCAGGGGGGTGGGCGGGCTCCACACACGGTGCCCCAGAGCCACGCGGACCGGTGAGGGCACCCCAGGCAGAGGTCCCCAGCAGCAGCAAAGCTTGGGCCTCTCTGGGTGACTGAGACAGAGAGAACAAATCGGAGCGGGGGCCACAGTCCCTACTGGGCCTCCCCGGCTTATGGCTGGGACAGGCAATGACCTCAGCAAATCTCTGGCCCCGTTGGGACCTCAGCCACCTTACCTGCCTCGGGGGTAGAGGTGAAGCAGTACAAGCAGAAAGGATCCCACAGCCTCTCCCCCAGGCACCCTTCCCCCAACCCACCCTCTGGCTCCAGAACAGGGCCTGGCTGAAGGAAGACGGGAGCTTCCCCCCAGGCCAGCTGGCCACCAGACCCCGCCTGCCCTGTGCCACCCTCCCCCCATCCCCTGCTCCACACCCTGCCCAGCAGCCCAGGCTCCTCCTCACGCCGTCCTGCCCTCTCAGCCTCCTGCACACACCCGAAGGTGCCCGGTGCTCCTGGGGTCCAGGTGGGCACTGTGCCTGCCCCTCCCCTCCGTGAGCCACATCCCCCTGTCCACTTTGGCTGGTGGGACTAGGAGCAGGAGGGGCACTGATACCACCCGGGACATCTGTCATTGACGCCTGCCAAGCATCCATCCTCTGGGAACAGTCTTTCCCCTCGAGCTCTGTGGTCTTCCGTGGCGGACCCCAGGCCTGCCCAGCACTCCCCGTGCCTGCTGGTGCAGGAATGGGTCAGAGAAGGCCCACGCCAGGCTGGGAAGCTGCATTCAGGAGAGGCGCCCGCTCCCCTGGCCTGTGGCCTGGGGAGGCCAGTGCCGGGGGCCCAAGATGAGGCCAAGCGGAGAGCACCGAGGCCTGGCTTCTGCGGGCCAGACCCGACAGACTGGGGTCGCCCGCCGGAAGCTGAATGTTCTGCTGGGCCTCTGATTGGCTGAGCTCCGCTAACATAATGACAATGACAGCAGGCAACGGTGCCCTTGCTCTGGGCCACACCGCGTTGGAAGTACTCCACATGTGTCCCCCGGTTAGTCCTCTCAGTCACCCCACGGCGCCTCTGGCCTCATCATCCCATGCATAGGGCTTTCTTGACCTCTCACGTCTGAGAAGGGAAAGGGCCGTGGGGGCATCCAGACTCAGCATCCCCCACGACCTGTCCTGCCTCTTGAGACACTCACTCTCTCTACGCTTCTTTTCCTCATCAGCATGGGGATAACAGGAGAAATGACACATGCCCTGGGGCCTTGAACGTAAACATTCCAGAAGGATTCATCCCACCACCTGGCCTTGATCTTGGAGGCAGAGGACAGACACAGAGCCCAGGCTCGACGGCACCATCACTGGTGTCCACAGCACCCATCACTGCTGTCCTCAGCCCCAGCTGCCCTGCTCCAAGCCCAGGTGTGGGGCCCACACTGCCCCGGCAGGCAAGCTCCCAGGAGGAGAGGCTGCTGGGCCTGCCCTCGCCTCTCCTGCGGTCCCCAGGCTCCTCGGGCCCCTCTCCTCCACCAGCAGCGCTTCTCTGGAGGGGCTCCGGCCTCTACGGTCCTGCCGAGTATGGGTCCAGCAGTAACATATGCACGGTAAGCGGGCCACAGGTGGCCAGGCGGCCCGGGTGTCAGAGCCTCGTGAAAGCCCTCCCGGGGAAGCGGGCCCACACCTACCCCCGAGGTCTTCATTGATGTCCAGGCTGGAGCTCCAGGAGAAACGCTCCACGGCCCCCAGCTCCAGCTCAGCCAGGGCACCAGGCAGGGCCTCCAGCTCGTAGGCGCCCCGCTTCTTCCAGTAGAGAAACATGCTGAGGCCCGAGGAGGCCTCCCCACCAGGCCCGCACCCTCTGAGGCTGGGCGGCCCCGGGGACCCAGGTCCCCGAAGCTTGGATGCAGTGGGTACAGGGGCTGTGGAGGGGCCACAGGGACCCCGGGGCTGGCCTCAGGCCGGCAAGCGCGGCCCTCCCCTGGGAGGGGAGCATTCTGGGAGCATCTGGGGGCCTTGGAGCTGACCAATGGCCAGGGCCCCGGCCCCACACAAAGCGCCTTTCTTCCCCTCCTACAGACATTTTACAAATTTCAACTTCCCGGCCCCCTCGGAGCCCCCACCAAGGGGATGGGCAGGCCGTCTGGGGACGACAGAAGCCCGGAAAAGAGTGCAATTGTTCCGTGGTCTCTTTGCTAAGATAAATTTCCAGAGGAGAAAAATGTGCTGCCCCAGGAGCAATTCCAGCCCCCCACCCCTGACCTCTGACCCCAACCCCCAGCCCTAGCCGGGCCCTGGAGGATTTCTCAATGAGGAGTGGAAGCACCCATGGGGGTGCCATGGGAGGGCTCCCAGAGCTGTTCCAGCTGCCTGACTGGGTCCCCTCCCCAGGAAGCTCAAGGCCTGTCTCCCAGCTCCACTAGGCAGAGGCCTGGAGGCGGCGTCCAGGGGTGAGAGGGCAAGAGCTGCTGGCCATGCCAAGCCAGGAGCGAGGCCCAAAATCTGCCCTCCGGACTCTCAGCAAAGGCCTCTCCCCTCCCTGGGCTGGCCACACTTCACCAGGCTGCCCACTCACCCCTGGCTCCCTCCTTGGACTGGGGGCCTCTCCCCCACACTAAGGGCAGCACCATGCATGGAGCCCCGGTAAGCCAAACCCATGGAGAGAGGCTTCGGTGTCGTCACGGAGCTGCACCGCCCCCCTGCAGAGGTGGGCTCAAGGGTGCGTGGGGCAAGGAGGTTGGAAGGGCGGTGGGGGGGCGGGGAGCTAGGGGGCACAGAGCCACACACAAGGAGAACCGTGAGGAGGATAAAAACCCAGCTACACAGCAGATGAAAGTCACTGGCCCATTTATTCTAGAGCCCTGTAAAACCTGCACATTTTTATCTAGTTGGAAAATAAAAATGAACACCTCTGCCCTCTCTCCAGGAAAGCTGAGTCTGTCTGGTCATTTCAGTTCTCCACACATAGGTGGGATTAAACTCCACGGCCCAGAGGAGGAGACTGGGACTCAGCTAACGAGGAGCAGAACTTGGATTTGAACCCATCTGGAAGAGAAGGCCAGGAGGTCAGAGGGCAGTGGGGCAGCGCCTCGGAAATCCCAGCTGGAGGGGGATGGCCACCGTGCTGGGCCTCCTAGGCAGCAGCAGTCAAGCCAAGCCTCCCCGGTCTGAGCCTGCCGTGGCTCCCCAGCTGCCAGGGCCGAAGAGGAGGTTGCCTGCGGGGGGTGGGGAGGGGGGGGCGCAGGGGAGGGTGCAGACCTGGGGCACAGCTGACTGGCTCCACACCCCAACCAGACGCCTGGTAACAGACAGGCACGAGTCCCAGAGCAGAAGGCTCTGCTCTTTGGGGGTGGGGGGGTCCCTCCAGGGCTATGTCTGGTGAGAGAGTGGTAGGGGTGGCCGTCTAAGCAGCCTGCACACCCCCAGCTGAGGGTTGAGGTGCCAAGAGGCGGCTCCAGTAATTCAAACCATATGCTTGCCTGCCTGCCCACCCTCCTCCTCCTCCGGCAAAGGGCCAGCGACAGACAAATTCAGGCCCCTTGGTCATCGATCGCCGGCACCCACAAGGCCTGGCGCACAGGAGGTGGGGGGCACCCCAGCTTGTGCTGACGAGCAAGTGGCCAGCACGGGGTGTCAGATCGAGCTCAGGGGCACAAAACGATCCGTCCCCGGCCGCCACGGCTGCAGAGTGGGGGTGATCCCAGAGCAGCCAGTGAGTCCAGACCCCTCAGCGTTCAGGCCTGGCAGGGTGGGGGACTTCTTCCTACCCTCAGCTCTCGGGTGAACCCAAGGAGTCCCCATTGCCCACATGCATCCCCTGCGGAGGCCCCACCAGGGGGCTCTTTGTGTTGCAGCAAAGAGGATGAGCCTCCCTCTCCCGCTGTCCAGGGCACATTCGGCTTCACCCTCCAGGTTCTCTCTGTCCCCAAATGTGTCCCCTGCTTCCCACCTCCCTGCTTTGGTTCCCCCCACTGAATTCTGCTGCCTGGATGCCCTCTCGAGCTCCTATGGAGAGTCACCCACACTCCTTCTGTCCAGGCCAGAGGCCCCCATCCCCAGCCTTGCCTCCATCCTCCTGGAGCAGGAGGGTGTGCGGGAGCCCCAGGCTGGGGAAAGGACCCCCAGAGTGCTCCAGGCGCCGCACCGGCGCCCACCTTCTTGAGGCAGCTGGTGTGGCAGAGGTGGACACACCTGGGCCTTTTACTCGGTCTGGGGGAAACCTGGACAATAGCTGGCTGGTAATGCTGCTTCTAAACACGGGGGGTTCACTGTCGCTTCCGAGACAGCTGGGGCACATGCTGCTTCGTCCCAGCCCCGGGCAGGCACGGAGTGATGACAGCTCACTGTGGGCCACATGCCGTGCTGAGCACTGTTCCCACACCATCGCCTGAGCCCCACGGCAGCCCCATGAGGCCAGTGCCACTCTCCCCACCACAGGGATGGAGAAGCTGAGGCCAGGGGCCTGTAACTTGCCCGGGCCCCACGGAGCTGGAAGAGGGCAGGAGGGAGGGCGGGGAAGCTGAGGGCTGTCCGCTCACCCGTGGGCTGCCCGGCCGGGCCCTCTGCTACACGGTGACCACACATTTCAGACAGGCAGCCAGGGCCCGGGGGGTGGGGGGCAGCCCCCCACTGGAAGCCTGTCCTCCCGCAGTTCAGGCCCATCTCTCCTGCCCCAGCCTGCTGGGACCTCATGACCTCTGGACAGGACAACCCGAGGACAGCCAGGAGACCAATGGCTCCTGCTCTTCTCTCACGATGCCCTGTTGGGGCCGGGAGCCTCAGCCTCAGGCAGGGAGAACCCAGAGGTTTGCCCCTTGTCCCCACCCCCGTGACCTCCCACTGGCTGGGGGCGGGTGCTAGGACAGGCAGAGGGACAAGTCGCTGGTCCCAAGGCTGCTCCATCCAGGGCCTGGCAATGGCCTTGGGTTTGGAGAAGGGTGGCGCCCTCTGCAAACCACAGCTGTTTCCTTGAGAGCGGAAGTGCCGCGCGAGGATCCAAGCGGGAACCCTGGGGGGCCTGCTGGGTAAGGGGGTGAAAGAGGAAGAGGAGCAGGTGGTTGGAGCCAGCCATCAACTCCACGCTGACCACCTCCCAGCAAGCCAGGGCCAACAGAGGCCTCGGCCCTAGGGTCACCTTCCCTGCCTGAGCTCACAGAATGGCGGGGGGGGGTGTCCCTGGGCCCTCTAGATGCCCCCTTCTCCTCAGCCACCCTCGCTGACCCCTTTCCTACTGTGCTAGGCCCTGCGGCTCCCTGAGGGCAGCTCCCTAAGCAGGGGAGGGCAGGTTCAAGGTCCTGCCTCTGCCTGGCTAGCCAGGCAGTCCCAGGCACAACACTTCCTGAGATTCCACATCTGTGAAATGGGTTAAGGAACGAGCCCCCCGCTGTGTTGTCTCCGTGAGATCCTGCCCACGTAGGGCTAAGCAAGGAGTCTGGCATGGAGCCCCACAGGGATGAAGGCTTGGGGGGGGGGTTCCTGCATTCTGCCAATGGGCCCTGCCAAAGTCTTTCCCTCCCCAGGCAAGGTCCATTATGACCCTCTGTGGCCCCTAAGCCCCCCGCCCCCAGGAGCAGGGGACCACATCCCTCCCTCCTCCTGTGCCATCTGGGGAAGCCCGTCTGGACCCCCAGGGCAGCCCAGGAGTGCCAGCTGCGTGGGTTGCTGGAGGTGGCCAGGGACAGGGCCGGGGACAGAGCTGGTGCTGCTGGGCCGTCCGTGGTTCCAGTCACCCAGTGGTCGCAAGAAGTAGCCTCGAGGGCTGTGTCGTGGGTAAGTGCTCTCAGGTCGGGCTACAGAGCCCATTGGGAATGAAGTCCGGCCAGACAGCCAGAGGCCTGTTATATAACCCCGGGGGCACTAGCCACCTCCCTCCCGCATTCTGTCCCTACCCCATGGGCCTGGCCTGAGAGGAGATGCATCCCACCGACCACCCCCCACCCCCGACCACTGCCCGGCGGGGGGGAGGCGGGGAGGGGGGCCCAGGGTGAAATGGAAGCCAACTCCTGGCCAGGAGGCAGTGCCTTCGGTCAGCCAGGGGGCACCTGCAGGAGGGGTGAAACGGCGGGGCCTGGCATGGGCGGCCCAGATCCTCCCCTGCAGAGTGAACCATTCTGAGGCTGACCACAGGCGCCTGAAGCCTCAGTCCTCTGCGGGCCCATCTATGTGGGAGGCACTGGCGGAAAGCTGGGCCACAGCCATCTGGCCACCAGGCAGCCTGGCCCTTGAGCCTTGACCAGGCCCTGGCCCCAGGCCCTCTCCCCGAACACCTCCTCACAACTCACAGCCCACGGCCTCGGCGGGACGCTGACCGCCGGAGCCTGCTGCCCTCGCCGGGCCAGGAGGGGCCCGTGGTGATGCCCACACCTGCTGCCAGCACACCCCTCCCCCCAACCCTCAGGGACCCCGGCGGCTGGGCTGCAGCTCGAGAGATGCCATCCAGGCCCAGGAGGGCCCAGGAGGGGGTTGGCAGAGCCGGGGACTGAGGTGCCCAGGACCCTGCCTTGGGTTTCGGCTCTATCCCCAGCGTGGGCACCGCAGGCCGCTCATCCTCAGTGCTCCCCCGAGCCGGCCACCCCAGCACACAAGGAAGTGAGTGTGTGGCAGCCGTCACCATGGCCCGAGAGAGACTCTGCGCCAGGGAGCCCCGCGCCAGGCACGGAGGAGGCTGGGCCCCTGCGGCCAGGGCCAGGGGAGCCTGGGCTGCTCTCTCCCGGGTGCTCCCACACAGAGCCCTCCGAGGCGGGTGCAGACTCGGCTGCAGACCCTCTCTCCGTTCTCTTTCTCCAGCTCCCGGCGGGGTTTGCAGCAGGGACACTAACAACTGGGGAATGCCCGTGTGCTCGGCTCCGGACAAGAGCCCGCGAGGTGGAATCCCCTTAATCGGTCTAATGATCCTGTCGTGCTGCTACCGTCACCCCCATTTTACAGAGCACGAAGCCGAGGCTGGCGGCAGGGGGCCTGGAGACCTGCCCAGCTCAGCCAGGAGGTAGACGGGGGATGCTACCGGTTTCCCCACCACCCTCTATGCCACCCGCGGCTCCCTCCATGGCCAAGAGGGTCCTGGACCTCCATGGTCCAGTTAACGGCCCCTCCTGCCCCCTGCGGCTCAGCGCCCTGAGCCACGTCATGGGGACCCGTCCTACATAACTTGAGTCCTGAGGCCCTTCCTTCCCCACATGCACCCCTGCCTCAGGACTCTGGGAGGACTTCAGGCCTGGATAGGCCTCCCTGACCTTTGAGCCCACTGGCCACAGGCCTCAAGGGAGGCGGCTCTCTCACTTGTCTCCCAAGGCCCCTCAGACCCAGGCAGCTCCCCAGAGGCAATGGGGTGGGAGGTCCAGTCACTGGCAAGCATCTGGCCTAACCACCGTCACCCACATGTCCACCGACTGCAGCCTGGGGACAAGCACATCCTGGGGTGGGCTGGCCAGGGACCGGCTGCCCACGCCATTCTAAGCTCTGCCCCTCGAATGCCCTGGCCTGGGTCGGGCTACCACCGTTCTGTGTGGGTCCCCTGCCTCACTGTCGCTCCTCCAAGTTGACCTCCAGATCCCAGCTCCTGCAGCTACGTCACTGCGGGCCCGTTGCTTCGCCTCTCTGGGCCTCAGTTCCCTCAGCCATGTAGAGGCGTACTCATAGCGCTAGCTCAGGGGGTCGCGGTGGGCATTAGGTGAGTTAATCTGGAGAGTGGCCGTCTCACTCAGGCTCTGTTCCTGGTATGCGCTCCGTGGACAGTGGCTTCCAGTCACAAGGCGAACACACCCCAGGTCTGTAAATGGCACTGCTCCCATCACCTGCAGGGCAAGGCCTCCCTCCCTGACCCGGCTGCTCAGACCCTCCGGACCCACCCCACCCACTGCTCCCTGCTGAGTCCATGGTGCTGTTCCCCAGCCGCTGGGCCACCTTCCTGCCTCTGCTGCACGTGATCACACCGATACAGTGGAGTCTGGGCTCCATCTAGACTGGGAGCCCCTTGAAGCAACCACTGGCTTCTCCCCCAGAGGCAGGGCCCAGGCTCAGCCTGGCCCAGAGCAGGTGCCAGGGAAATGCTTGTTGATTGGAACTTAGATCAACTCACAATCAACCATCTCTTGCTGGGGCCAACACAGGAATGCCTCAAAGCTTGGTCCAACCAGGCCCCACCTCGTCCTCAAAGGTCAAGGTGGTAGGGCTCCCTGGCCCCCAAGGAGGACCCCAGCTCAGAGGATGGCCTGCAGGCTTGGGACGCCCAGCCTGGGGTCAGATCTGGCCACCCCCTGGGAGGAGCTGAGACCCTGCTAGACCCCAGGGGCTCTGACAGCTGGGGTGCAGGGATTTCCCAGCCTGGGAAGGGGGAAGTGGAGGAACTGGACGCCCGAATTACCAGGGCTGTCTGTTGCCCTGGCAGGATGGCCACATTCCAGTCTCACTGCCGGCTGCTGGCCACTGCAGACTTCTAAACCTGGCCAGACAGACTGAGAGGCTGGGCCTTCTCAAGGGCCAAGTCTGTCCAAGGAACAAAGGCTTCTGGGCCAGGTTCCCAGCCACAGAAAAGACCGGCCAGACTTCCAGGACAGCTGGGATTTCAAAATATCTAGCCCATTGTTCAAACACTGATGTCGATGGTTGGAAACTACCATCACTGCCCCCTTGGACATGCCCAGCAGAGACCTAGGCTGCCTGGGACAGGCCTTGTCTCCTATTTGGCCCATGGAGGCCAAGGACACCTCCTCCCTGCAAGCCCAGGATGCCAGCCCAGCCTATAAGCCCAGCCTACAGAGGCAATTTCTGGGCAGGGCAGCTGCTGGGGCTTAGGCTGTCTTGGCTTTGTAGCAAATGCTGGAGCTTGAGAGCCTTCCATATGGGCCTGGAGACGTTCTGCCTGGGTCCTGTTCATTTGTATCTCAAGAAATGTAAAGCACGTAATGGGCAGAGAGAGAGAGAGCGAGTGTGCACACACACACGCACATGAACCTCATTTTACACTCTCCCTCTCTGAGGAAGGTGACTTTGAGCAGAGATTGGAATGATATGAGCAAGCTAGACATGCAGATATTGGAGAAGAGCAACTCAGGCTGAGAAAACAGCAGGCCAAAGGCCCGAGGGTAGGGAAATATCTTGGGTTCAAGCTAAAGTGGCCAACTGCTCCAATTTGCCCCAGACTGAGAGGACTCTCAGCACTTTCCTTATTAAAACCAGGATGAGTGGGTCACCCTAGCAAGGCCAGTGTGGCCAGAGCCAGGTAAGCAAGAGGGAGGAGACAAAGTCAGAGAGGTGATGGGCACTGGGTCCCACGAGGACCTATGAGGACTTTGCCTTTTATTCTGAGTGAGACAGAAGCCATGGGAGCTGTTGTTTTTAAGATTTTCTTGTTTAGGGGCGCCTGGGTGGCTCAGTCGTTAAGCGTCTGCCTTCCGCTCAGGTCATGATCCCAGCGTCCTGGGATCGAGCCCCACATCAGGTTCCCTGCTCCGCGGGAAGCCTGCTTCTCCCTCTCCCACTCCCCCTGCTTGTGTTCCCTCTCTCCTGTCTCTCTCTCTCTGTCAAATAAATAAATAAATAAAATCTTTAAAAAAAAAAAAGATTTCCTTGTTTATTTATTTTAGAGCGAGATAGAGTGTGAACAGGGGGAAGGGCAGAGGGAGGTGGGGAAGAGGGAGAATCCTAAGCAGACTCCGTGCTGAGTCCCACTCGGGGCTCAATCTCACGACCCTGAGATCACGACCTAAACCGAAATCAAGAGTCAGACGGTCAACTGACTGAGCCACCCAAGGAGTTGGGTTTTTTTTAACAGAGGACAGACATGATCTGACTTAGTAGTTGTGGGTGATGTCGGAGGAGCTCAGGAGCATGTGGGGATCCCAGGGGGTTCAGGGGACTTGCTGACATTGTGGGACATTGTGTCTCTGAGCTGGCCACAGAAAGCTTCTGTGTGACTTCGTTATGAGTCAAACAAAAGTGAGTTTCTTGAGCTTTAAAAACACACCAAAGCAGGACGCCTGGGTGGCTCAGTTGTTAAGCGTCTGCCTTCGGCTCAGGTCATGATCCCGGGGTCCTGGGATCGAGCCCCACATCGGGCTCCCTGCTCAGCGGGAAGCCTGCTTCTCCCTCCCCAACTCCCCCTGCTTGTGTTCTCTCTCTCACTCTCTGTCAAATAAATAAATAAATAACCTTTAAAAAATAAAAATAAAAACACACCAGAGCTTTGGATATAACAACAGCTACAAAGAGACAATGTGCTAAATGCTTTGAACATTTATTTAGATCATTCAGTGGGGCCTCTGCTTCCTACAACAGTAGATTAGATAAATCAGATCATCCTTCTCATTTGGGACAATCAAAAAAGCTGGATTGAAAAGAAAAATTTCATCTTAAAAACATCAAACCAGCTAAAACTCAGAAGAAGAGGATCTAAGGAAGTAAACTCAGATGGTCGTGCCCTCAGGTTATTTACGTACTCTGAGAAAAAAGCTGGGGAACTGACCTTCACTCGTAATGGTCTTATGAGGCTAGGGGAACAAAGTTCCAGATACAGGGAACCTCCAACTTGAATTTAGATTAAGGTCATCCCAGACTGGCAGTGTCCTCAGGCATAGAACAGAACCACATGAAAATCCTCTATCAGCCTAGGCCTCAAATTTTTCCTACAAATAATTTTAAAAGTACAATGTCTAATATACAGTCAAAGATAGCTAGGCACATTAGGAAAAAAGGCGGCCCCGTGATTGAAAACCAACAGAAATCCACCCAAACTTGAAATACTGGAATTCTCAATAGACTCGAACACCCCCCTCATCTGCTCTCCACACTGCTAGTGCTGCTGCTCTTGAGATAATGAAATGGACGTGCACAGGCTAGGGACTTGCCTAAGGTCACCCAACTAGGGAGTGGGAGGGCTGTGATTCAGCACAGGCCCGTTGCCGCCCATGTGTGCTACTGAAAGAAAACTCACAGGGGCGCCTGGGTGGCTCAGTCCGTGGAGCGTGTAACTCACGGTCTCAGGGTCATGAGTTCGAGCCCCACATTGCGTGTAGAGATTACTTAAAAATAAAATATATATATTTTTAAAGGTTTTCATTTTATTTTATTTATTTTATTTTTTTAAAAGATTTTATTTATTTATTTGAGAGAGAGAGAATGAGAGAGAGCACATGAGAGGGGGGAGGGTGAGAGGGAGAAGCAGACTCCCTGCCGAGCAGGGAGCCCGATGCGGGACTCGATCCCGGGACTCCAGGATCATGACCTGAGCCGAAGGCAGTCGCTTAACCAACTGAGCCACCCAGGCGCCCTATTTTATTTATTTTAAATATTTTATTTATTTGAGACAGAGACAGAGAGAGAGCACAAGCAGGGGGAGCAGCAGAGGGAGAGGGAGAAGCAGACTCCCTGCTGAGCAGGGAGCCCTACGTGGGACTCGATCCCAGAACCCTGAGATCACGACCCGAGCTGAAGGCAGACGCTTAATGGACTGAGCCATTCAGGCACCCCAAAAATAAAAGCTTTTAAAAAGAAAAAAAGGAAGAAGTTTGGGGGGGGCACCTGGGTGGCTCAGTCGGTTGAGCGTCTGCCTTCAGCTCAGGTCATGATCTCAGGGTCCTGGGATTGAACCCCGCATTGGGCTCCCTGCTCCGTGGAGAGTCTGCTTCTCCCTCTGCCCCTCACCCCACTCTTGTGCTCTCTCTCAAATAAATAAATAAAATCTTAAAAAAAAATTTTTTTAGGGCGCCTGGGTGGCTCAGTTGGTTAAGCGACTGCCTTCGGCTCAGGTCATGATCCTGGAGTCCCTGGATCGAGTCCCGCATCGGGCTCCCTGCTCAGCGGGGAGTCTGCTTCTCCCTCTGACCCTCCCCCCTCTCATGTGCTCTCTCTCATTCTCTCTCTCTCAAATAAATAAATAAATCTTTAAAAAAAAAAATTTTTTTTTAAGGTATAGGGATGCCTGGGTAGCTTGGTTGAGCGTCTGCCTTCAGCACAGGTCATGATTCCAGGGTCCTGGATTGAGCCCCGCATCATCAGGCTCCCTGTTCAGTGAGGGGTCTGCTTCTCCCTCTCCCTCTGCCCCTCCCTCCCGCTTGTACTCTCCCTTGTGCTCTCTCAAATAAGTAAAATCTTTTTTAAAAATTTACTTCATTCTTTTTAATGGCTTCATGACATGTATGACTATACCTTAATATTTATTTATTTAAAGATTTTATTTATTTATTTGAAAGAGCAAGTGAGTGAGAGAGAGAGAGAGAGAGCAAGCAGGGGGCTGGGCAGAGGGAGAAACAGACTCCCCACTGAGTGTGGAGCCAGACATGGACCCTGAGATCATGACCTGAGCCAAAATCAAGAGTCGGACGCTCAACCGACTGAACCACCCAGGTGCCCCGAAAGAGGTAGATTTTTATGTCTCGGTATCTTTTTTAAGTTCATTTATTTATTTATTTATTTTTAGTTATCTCTACACCCAAGGTGGGGCTCGAACTCACAACCCCGAGATCAATAGTTGCATGCTCCACCGACTAAGCCAGCCAGGTGCCCCTGTATCAACATTTTTTAAATGTCCAAAATATAGTATTAATTGAAAAAAAGCAATGGCAAAACTGCGTAGTTTCTACCATTTCAAAACTTCTTACATATATACACATATGTAGGGATGTGTGTGTGTGTCTATTCACAGAAAAATCTGAAATACAACTGGAACCAATTGAAAACTGGAGGACTTATATCTTCATTTCCTATGCACTGTTTGAACGTTTTAAAATGAAAATGTTGGGCGCCTGGGTGGCTCAGATGGTTACGCGTCTGCCTTCGGCTCAGGTCATGATCCCAGGGTCCTGGGATCGAGTCCCGCATCGGGCTCCCTGCTCCTTGGGAGCCTGCTTCTCCCTCTGCCTTTCTCTCTCGCTCTGTCCCTCATGAAAAAAAAAAAAAAAAAAAAAAAATCTAAAATGAAAATGTTATTACCGTATAAGCAGAACAAAGAGCACACATGCCCACGTGCGTGTATATATATATATACACTTTTTATTTCTAGGCCGATTTTAAGGGCATTATTGCAGGAGGCTTCCTGATTCTTCGGCCTATTTGCCATGCTCTCCTCCTCAAGCTTCCCGAATCCAATCACCAAACTGCTATCAAGAGGATTTCCCTAAAATGCAAGTCAGATGGTGCTACCAATGTTGTTAAGGATGCTTAAACTCTCATGGCCCCGGGAATGAAAGGCGAGTTCTGTGAGATGCAGTCTGGCAGTCTCTCCTTGGACTGACCTTGTACCATCTCCTCCCCCCGCCCATTGCACCTGCCACCCCAGCCATCCTCTGTCAGCCACGTGCACCCGGGCGTGCCACCCCGTTCCCGGCTTTGCTGCCCCCACCCCCACTTTTGACCCCACTGATGTCAGTTTATCCTTTAGCTGATGTCACTTCTCTGGAAAATCCCTGAGATTGGTGTCAGGAGAGGAAGATCTCTTACAAATATCTCTCTGCTCCACAATCTCCACATTTTAACACACTAACCACTTGTCAGTTTCCTGTCTACATGTTAACACTTGATCATCAGGAAGATTCTAGAAAGGTGGGCCTTCACCTTGCTCGCCACCCTCTCCCCAGCCCCTGGCACACTGACAATCCATAAGCGCTCAATAAATATTAATTTAGCTAACTACAACATTCAATCTTCTCGAACTCTAAAACTTGGAAAGAAGGCAAAAGGATAACTAGTTGTCCTTTTATTTATTATTTTTAAAAATATTTTATTTATTTATTTGACAGAGAGAGAGAGCACAAGCAGGGGGAGTGGCAGGCAGAGGGAGAAGCAGGCTTCCCGCTGAGCAGGGAGCCCGACGCGGGGCTCGATCCCAGGACCCCGGGACCATGACCTGAGCCGAAGGCAGCTGCCCAACCGACTGAGCCACCCAGTCACCCCTCTAGTTGTCCTTTTAATATCAAAGGAAAAAAAAAAATAAAGGGCTTAAAGGCACAACTGGGTGTACACTGAAGCAGAATAGGGGGTCATTCTCTGCCATCCGTGTGACAGGTATGATTTGGGGGACATTCCAAAGGGCCTGGGACCCACATTTCACCCATGCCTGGAAATAATCTCCCCTCCTGAGTAAGCAGTGATGGACCTTGAGTTAACTGGACATCTGTCACTGGGGCGTAGATATTTTTTTTTTTTTAACATTTTATTTATTTATTTTGATAGACACAGCGAGAGAGGGAACACAAGCAGGGGGAGCGGGAGCGGGAGAAGCAGGCTTCGCGCGGAGCGGGGGGAGCCCGATGTGGGGCTCGATCCCAGGACCCTGGGATCATGACCTGAGCTGAAGGCAGACGCTTAATGCCTGAGCCACCCAGGTGCCCCTGGGGCGTGGATATTAACACGACAAACGTGCCAACGTGGATGCACACATTCATTTTACTCTGGCTGCTCAGTGATAGGTAAGTTCTACTGTGATAGGTAAGTTCTACTGTGAGGAGAGCCCGAGGAAGGAAACGTCGGCAGTGCAGACCCCTTCCTAGAAGGGGATAACCCCGAAGTGAAGGGCCTATGTGGGTATTAGGGGGAATTCTCCATGACTGCCTGCTTCCTACAGGTCTTGGGCCAGCCAAGGTGTGGCAGGGGCGGAGGCCAGAATGGGTGCTCTTATTTGTGCACACAGTGGTCAGTGGCCAATGAGGCCCCAGGCCAGGGCTCCGACTTTGGAGTGCTGGAATGCTATTGGATTCCATGCACACATTCCTGATTCCCCACTGCCAAAATGTGCCATGGCATGTATCAAAAGAGAACTATTGAGGGTGTAGGAGGAATTTCAAGGCCTTTCTTGAGCTACAAAGACAAGGCTGAGAACCTGTCCCAGGCCATCCTAGCAATGGGGACACGACTGTAATGCACAAAATGTGACAGTTTGGAGGGTATTGGGGCACTTTTCCCACCCACCTTCCAGCTCCCAGAGAGGAAGCCAGGTAGCTGCCCGTCACCGCTGGCCCTCCCAGCCCTCTCCTGTGGCAGCTGGTCAGCTCCACCACTACAGCAATTCGTAAGCATGGGATCATGCTCTCCCTTCTTTTCAGGAGTTGGATGGCGGAGACGAAAAGCCTCCCACTTCTGCCTTTTCAGAAGACAGGACGTCATCTGCACACATAAATTGGAGCGGACGGCTAAAACTCGCTGGGCTGGGCAACCCTGGCCTTCCATGTTCTCAGTTCATTACCTTACCAATTAAGAAGGACAAACACGCCCGGCCTGGAGAGCTTCTTCCAGGGCTCAGACTAATTCTGCAAGCGTGGGGCTTGGTGGCCCTTCTGAGACCTGCAAAGCCTCCCTATTCTCACTCTGGGTTGTCAACCCTCCTTTTTGGACAAAGCAGCAGAAAACACTCAGAAAACGGCTCCTGGACAGAGGCTGAGCCAGCTGGGAGGTGGAGGCCCACATCGCGTCGAGACTGAATTCATGCTTTGCCCTTAGGCGTGCTGGCGCCTTGCCTGGCCCTCAAGCCACATGCTAGACCCACAGGTCTCTGCCCCTCTGCCCAGCTACAGACCCAACACCAGGCGGCTTCTCCCAGACTCAGCTCCAGGCTGAATTTCTCTAGCTGAATCGTCTGCACAGAAAACCAGGGCGCTCTCAGCCCTGCCAAGTTGCTTCGCCTCCGATGCAGGCCCCCTGGGCGCCATCTATTTTAACGTATGGACTTTGTGGCCACGGTTCGCACTGTTTCCTTGCTGGTGGTTTCCTCCCCGTGATTTTTCCATTCCCAAGTACCCATTTGCTCCTTGGAACAGACTTCGAATGGTCCTGGCTGCCTTGGCAGGGCCTTCCTCCTTTCCTGGAGGGCAACTCCACGAAGACCCTGGTCTCTGCAATCCCAATGGCCAGCAGCAGCTCCCCGAGGCTGGCCTCCTTGCCAGTTTGGTGGCTTCTCCCTGCCCGAAAGACATTCACAGCCCAGAGACCTTCCAAGCCACAGTCCGCTGAGCACCAGGGCGGAGGCATCAGGGCCCGTCGCCATGGCAACCCTTGGCTTCCCGGGCCGGCCCAACCCATTGTCTGCCTGGCAGCTGGGCTCAGTTGTTTGCTGACTCCCAAGACTTTGCTTACTCAGCTCCCAGCATTCCCAGATGGACCTGCTGCCCCTCGCCTCCAAGTGGGTTTTTTGGACTGCCCTCCAGCCACCCTCTGCCCCACTCTTCCCCTGGCCAAGCCTTGGAAATCTTTCCACTTAGCAAAGCGTTTCTGAAGAGGCCCCTTACAGGACAGGCGGCCCCTGTATTTATTTTAGCCGCTGCTCAGGCTCGGCTGGTCGGCCAAGGCTCGCTCCCTCCACCGGGCCAGCGCGGGGAGAGTGAGGACGGGGGCTGCTGAGCACGCACTTGCTGAGGCAGCGACAGGCACAGGCCCCAGGCTGGTTCTCCTCTTTTAATTCGAACTTCTCCGACAGCAAAACTCTTCTAACACACTCTCAAAGATGGTACAGAAAAGACAACGCATTTTCTCTTAACTTACATCCTTGGGCCCAAAATTAAACTCCCACCACACTCAGCACTGAAATGGAGAGGCGCCTGGGTGGCTCAGTCAGTGGAGCGTCCGATGCTTAGTTTTGGCTCAGGTCATGATCTTGGAGTTGTGGGATGAGTCCTGTGTTGGGCTCCATGCTCAGCGGGGAGCCTGCTTGAGGATTCTCTCTCTCCCCCTCTGCCTCTCCCCCCATTCACGCTCACAGTCTCCCCCCCTCCAAAGTAATAAATAAATCTTTAAAAAAAGTACTGAAATGGAAAAGAGCACAGGCATTTGCTGAGGTTTCCTGTCTTCCCCGCTCTGGGACCCAGATTCCACCTTCCAATGCTTTATTTTCCCCAAAGTTTTTGCCATAATTTCTCCTAAGTGTTTAAATAACTTCTTGGAATAAAATGGTCTATCTATATATGTAACAAAATTACACAATTAAATTCATGTTCTCAAAAATATTTAATGATATAGAAGTCCACGAGTTAAGTGAAAAGAGCAGGATTAAAAAACCACACATGCGGCAGGACACCGATTTTATAGCACGCACACACACACACACACACACACACACACATACCACTCAGAGCAACACCAGACAAAACCGTGTCACGTCAAGAACAGTGATTACCTACGTGGTGGCAACCGAAAGTCACTTTCTACACGTGCGAACTGTTCATACAACTTTAAAAGCAGTTACGCGGGGGTTTCTGAAGAACTGCCAGGAACGGGGACTAACGGCAGACCCGGAACCGACCCCCCAGAGCTCTGACAACAGCACACTGGGCTGGAAAATGCTTGAAGGGAACCGTGCCCAGAGACAGGATGGGAAAGACAGCTGTGGATTTAAACGTTTAGTTTCTTCTTCATCCCAATGTGACTGTGAGGAATACAATCTTGGTCCCTGCCTTCTCAGGGTATTGCCCGCCACGTACAGACAAGCCTCGTGTACCCACCAGGCACCCCGAGGAACGGCCACCAGCCCATCTTGAAGACGCCAACAGGCTGAGGTTGAGTGTCTCCCGCAAAGTCACATGGCTGGCCAGGGCCCCTCAGGATTCCAACTCAGAGCTCTAATATCAAAGCCTACTGCCTTAATCACTATATTGCCACATCCAAACCTGAGGGATAAAACTACCAATTAGACAATTAAAACAAAAAAACACCACCATCTGGCACAAGGAAAGGAACCTGGGCCTGCATCTCGAGGCACTCAACCCCCACGGGGCAGAAATCCCAGGTGTGGCATGGAGGCAGCCACCCGTCCCAGGGGTCCCGGCCCAGGCCTCTCCCAGACCGACTTCTCAGACAGTGACGGCACCTGAAGGGCCTGCTCAACCATCCTTCTCCCCTTTCTCGTTTCCAGGCCATGCTTTCGAGGGTCTGCCACTTCCTGCCCCCAGGCCCAACAGAGGTCAGCTGGGAACTGACCTTTGTTTACAGACTAAAACCCCAGAATCCAAGAATCTTGTCATTTATTTTCACATCTGTCTTTCCTATAAAGGAATCTCTTCTAAAGAACTGGCTTTAAAGAACCACAAAATCAGCAACTAGGGTTTCAAGTTCTAAGTCATGTTATTTCTTTTTCTTAAAATAAGCATGGGCTACTTTGGAAATCACACACACACACACACACACGAGATTGAGTTTTTGTTAAGAATAACTCAAGTGTAGAACTTACCACCATATTCTGAACCAAAGGATGATAGGAATGACAAAAAGCCCCAGCTGCTGATGTCGACAATCACAGGGACAGACATCCAGGGTGGATGGCACGGCTGCGGGTCTGACCAGGGCCCCTGAGCTGGCCACAGAGCCAAGTCTCCAGGATGCCTGAGCCCTCAGGAAATCCCAGGCAGGCTCCCAGGCGCGCCTGCCCCCCCGCCTCCAGACCAGCGGCTGGCAGCTCCCTCTAGTGGCAATGCCTGCCTCCTCCACATGCATGGCCCTCAAGAGAGCAGGACATCAGGCCCAAGGCAAGCCTGCATGGAACGGAATGCTGGGGCACTGCTTTCATTCCTCCTGAGACCTGCCGCCCGGGACCTAGACTGAGTATCGCTGATGATGGCAGATTGTCAAAATTCTTGGCATGACCAAGACAGAAAATATGCACAAGGTAAATTTAGATATAAATAAGATGCAACGAAGTTAGACCTTGAAGAGTCTCTAGGGAATCAAAACCAACCCTGGGGGGTGGCAGAGTTCCAGGGAGGACGTGTAAGTGTGGGTCTGAGATGCCGAGGGGCCACCAGAAGA
This sequence comes from Neomonachus schauinslandi, assembly GCF_002201575.2. Lineage (NCBI taxonomy): Eukaryota > Metazoa > Chordata > Mammalia > Carnivora > Phocidae > Neomonachus > Neomonachus schauinslandi. The sequence continues at coordinate 4,191,181 of NC_058406.1, forward strand.
ATCAGGACAAAAACCGACAGTTTAAATGAACAGAGACGTTAAAACCCACATCCGAATAACCAGCCTTCCGCATAATCTGTAGGAAGCTGAATCCACGAGTTTGAAATGCTACCTCAGTAAGACTCTCACAGATTTAAATGCACAAATGACGTGACCCCCACCTGATATCCTTGGTTACCAAAATCACTTCTGACCCTGGAGGATCAAGAATTGTGACAACCAGGGAGAAGACAAACAATGGGTTTCCATCATTTCCCCAAAGCCATCCGGAAGAACAGCATCATCACTGGCCTCCTGTCCCCCCTTGGAGAAAGCGCTAAATGGCAGACTCATCTGCAGGTACAAGTTCTGGTCCAGCCATAAAAGGCAAGATGGGGCTTTCCAGGCGTTGCTCTGCTGGTCCTTCTTCCAAACAGCCTGGTGTCCAGTGCTGCCCACAGCGTGTCCTTGGTCTCAGGTGAGAAGTCAATTAGGACAGAGCTCATTCTAAAGAGACCACAGGAAAGGTTTCCTGGATTTGAGAGCAATTCTTTTAGCATAAAGTCATCAGATGGAAAAAAACCCAAAAAACGAATGGCTCTTGAGTCCAAACGTTTTATCTATGAAACCTTGATTACACTGAATAGACCGAACGTGATCTTTGAACACTGGACCATGGGAATGAAAGTGTGTGTGGACGGCATCAGATAAGCAAGGGATGAGCATGACCCCCGGCAGTGACCGACCACAGGCAGACCCTGCTGCTGGGACCTCCTGCCTGTCTGTCATTGATGGGCGAGGACCAGGGGAGCCCCCACATCCTGTTATGCTCGCGAGCCCGCTGGCCAGCCCTCCTTCCTCTTTGGTAGATTTTTGTGGCCCCAGTTTCCCTATTTTTATTCAGATTCCAACAACCAGGTCTTTGAAGAGCTTTGTGAGGAATCAACAGTGTTCTCTCTGTTTTAATGGTGTACAAACTTCTCCCTGAAGCTTTAACCCTTTAGAAAATAAAACAGTAAGTATGAAGAAGCATACAGAACACTAGGGCAAAACTCTAGGTCATGGAGCTTTCAAAAGAGTTAAACTGACTCTAGATCCACGAGTTACACAAGAAACACTGCAATGTAAGTGCACCATTCCCTGCCATCGCCATCAGTCTGACTTCAGGCTGGAGACGGAGTCCAGTTTTCCGGTAAAAGCTCCTTCCCTTACTATGACGTCAGTATCAGTTTATCTTTCGATAGAGTTTGGGTTTTGGGTGTACTTTCTCTTCACGTGTCTCCTCGGTTTCTCTTGCTCCAATTTTCTCTGATGCTCCAGGAAGTTTAAAGTTATAATCTGTGGTGATGTAAGGTATTGTCCCTTCGAGCCCATGCTGAAACAGAAACATGAAGAGAACGTATGGAAACACCCCAAATCCTGCCAATTAGAGTTTGCAGCATTTCATTTCTTCCCCAGAAAATACTGTGAAAAGGGAGAGTCTGAGTGAGGTCCTTGCACTCCTAAGACCTCTGGTCCCCCTTCCTGCAGAGGGTCCACTTGACCCAACAGCCCAGGTACAAAGGTGACTGCCGCCTTTCTGTCCAATTCAACTGCACAAACACATCGACCAGCGCAAGAGTGTGAGGGGGAGGCGTGGCTGCGCCTCTCTCTCGAACAAGTTAAGCAGCTAAGAGGGGAGAACATCCACTGCCTCCCCACGCCACCACACAGATGTCCTCAGCCAACATGACCTTCCCGTGACCTTCTCACAGGTGCACCCACAGACCGGCGTCAGGAAGGAGTCATCCTGGGGAGACCACCTCTGTTCTCCCCTCCCATAACCTACTTCTGGGTTAATGGCTCTACCACGGGGCTCTTGGCCACGAATGATGGCAATTCATGGCCATGGGCCTCTGAGGCCACCCAGACACTCCATTTGCTGCGTTCAGCCTCTCCAACAAAGTGTGGAGTTCCCGCACAATAACCCGTCCCCATGACGCTCTCTGGCTACCCCCAGGGCTGCCCCTGGAAGTGGCACTCACTTGGCTCTTGAAGACACACTGTGGAATGGAAATGGCTCCGACCAGCAGACAATTCACATTTCTTAGCTCCTCCGGGGGCACAGGAGTGAGGATGTGGTAAAGCCTCTTCTCCATGTCGATCCCTCTACAAATTCCTTGAAGACACAAAACACACACAAATAATCCTTTCTGGAAGATATTATACCTCCCTACCACTGAGAATTGTAGAATAGCTTTTAAAATAAGAATTTCAATTTCAACTGTGTTTTGCTTTGAAAATATAAAGGTTCAAGAGATGGGAGAACTTGACTACTCTTGGTCAAGACTCGTCAAATCTCCCATCTCTTGGAACCCTTCCCCTTGTTCAGCCGTGAGCAACCAAAGTGGCCAAAGTCCTAGACTGTCTCAAGTAAGGCACGCCCAGGCCAGGAAGAAAAGCCACCGTGCGGAACACGTGAACGACTCAATCCTTCCCCGTCCTCAACTCCTTCTTCACGGTCTGTACCAGGTGACACAGTTTCTGAAGTAGTATTGTCTAACTCAGAAACGTGTATTTGATTACCTAAGAGTTTTGCTAATTTTCGGTTACATAGGTCCAGCACCCTTCCAGAAACATACCCTGACATTTATTGACCTCAGTGAGCCAGGGGGACAATCACGTGAGGGAGGCTTGGCGAAGGAGGAAGGGCCTAAACACGGCCAGGCCAATGGTCCTGGGCCTGAGTGATGGGGGCACCAGAACATGACATACATCTGTCCTCAGATCACCCAAAGGTGCCAAGCCCAGCACAGAAACGGTGGCTCTGACTGGCAGAGTAAGAAGAGATGAGACAGAGAAATCAGACAGGTTTCAGAAACAAGCTACCACCCCTGCTAGGGGGTTGGATGTGTCGAATGAAGGCAAGGGGGTGCCAAGGTAGACCCAAAGGTCTGGCGTGAACACCAGAGTGAATCTTCCAAGGACTCCTCACAGGCCTGGGAACAGGAGATGGTGCAGGGTGGAGGGGATTTGGGGAGAAAATTAGGACCTCAGTCTTGGACCTAAGTCTCAGATGCCGGTGAGATACCCAAGTGGAGAAGCGAGCTGGGCTTGGAGTTCAGACACACAGTCGTGCTATAGAGATCCTGTGGGAAGTCAGCCTAAAGATGGATGGAGGGCCCTAGCAGATGGACAGATGGCCTAGGGAAAACATGTCAAGTGACAAGAAGGCCATGACCAGGCCCTTAGGAATCTTGGCAGGAGAAGCAGAGAAAATGCTGCTTCTTTCCTGCCCACCAGCCCCCAGGCACACTGTCTAGAAGCCAGAGACACTCTGACCACTCCAGCCGAGAGATAGATCCAAGGTCAAGACCAGCCACATACAGTTGGAGAAGGGGATTGATTTCAGTAAGTATATAGACATGTTTTACTTTCACTCACCAAACCCCAAACAATCACAGATTGGAGTCTGGGCGAGTAGGATGGGACCATTTGCGTATCCTCTGACATCATCCAGGATCTTGCAAAGACCAACCCAGCTGGCATTCACAGCGTATAATATATGGGTAGGAGCGACATCAGCATGAATAATCCGGAGTGCAACCGCATTGAAAGGGACCTGGAAAATAAATGTGCACCTCCCTCTATTAATTCTACTGGAAAGGCTACTTTTAATTTTTACAAGTTGACTAGGCAGGTATCTGAAGTTATATTGGCCAAACTGCCCACCAAAAAGTATCTAAACAGAAATGCTAACAAACACTGGTCAGTGTTTCACTACTTTAATACAGAGTACCTAAGAAATTCATACAAAGTTCTTCGCCAGCCAACACTTGCTAGAAATCCAAACTGATGCCTGGAACTTTCTTATCTAAAGAGACACATTAAGACACAAATCTGAAGATATCCTAAATGCATTAAAGTCAGGGGGGACTGAGAAAACCCCACTCGCTGAGAGGTCTCCTAATGTCAGAAAGCAAACCTCCATTCAGTGGAAAAAAGCCTCCATCTATTCTCTATGTAACATACTGAATTAAGAAAAATGGATTGAACTCCAGGAGCACAAGATGAATACAGTGGAGCCTTGAACAACACAGGGGCTAGAGGCACTGACCCCCCACCCCATGCAGTCAAAGATCAACAAATAACTTCTGGCCACACCCCCCCAAAAAAACTTAACTACTAAGAGCCTCCTGTTGATCAGAAGCCTTCCCAATAACATAACAGTTGATTAACACATACTTTGTGTGTTGAGTGTATTATATAGTACATTCTCACGATAAAGTGGGCTGGAGAAAAAAACGTTATTTAAAAAATTACAGGAAAGAATACATTTATAACACTGGACTGACTGTATTTATCAAGAAAAACCCTGCATATAAGTGGACCCATGCAATTGAAACTGGTGTTGTTTAAAGGTCAATTGTAACTACCTTTAACGTGTAACTCTCTGGGTAATTCCCGATTTGTAAAGTACAAAAGTATTTTGTTATACTGTTTAGATTCCAAAACCAAATTTGAAATAGCAAAAGGCAGATGCAATTACTGGTAGATAAGCTTCAAGTTCCATTGTAGAGCATCGCTGAGTAGATGACCCCATTGACCAAAAGTTCATTCAACTAACTGCCTGAGTTTCTCCAGGAGATATCTCACCATCAGGCCTGGGAGACACGTCCTCGTTGGCCAGCCCCACTGCTCCTGCCTCAGGAGTGCCTCTGGAGTGTGACCGCAGGCCAGGGTCTCCACCTGCCTGTGCCCGTCGCCAAAGCTGTAAACAGGGAATGAAAGAGCCTCTCCCTCACTGGGCTGCCACGAATCCATCGAGCTGTTCCATCTCAAGTGCTTAGCAGAACGCCCAGCACACAGGGAGTGCTTAGTATGGACAGCAGAGGGTGAATACTCTGGGCTCCAGTCCCAGCCCAAACTTTTACTAGCCACCTCGGGCAAGCTGACTCAGTGTCACTGACCTCAGTTCTAGCATCTGTAAAATGGGGTAATAACAAAGCCATTGTGAGTAAAGAAGTTAACAGGCTTAGAACTGAGCACAGCAGAGGGTAAGCATTTAGGAAATGCCACCTATTGCTATTTTAATCTTTTGTCATCTGGAATTCTAATATCATGGTGGTTTCTTCCCAAAATAATTCTAAGGAGCTAGGATTCCAAAATGCAAATACTCTGGTGCTAGAATCCATCTTTTTTTTTTTAAAGATTTTATTTAGGGGCACCTGGGTGGCTCAGTCGTTAAGCATCTGCCTTCGGTTCGGGTCATGATCCCGGGGTCCTGGGATCGAGCCCCGCATCGGGCTCTCTGCTCAGCGGGGAGCCTGCTTCTCCCTCTCCCGCTCCCCCTGCTTGTGTTCCCTCTGTGTCTATCTCTGTCAAATAAATAAGTAAACTCTTAAAAAAAAAAAAAAGATTTTATTTATTTGAGAGAGAAAGAGTGAGAGAGCACAAGCAGGGGGAGCGGAAGAAGCAGATTCCCTGCTAAGCAGGGAGCCCGATGCGGGGTGCAATCCCAGGACCGTGGGACCATGACTTGAGCCGAAGGCAGACGCTTAACCAACTGAGCCACCCAGGGGCCCCTAGAATCCACTTTTGACAATAGTATGTAATGCTTTCAAGAGTGGTTTCTGGGGGGTGCAATCGGTTAAGTGTCTGACTCTTGATCTCAACTCAGGTCATGATCTCAGGGTCGTGAATTCAAGCCCGGCATTGGGTTTCCACGCTGGTCATGGAGACTACATTTTAAAAAAATAACAACAACAACAAAAAAAGAGTGGTCCCCAGATGCCAGGAACCACTGCGAACACTCACTGAGCCCATACAACCATCCTCTGAGGTCTGGCACAGCCTCCTTTCTCCAGGTAAGACATGGACTCACACACAGCTAAACAGTGGGAGCGCTGGAGCTGGACTGCCCGGTGCCACCTCTGGGGTCAGGCAGAACATTCTTAATAACCAGCACGGAGCACAGTCGTGCCCAACGCAGGACAGCAGCTAGGAGCATGGACTCTCGAGCTAGATTACTCGACCTCCCGTCTGTAAACTGAGGCAGCTACAGAACCTATGCCCCAGGGCCGTTCTAAGGATAAGACGAGCGAAGCATCATAAAGTGGCTGGAGAACACACACAGGAAGCCCCACGAGGGCTCGTTACATCCACAGAGAATCCCTCATCCAAGGTGAGGTTACCTGATAGGGTGTGAGACCGTGTAAAGGACAAAGTGGTTTTGGCACTGGAGGCTGCAGCTGGCCGAGGTAACCTAGTACCGCCAAATCTCGAAGAACTTTGTTATGCGACTCTCTGCAAAGTAAATCAGAATGAAGTAAATAGAGATTTAACCTCAGAAACAGAGTCCATTGGTCATTACACAGGTTACGTGTAGAGAGATCACACATTCCCACCTTAACATCTGCAGACCCTTTCTACAAACCCACTGGAGAAACATGACATGTAAAGACTCTCCTTCAATAAAAGTTCTTGGCAACCAGAGCTGAAGGCCACCTCTGGATACGGGTCTTCCTCAATTTACAGTGGAGTTCCATCTTCATTCACCCACAAAAAGGGGAAAATATCAGACGTCGAAAATGCCTTTAAGACACCTCGCCTACCAGGGGCGCCTGGATGGCTCAGTCGTTGAGTGTCTGCCTTCAGCTCAGGTCATGATCCCAGGGTCCTGGGATCCCTGCTCAGCAGGAAGTCTGCTTCTCCTTTCCCACTCCCCCTGTTTGTGTTCCCTCTCTCGCTGTGTCTCTCTGTCAAACTAAAAAAAAAAAAAAGAAAGAAAAAAGACACCTTGCCTACGGCATGTCACAGCTTAGCCTCTCCTACTTTAAACATGCTCAGGACACTCACATTAGCCTCCAGCCCGGCAGAATCACCTAACACAGAGCCTACGTTGTATGGGCGCAGAATGGCGTCTGTACCCACGGCACACCCTCCGGGCTGACCCGAAGCCCAGCACTAGGACAGAGGGTCACACCGCATCGTGCGTGCCCAGGAAAAGACCAAAATGCAAAGTACAGTTTCTACCGAACGTGTATTGCTTTAATGCCAACGTAAAGTGGGAAAATTGAAAGTCACACCATCTTAAGTCAGAGGTTGTCTGTGTTTCCATTGGGACAGTAACAGCTCAGAAAAGAACAGATTCGGGCGCCTGGGTGGCTCAGTCAGTTAAGCGACTGCCTTCGGCTCAGGTCATGATCCTGGAGTCCCGGGATCGAGTCCCGCATCGGGCTCCCTGCTCAGTGGGGGGTCTGCTTCTCCCTCTGACCCTCCTCCCTCTCATGCTCTCTGTCTCTCATTCTCTCTCTCTCAAATAAATAAATAAAATCTTTTAAAAAAAGAAAAGAAAAGAAAACAGATTCTCCTTCATGAACATAGGGCTGTGAGACAGATTCAAAAACTTGTGGAAGACTTATTCCTCTTAAGGAATTGAGGGCAGAAGGTCTTGTTGAACTGAACAGAACTTCATTCTCCAGCCATGACAGTTTAATTACCTGTTTCTCGGAGTTTTCCTAAACGCAAAGTCCGACTGGACGCATATCAGCTTATGTCCAGTGAACACAACTGGACTCTCCTTTTCTTCATCAGCAAATTCCAAACTCTCTGTAAACTCTGCCAGTTGGAAACCTCTGTCTCTGACTCTGGACTTGCTCTTGGTGTACAGGCCGTCCATATCGTCCACATAGTCAGGGGTCAGGTTTGGCATGTATTTACTCCGGCCAGAACTGAACTGCACGACGTGGCTGGGAGACAGCAACCGGATGAGATCGATGAGAAGCAAAAGCCCTTTGTCTGTGAGGAGGAGGACACGGGCAGTTGATGCGCTACTAAAATAGTGACATACTCCTATAAGAACGTGGCACAGCTGTTCTGAGACAAAGAAAGGATCCCGAAGAAGAAATCTTCTAAAAACTGGGCTCCAGCTCTACTGCCTGAAGCCAAAAGCTTATTCACACGGCCCCACCTCTCCGGCCAGATGTGCCTTCCCAGGCTTACCTGACACCCAGCCCATTGTGTTGACGATGAGAGGGGACTCTTTCTTGTAGGAGCTGAACACATACTTTATTATCTCAATATAATTTTCATAGTTGTTTTTACAAGAAGGTTTCCCATAATATACCATTTTCTGTGGTGTCCTCTGGTGGGTGAAAGGTGGTCCTAGGAAGACAAAGGTAAGAGTCTGAATCTGTGAGTATTTAAAAGGAGGTGAGGGTTTTTCTCCAGCCATCACCAGTGACAAAGATCCTTAGGAAATCAAAGACCATCCTACCAGACCATTCTACCACTAGGAATAGTTGTATCCCATTTTCAGAAATCTAAGCTTTCCGGGCATCTGGGTGGCTCAGTCGGTTGAGTGTCTGCCTTCTGCTCAGGTCATGATCCCAGCATCCTGGGATCGAGCCCCCCACTGGGCTTCCCTGCTCAGTGGGGAGTCTGCTTCTCCCTCTGCCTCACTTCCCTGCTCATGCTCTCTCTCTCTTAAATAAATAAAATCTTAAAAAAAAAAATCTAAGCTTTCAACTTCATACAAAGACATGCTCATTTTTACATATAGTTAATTCCAATTCTGTCCTAATATGACCATTCACTCAACAAACATTTACTGAGCACATGTAACACTCTGAGCATTGTTCTAGATACTTAGGATACACCTGTGAACAAAGCAACACCCATCCTTATAGGGTTGACGTTCTAATGAAAGGACAAATAAGAACAATAATCACTTGCTGGAATCTAGCACTTACTATGTCCCATCTACTTCACATGTAGTCTCTGATGTTCATAAAAACCCTATGAGGTAGGTAGTGTTACTATCTGCATTTTTAACTTGACCAAGGTCACACAGCGAGTAAGTATCAGTTGGGCTTGAACTCAGGTGAGCCAACTCCAGGGCAGACGCTCCTAACTTGCAGCACCGGTCTGTCAAGCCTGAGCCAACTCCCCTCTCTGGTTGGGGCTGGGAACTCACTCAGCAGGCTGGTGACCAGGACCACATGCCAACAGTCGGCAGGGTGAGGGCCTTGGTTAATGTGGTTGGTGCAAGGCCACTGGGACAGGGCTGGCGAGTCTCCCCTCAAGGGTGGGGTACAGGGATTTGGGGCAGCCCACAGCTGAAGAAGTGGCCTGCACAGCAGAGGAATTGAACAAATACAAAGGCTCTGAGTAAATATGTAAATACATGGACAATAATCATAGCCACAGTTCTTATCATCAGAAATGAAACTTATAAATATGGGGGCACCTGGGTGGCTCACTCGGTTAAGTGTCTGCCCTTGGCTCAGGTCATGATCCCAGGGTCCTGGGGTTGAGCCCTGCATCGGGATCCCTGCTCCGCGGGGAGCCTGATTCTCCCTCTCCCTCTGCCTGCCACTCTGCCTATTTGTGCAATCTCTCTCTCTGTCAAATAAATAAATAAAATATTTAAAAAAAAAAAAAAGAAACTTATAAATATGGAAGGGGAAAGGCTAACTAGAATAAACCCGGGCTGTCAGACTGGAATCGGAATGATCGCAGTAAACTCGTGGCTCTTAATACACAGGGAACGTACATACAAAGAGATACACATGCAGTGTATATACACATACATATATGCATATGCCCATACATACACACGTATGTGCATGCATGGGTCTAAGCATGCATATACTTCCTAGCTCTGTCCACTGAGGGGAGCCTACAGTCACACCCCAGAAGAAATAACACACTTCATTACAGGCAGAGTGGAAAACGCTGGCAAACACTTATCTTAACCAAATGATGACAGTTAACCTCTCGGTAACAGGGCAAACTGACAGCTTGTTGATATGATGCACTGAGAACACAGCACCACATCTCAATCAAACCACAGGGACATTCGATAAATGTACTCTTCCAAACTGCCAAGGTCAAAAAAGATAAGAAAAGCTGGAGGGAATGCTCCAGACTGGAGAAGACTAAAGATTTGCAAATACACACTGGGCTCGGGCAGGTGGCTGGAGGACAGAAGAGGGAACAGTACCAGGGCCGAACTGCTACCCTGACTTGGTGGCTGCATTATGACTACGTATCATAATGCGTCTTTGTCTGGGGAAACACCTGTTGAAATATTAAGGTGTGAAAAAGGAAAAGAAAAATAAATGGACTAGGGAAAATGTAAAAGAAAAGAAGGAACAATGAAACCAGCTAGAAAGCAAAATCTAAACAAATAGTTTTGATAAAACTGTAAAAACAGTATGAATGCCCTACTTATTTTTGTCAAAAAGTCTATTAAATCCACAACGAATCCAGCAACCTGATCTATCATCTGCTTAAAAGTCAACTAAACAAAAATCACACAAGTATCCCGACAGACGCAGAAAAAGCACCTGACAAAGTCCAACACTTTCATGATACAAACGTTCCACACACTAGAAATAGAAGGCAGCTTCTTTAGCCTGACGATGGGGAACGACAAAAACCCACAAATGACAGCATACTTCTGGTGAAGAACATTCTCTCTAAGGTGAGGAACAAGAAAGGAATGTTTTCTTCTATTCAGCACTGTACTGAAGGTTCCAGCCTGAGAGCGCTAGGAGACAAGAAAAAGAAATCAAAGGCATCCAGACTGGAAAGGAAGAGTGAAACTATTTCTATTCACAGATGATGATCTTCTATCTAGAAAATCCAAAAATATCCACAAGAAACCTACTAGAGCTAATACAGGAATTCAGCAAAGTTGCAGGTTACACAGTCAATACACAAAAATCATGTGTTTCTATACACTAATAGTGAACAATTTGTAAAAGAAATTAGGAAAGCAATTCCATTGTGGTAGTAAGTGAAAGAATCCAACCCTTAGGAACTAATCTAACCAAGTGAAAGACTTACACACTGAAAACCACAAAATATTGATGGAAGAGGGGCGCCTGGGTGGCTCAGTAGGTTAAGTGTCTGCCTTCAGCTCGGTCATGATCCCAGGGTCCTTGGACTGGGTCCTGCATTGGGCTCCCTGCTCAATGGAGGGAGGCCTCTGCCTCCCTCTCTGTCTCTCATGAATAAATAAAATCTTTAAAAAAGTTGCTGAAAGAAATTTAAAAAGACTTAAGAAACTGGAAAGACATCCTGTGTTCATGTATAGGAAGATCTATCATTATCGAGATGTCAATGTCACCCAAGGTGAGCTACACATTCAATCAATGCAATCCCTACCAAAATTCAACAGCCTTGGGGCGCCTGGGTGGCTCAGTCGTTAAGCGTCTGCCTTCGGCTCAGGTCATGATCCCAGGGTCCTGGGATTGAGCCCCGCATCGGGCTCCCTGCTCGGCCAGGAGCCTGCTTCTCCCTCTCCCACTCCCTCTGCTTGTGTTCCCTCTCTCGCTCTCTCTCTCTCTCAAATAAATAAATAAAATCTTTAAAAAACAAAATTCAACAGCCTTTTTCGTAGAAATGGAAAAGCTGATCCTCAGATTCATACAGCATTGCAAGGGTACCAAATGGCCAAAACCATCTTGAAAAAAAATGAAGTTGGGAGGACTCACATTCCTCCATTAGCACAGAACTGGCATAAAAACAGATATACAAGCCAATGAAATAAAAGACAGGGCCCAGAAACAGGCCCTCATATGTATGATCAAATGCTTTTCCACAAGGGTGCCAAGACCATTCCACGGGGGAAAGGACAGTCTTCAACGAATAATTGGAAAACTAGACATCCACATGCAAAAAAATGACGTTGGATGCTTTCCCTATATCATATACAAAAATTAATTCAGAATGGACCAAAGACTTAAATGTAAGAGCTAAAACTTACAAAACTCCAGGAACATTAGAAAAAAATCTTTACGACATTGGACTTAGCAACTCTGTGGATATGACATCAAGGGAATGTCAACAAAAGAAAAAATAAACTGAATAAAAAAAAAGGAAAGGAAACTGGATTTCATAAAAATTAAGAACTTTTGTGTATCAAAGGACACCATCAAGAAAATGGGAAGAAAACTTAAAAGATGGGAAAAAATGTTTGCAAACTGTTTATCTGATAAGAGATTAACACTCAGAACATATACAAAGAACTCCTAAAACTCAGTAACAATGCAATTCAAAAAATGGGCGAAGGGCTTCACAGACATTTCTCCAAAGATCTACAAAAGGCCAACAAGCACAGGAAGAGAGGCTCAACATCATCAGCCATCAGGGAAATGGCAAATCAAAGCCACAGTGAGTTATCAGTGCACACATGACAGGACGGCTGTGATCAAGATGACAAGATGTGGAGAAGTGAGAGCCCCTGCGGATGGGGATGCAAAATGCAGCCACTGCAAAAAACAGGCTGGCGGTTTCTCAAAAGGCTAAACACGGCGTTACCACACGTCCCGGAAATTCCCCTCCAAGTGTCCATCTGAAAAAACTAAAAGCAGAGACCTGCACAGGCATTTGTACGCTGATGTTCACAGCGGCACTATTCCCAGGAGCCAGGAAGTGGCAAGAATCCCACTGTCCATCAGCAGCTGAACGCGTCAACAAAACGTGATCCATGTATACAATGGAATGATTCTCACCCACAAAAAGGAAATAAATTTTGATTATCTGCTACAATATGGACTATCTTAAAACACTTATGTCTGGAGGGTGCCAGGAATGGAGGAAATTAGGTGATGGGGATGAAGGATGGCACTGTTGTGATGAGCACTGGGTGATGCATGGAAGTGCTGAATCACAGTACTGTACATCTGAAACTAATATAACACTGTGTTAACTGGATTGAAATAAAAAACAAAAAAATAAGCAAAAAGAAGAAAAACCATTATGCTTAGTAAAAAAACCCAAAACAGACACAAGAAGGACAAATAGTGTTTCCACTTACATGAGGTATGTGGAGTAGGCAAATTCATAGGGACAGAGACTAGGACAGAGGTTAGCAGGGGCTGGAAGGAGAGCAGGCGGGGGCAAGTGTTCTCTAATGGGAACACCGTTTCAGTTCGGAATGATGAAAAAGTTTCGGATATAGGCAGTGGTGAAGGGTATAGCACACCGTGAATGCACTTAATGTCACTGAATAGTACACGTATCGACAGTTAAAACAGTAAATATCATGTTGTGCATATTTTACCATTAAAAAAAAAGGCAACATGGGACTTTGGTTTGGAGTCTGAACCAGAAAAAGTACATTAGTAGGATAACCAGTGAATTTTGAATAAAATCCATGGTTTGGCTAATAGTATCATGTCAATGCAATTTCTTGGTGTACATCATTATACATTGTTGCTTTTTTTTTAAGATTCTATTTATTTATTTATTTATTTATTTATTTATTTATTTATTTGACAGAGACAGTGAGAGAGAGAGAGAGCGCACAAGCAGGGGGAGCAGGAGAAGGAGAGGGAGAAGCAGGCTCTCCACTGAGCAGGGAGCCTGATGCGGGACTTGATCCCAGAGCTGCATGCTCCACCAACTGAGCCAGCCAGATGTCCCTTACATTTTTTTAGTTTTTTGTAAGATCATTATATTTGTTTTATAAAACCAAGACATCAAAGAAATGTGTAATACATACCTAGAACTGGCTCTGTAATATTAAGTAAAGAAATGCAACCTGGAGGCGTAAATTCTGTCTGTCCCAGATCACATTCCAAATAGTCAACGCAGGAAATACTGAAAATTTGAAAGGAATAAGGAAAATCTCAACTACCTTTACTCTGTCAAAAGAATAAATCAGATCTTACAGACTTTATGCAATACACAGGCACAATCCACCCTATGCAGCCTTTTAGGTAGAATGCTCCAAAGATGGCAATCAACATAAAAAAAAAAGTAAAAAGAAAATGTGATGCAGGAATGGTCATAGTACCCATTTGTAATATGGATACAACTTTGTCTTTCCAACTTTGTCTTTCCTAAAATCTGATCTTTAAAACACAACAAAATTGCTCCCTACTCTGAACCTCTGGGTATGGACAAACACAGATTCTGACACCAGGTGACTCCTCTTGCACACTCACTGATAAGCACGGTCAGTTCACCCTGAGAGGCCGATGTGCCTCACTCCAAAACACAGCCTAACGGAGAGTGCCGTCACTCCGCTGAGCGGCTTTGCATAGACTTGTAGATAATCTCTACTGAGAAGTCAAGAAGCATTCCCATCTAGTTTCTTAAATCAAAAATCCTATTTCATGACCCTAATCTAATAATGTATCTAAACAAAAACAAAAACACTCTTACCTATTTAACAACTGGTTAATGAGGTACCTATTAAATGTTGACTTTCCGACGTCTTGAGAGCCACAAACAAGAATGACAGGGCAGCCGTCTACTTCTTCTGGAGGCAAAACAAACATTGAAACCTCAAATTAGCCACCTTCGTTAGGGCTTTACCTGTAAATCGTGATCCTCTGAGGCCCTGGGGGATGAATGCTCCCTTTACCCCCAGGTATCACTCACCACAGGACACGGTGACCAACTCCTCCATGGCCGACAAGGCACTCTCTGTCAAACGAAGGCCGTTTTTCTTCTTCTCTCTTCTAATGCCAACAGACCTCAGGGCTAAATGTTCAGAGTTAATCTGGAAGGTTGGACTCTGAAATGAACAATTTAAGTTTTAAGAAAACATGAACACAAGTGCACGTTTCTTCCTCCAGTTTTAAATCAGTAAGCCTCAAACAGTCGTGAGCTATGAAAGGTAGATCTGAGCCCACCCTCTCACCCCCACAGCCATCCCTTCAGTGAGTCTCATCAGCTGTTCCTTCAGTCGTCCGTACCTGTCCTCCTGGCTCACATGCACTTCCAAGCTGCTGTCACCTCTGCAGGAGACCCCGAAGGAAAGGAAAACGTGTGCGAGTTTAAAAAGCGATTGCCACAAGAACAATTCAAAAGAGACCACAGCTGTTGAACAGGTTGGTGCTTCAGAACAAAATCAAGGCCGTCTCCAAAGACATAAAGTAAAAAGACAACGAACACATGCAGACCGGGCTGAAAGAACGTGGAAGTCAGGCCCACTAAGCCCTCGGGCGCTCTGCAAAAGTACCAGGAAGCCACCGACCAACCCAAGGAATGGAGGAGCAGGCCCTTGCTGCAGCTGGTGGGGCTCGAGGGAACAAGGCTTCCGTGGTGAAGAAGACCAATGAAGAGACCCATCCATGATCACCTCCTCATTCAATTCATCAACCCCAGGATAAAAACATCATAAAAGGAACAACAATCAGTCTGGTGTGTGACTTCCTATCAGCAACTCTAGATTCTAGAAAACAGTGGAGCAAGGCCTTCAAGGTTTTGAGGAAAAAAACTCTATACTGTGCTCAACTATCAATCATGGAGGCTAAAATAAGAATATCTTATAAAATGAGATTATATAAAGTTCACTACCTGTCTTGTATGAAAAAAATAACTCTAGAACGTATAAAAACACAGTGGGGGAGGAAAGTTACCCAAGAAGGAGCATAAGGAATATAAAGAGTGGTGGTGAAGTCCCAGAAAAAAAAATAAAGCTAAAAATGAATGAAAACAGTATTAACGTGTTTGGAACCTTCACTTGCAGGAGGCAAAGGCTTGGTGACACAGCTTTCCCATTTCCTTCTCCACGGCCCTCACCCAGCTACTGGCTCTGCACCAGACCTGTGCTCTTTGTCCAGCTCCTCTGAAGACTTCCTGATCACACACGCCTGGTTTTCTCCAACATCACTGACCCCTACTTCTCAGTCTTTACTGCTCCCTCATCCAGACCTCTTCTTGGTAGTGCTGAAGGGCCATGACTTTGAACCCCCTTGTTTTTCTGTATCAACTCCCTTGGTGTTATTATCCCACCTCTCAGCCTTTGGGCCATTCTGCTGAAATACCAACAGAATTCCAACATTCCAACGGAATGTCTAACAGGCAGGTCAAGGTGAACATTTAAATCTGCTCCTCCAGGGCGCCTGGGTGGCTCAGTCGTTAAGTGTCTGCCTTCGGCTCAGGTCATGATCCTAGGGTCCTGGGATCGAGCCCCGCTTCGGGCTCCCTGCTCAGTGGGAAGCCTGCTTCTCCCTCTCCCAATCCCCCTGCTTGTGTTCCCTCTTACGCTATGTCTCTGTCAAATAAATGAAATCTTAAAAAAAATAGGAAATAAATCTGCTCCTCCCACAGTGCCCCCATCTCAGTAACACCCTGCACCCAAAAGCATGTATTCCTTGGTTCTTCCCCACACCTCACATCCATAAGCCTGATAATCCTGCAGATCAGGCTCAATTTACGGCTCGTGGGGGACAATTATAGCAATAGAACTTGACTTTAAGAAATTAATAACACAGTCAGCAAAAATTTGGAGGCAAGAAAGAGAGATGGGAGAAATTATAAGTACACTGAAGTATATTCATAGAGGAAATTTGTACTATCTCAAGTTAATAAATCAAGATAAAAAGATAACCATTTAAAAAATTCCAACAGGCGGGGCACCTGGTTGGCTCAGTCAGTAGAGCATGCAACTCTTGATCTTCGGGTCGTGAGTTCAAGCCCCACGCTGAGGGGTAGATTGTACTTAAAATTGGAAAAAACGTAAATAAATAAAGTAAAACTTCCAAAGGGCATTTAATCACCTGCAATATGAAAGGATGGCTTTCACTGGGGAATAAAACTAACGAGGAAGGGGAGACAATATTTTTCATGATACACCTTTCTATGCTATTTTACTGTGCACACGTATGACACTGTGTACAACCTACAATGCAACAGACAGACTGATTTTCCAAGGGAGCATCCTACAGCCAGCTGACGTGTGACTGTTCTGGTGAAAATAATTAGCAAAACTCCGAATGAAAACTAGTCCTACCTCTTGTACGAAAACGTAAGATAAACCTGGATGGCTGACTAAGAAGTTCACAGTGGAGGTTTTCAGTTGTTCTAGCATCACAATGGAACATAGAGGAGAAAAATTCTTCATCAACCAACATCTGTCATCTGTAAAAAGAAAAATAAACTACCTTAGAAATAGTAACTCCATTAAATTCTACACCATTTAGGACTACCTTCTTTTCAGCTGAACTGTCAACTTTTTGAGAGCAGGAATTATGTTCGAGAGCCTTCTTTAGGAAACCATACTGCATATCAGGAACACACCTGGCTGGAGAAGTCAATCCAGGTTTGCTTTTGCTACACAATAGCTAGCTGAGTGGTCTTAGGCCATTTTTCTCATCTGTAAAATGGTGAAAACAAGTTCCACTCAAGTTTCACTTTAAATAAACACAGAAAAGTGTGTAATGTCTAGGCAATAGGAAGGACCTAGAAATTGCAGCCTTATTATAGTACACCCTCAGTAAGTTATCCAGTTACTTTTCTTACCCCGATTAAGATGAGATCTGAGCAAAGCTCGGGCTTCCCTTTTCATCTCCTTCTTGCTTTTCTCAGGCATGGAATAATGAACTGCATTGATAGTCAATCGAGAGTGGGTGTAGGTAGAAAAGACATCTTGGGGAGGCTGGCCTTGGCTGATGGCAAAACCAAACACCTGCACTTGGCCATAGAGGCAAGTCACACGACAGATCCCACTAAAAGTAAAACCCTAGCAAGGAAGAACAAAGAAAAGAAAACATAACATTACAAATTCTGTTACTAGAAACTGAAATTTTCTAAACTTTTTTTTTTTTTTTAAACTAAACTCTATGCCAGAGATGGGACTGGAAGTGACAAACTGAGATCAAGAGCAGCATGCTCCACCCACTGAGCCAGCCAGGCACCTCCCTTTTTTTTTTCTTTTTTAGTTTTCTAAACTCTTAATTGCTATTCACATATCGAAGGGGAGCGGATTTCCAAGCAACAATACATTGTACTAGGTGATCATCAGGTACTTAATACCTCTAACCTAATTTCATATCCCAGGACAGCTACAGAGATGGCTGGTGTATCCCGACACATGAAGAACAAGGGGGTCCCATGAACTGGGCTCTGCTGTTCTCACGGATCCCTCTCTCTACCAAGGCCCCCTGCCAGCCAAGTGTCTCCCATTCCTGGGTTTTCACTTTCCTCTTGCACTGGAGGAAATCCAGTGCAAGCAAGGGAAGAGCAAAGGACCTGCAATTAGGCTGCCTGGATGTGAATACTAGCTCTGCCTCTACTGTGTACCTTTTAGTAAGTTACCTAAGCTATAGCTCAGTTTCTTCGTCCGTAAATTTTCGGAAATAACGGTAATGACTCCATAGAGAGCTAAGAGTATTAAAAGTGTTCGTAAACCTCAAACATTCAGAACATAGAGCCTGGCACTTTCTAAGCACCCAGTAAATGTGACCTTGTAGTATTATTTACTACTATTGAAGTCCCTCTCAGCTCTGAAGACCTAGAATCCCACAACAGGGTCCTAGTTACCCCTGCTCAGCACCACCGCCAGGAGGAATGCGCTCGACCTGCGGCCGGAGAACTGCAGATGGGGCAAGGTCTTCTCCCAGCCCGCAAGTCCCGGCGCTGCGGCTCCTCCGGCGGGACCCACCTGCTCGAGCGGCAGCAGCACCAACGCGCGGCCCGGGCCGGCCGGCCGCACCGGCGGGATGGGGAGGCTCGCGGGGCCACTCGGGGCGGGGGCTGCGGCCGGAGCCGGGCTCGGGGCCGCGGTCTTGGGCCTCCGGGTCGCCGCGCGCGGCACCAGGCAGCCGCTCTCCCGCCAGTCCGCGCCGGCTGCCTGGGCTTGCAGCAGCCGCCGCCGCAGGCGCCTCCGGCCGCACCAGCGCAGGGTCCCGAGCCGGCGGCGGGGCCGGCGGCTAAGAACGAGCTGTGTCCGAGTTTTGCGGGCACGCAGCCACGTGGAGCGAAAAGGACCGCGCTTGAGCAGCAACTGCGAGTCCGCCATGCTGGCCAGCGGCGCCAGCCGCGCGAGACTCTCGCGAGATCCACTCGCTCCGCCCCGCGGCCGGTCGAGAGGCTGAAAGAAGTGGCCTGGGTGCCGCGAGCGCCCTCTGCCAGCGGCCCCAGCAGCGCACCTGGGCCTCCGCCGTCCCCTCCGAGGCTCCCGCCGGCCTGGGGGCTTCAGGGGCGGCAGCCTTGGCCACACCCCTCCGGGCCGTCACTCCGAGGGCTTCATTTACATTATGCAAAAGCCCCACCCCGGCCAGATACCCCGCTTTGAGTCCTGGGCCACCTCTCCGGAAATCCACTTGGAATTTTTCTCGCAGAAAAAGAACCAGGATTGGCAGTTTAAGCAAAACCTGTCTATTTGCATACTGTGTTTGCATGCAGTTGTCTTTGGGCTGAAGGGAGCCACCCTGGATAACAAGGCAAACCGACAATGATTCTCTCAAAATTTCAGTGTCCGAAAACTGAGGCTGGGAGGAGGTCAACTCAAAGCCATGTCTCATTTGGTAAACTGAGGCCCGGGTAAAAGGCTCCAAAACCCACAGCCCCTCCACATTCTGTCCCCCAAAGAAGCTGTGTCCCTGCCTCCTTCCTCTGACCATCATCCCCCAAATGCCAGAGCTCCCTTTCTTTCTTTTTCTTTCTTTCTTTAAGTAGACTCCGTGCCCAAGGTGGAGCCCAGCGTGGGGCTTTAACTCAAGACCCTGAGATCAAGACCTGCGCCAAGATCCAGATTCAGTTGTTTAACCCACTGAGCCAGCCAGGCGCCCCGGGGGCTCCCTTTCTGAGCCAGATGAAGCCACAGGCACCAGAGCAAGAACAGAAGCCACAACCATGCAGAGGAGGGGTCAGTGGCTGCCACCTGGTTTGCATTTGTGCCTTCCCCCTGCCCAGTTCCTGAGTAGGACCAGAGGCCCAGAAGGCCAAGGCAAGCAGCCAGGTTCCTACAACTGGGTTTCAGCCCCACCCCTGGCACAGGCATGAAGTTGGGAAGCATCTGGTCAGCTGCTGTCTATTCTATTTAAACAGCCAACCTGGTCAGAGGGCTCTGCTTGGCCATGCCAGGCACAGGACCATCTGGCACTCCTGGCAGCTCACCTAGTCAGCCTGCAGCTCTCCCTCTCCTGCTGCTGGGCCCTCAGCTGCCGCAACACAGAGCTGTCTCCCAACTTCAGCCTCCCTGGGGATTACCTCCTTGCAGGTCTGTTCCCTGTACACTCTCACTGTCCGGGGGTGAGACGCAGGCCCACGGTGACTCTCTGTGACAGGTAATATAAGGACCTCTGCCTGCCCTCCTTGGTGAAGACCATGCCCTTTCTGCCTCTGGGGCTGCCTCCTGAACCACCTCTAGTCCCTCCCCATCCTATGGTCACCACCTTCAAGCCCTGGCTGGACCTTCCCTGGCACTTCTGCTCAGGTTCCACTTTGTAATACATTATTTTGTCCTGGCTATTAGAGTGCTTTGTATTGTAATCCCATTCCAGTTGTTTCCAGACTTTGTGACATAAGGAGGTGGCAAGGATTAAGCAAGCATGGCTTTTCCCGGCTTCTGTGCCCTCCCTGCTCCTCTCCAGGTTCAAACTCCTGAGTCTCCGGATGGCAAGCATGGTTTTCCATGAGGAGGAGAGGGAAGGCTAACAGCAGTAGATGCTTTAGGAGCTTAGCAAAGATATCTTAGATTGGTGCCTTGCCTTCATGAAGTCGACAGTCTCGGTAGAGAAAAACATCTGCTTTTCTCCTAAAGAAGATAAGTTGTTTGCCATCTGTGCAAGTCACAGATTTGGGAAGACTCGAGGATGGATCGGGACTCAGTGGCAGGATGCCTTAAACATGACACACATCTGAGATTCACACAGGAGGAAGGTTCTGGAAAGCCTAGTGCATGAAGACTGGCCCCAAGAGCTACAGATAGGAGCCTGGGAAGAGAAGATTTGGGGAAGAGGAGACACATGGACACCCACTTCTGAAGAAGGTGTCATGGTGGGAGGCACTGAGTTTCCTCTGAGGGACTTAAAGACAGAAGTGATAGAAATGATGGAAGAGGGGCGCCTGGGTGGCTCAGCCATTGGGCGTCTGCCTTCGGCTCAGGTCATGATCCCAGAGTCCTAGGATCGAGCCCCATATCGGGCTCCCTGCTCAGCAGGAAGCCTGCTTCTCCCTCTCCCACTCCCCCTGCTTGTGTTCCGTCTCTTGCTGTGTCTCTCTCTGTCAAATAAATAAAATCTTAAAAAAAAAAAAAAAAAGAAATGATGGAAGACCCTTCCAACAGGCACAGAGGCTGGAAAGTGGAATGTGCTTGCACACTCTTCAAGCAGAGCTGAACCATGTCCCTGTTGGGATCCAGCCAGCAGTTCCTGAGAGGCAGTGAGGAACACAGGTGCTCACTACATTTATGAGTGTCCTGGTGAGAAGCACTAGTTAAACAAGGTTAAACAGGTGTGTGGTTAACTTTTTGTGTCAGCCTGGCTAGGGTATGGTGCCCAGTTGTTTGGCCAAACACCTGTCTAGATGTTGCTGTGAAGGTTAACATTTAAATCAATAGGGTGAGTAAAGCAGCTTATTTTCCATTGTGTGGGTGGGCCTCATCCAAACAGTTGAAGACCTTAAGAGAAAAGATTGAGGTCCCCTAAAAAGGAAGGAATTCTGCCTTCAGACTCAAGACTGCAGCATCAACCATTGAGGGAATTTCCAGCCTGCCCTGCAAACATCAGACTTGCCAGCCCCACAATCACATGAGCCAATTCCTTAAAATAACCTCTTTTTTTTCTCTCTCTCTATATCCAATTGGTTCTGTTTCTCTAGAGAACACTAATACAGCAGGTGTCTCTGATACAGGACTTCATCAGGCTTTCAATGCTAATATGCTTATCCAGGAAGGCATGGGATGTGGTTTCTCCAACCTGTCCCCCCTCCCCTGACCCAAAGGCCTGTTAACACAACTGTGTGTATGGTACCAGGCCCACATTGAGGTCATGGTTGTGGGGGCTAGACAGATGACCTCAGAGTTTCCTTTCTACCCTCCAAAGAGAGTTGCAGCAAGGCCTTGCCCTTCTTGGCTCTCAGCTTGGCTTTTTCCACAGACCCAACAGCTTCAACGGCCATGGCTACCACCTCTTCCAGGCCATGAGGACTGGCATTGAGGAGATCAACAATTCCATGACCCTGCTGCCTAACATCACCCTGGGGTACCATCTGTACGACGTGTGCTCAGAGTCAGCCAACGTGTATGCCACACTAAACGTGCTCTCCACACTGGGGACGCATCACATTGAGATCCAGGCAAACCCTGCCCACTACTCCCCTGCTGCCCTGGCGGTGATTGGACCTGACACCACCAACCATGCTGTCTCCTCTTCTGGCAAGTCCAGTGCAGGCTGGGAGTGGTGGGCAGGAATCACTGGGCCCCAAGGCCAGTCTGGCCCCCTGGATCTCCTGGGTGCTCACCACTCATGAGTCACATTGCAGGGGGCCCTGCCGCATCGCAGTCCCCACTCCAGCATTTCTTCCTCCCCAAATGCTGCATCCAAACCTCCTTGCCTCAATGCTCCTGAGAAAACCCATTCTCCTTTGAAACTGCTGCCCTTCACACTCCTCCCACCATTCTGTCTTCTTTGTGAAGAATGGAACACCCTTTGTGTCCCACCCCACAGACTTCTCCACTTCTCCCCTGCCCTCCTTCTTCCTTCCTGCCTTCCAGGCTCAGGCTCAGAGGTGTGGTCTCCCACTCAGAGTGCTGTCCCCCTGGGCCTCACCCCCTCCTCTGCTTGTCAGCCTTTCCTAGGCTTCCTCCTCCACCTGTAAGCTAACCTTATCCCTCCCCATCTTCCAGGCACCCCTGCTCCCAGCACGGTCCTCCCTCTGCCCGCTTTCCATGAAAACTTACCTGCAGAGCCCTTTAGTCTTGTTTGCTTCTCCCTCTTGTCATTTGCTTCTCAACCCCCTGCCCTGGCTGCTGTCCCACCACTCCTGCTCTTGTGATCTGGAGGGCTTTCTAGGTCTCCAAATCCAACAAATGCTTCTCAGCCCCTTTTACCTGACATGACAACTCTGTGACATTCCCGACAGTCCTTCAGTGACATTCTTTCCTCAGCATTTATGACCTGCCCGCTCTCACTTATGGCCCCTCCTCTTCCTCCTCAGTCTCCTTTAGAGAATCTCTTCCCCACCTCTTCTGAAAAGGTGGATGATTCCCAGAGTACAGGATGCTCCCTTTCCCAGGCAGGTGTTGGGAGTAAAAAATTTCCTCTACTCTTCAAGATTCTTCTGGCTGGTCTAAACATTGACATGAGACAGATTAACAGGAGAAAGTCAAGATTACATACGAATAGGGAATCCACATAAACATGAGAGGTTCAAATACAGGCAAAATGAGGCTTATATGCTATTCTGAACTAAGGAAAAGCTGGTATGGTGTCTGGGACTTCAAAGGAGAGGAAGACAATTCACAGGAAGAGATAAGAGAGTAAATGTTTAGTAAACAAATGTTTGCCAGGCCATCCAGAAACAATGGGACATAGAGAGGAATTTTAACAAATTGGACTTTGCTAAGATCCCCCCTGCCCACCACACCTAGTTCCTATTATACTCTAGTTATCTATGATGACAGTTCCCTAACCTGGAGCAGGTCAGCTATCTAAATTCTTTTAGGCATTAGGGGAAAGGTCAACGTTTCCTCCGGAGTCTTTTGTGCCTTAATTATTTCCAACTGGAAATTAACCCACATGCCAAAGTGGTGTATCTTGGGGCAATTCATTCAGAACCCCTACACAGGCCATGAACCCCATGGCTCAATTTCCTGTTCTCTAGCTTCTGTCCTGTGTTCTAAGCTCTGAGCCTCCTTTCTGGATGTTCATCCAGGGTCTCCACTGCATGAACCCAACAGGCCCCAAACTGAGCTTACCTCCCTAGACAACTGGAGTCTCTTTTCTTCCTGCATCCACCCTCCTGCCCACCTGCCTCTATACTCAAGCCAGGAACCTGGCAGGCCTACCCATGTTCCTCTGCCCCCCACCCCCACAGTTAGCCCATCACCATGGCCTCTGCTTTTACCTTCTAAATGCTGCCCAGTCAACCCGCTCTTCTCCATCTTCACTGCCACAGCTCTAACTCAGACCACCAAGCTCTCTCATCTAGATGATTCCATCAGCCTTCTAGGGGTTCTCCCTGACTCTGGTCTTGAGCCTTTTCTAACATGTTCCTCACTGAAATCAGAGATACACTCCTAAAATACAAGTCATAGCATATCACTTCTCTGCCTAAACATTTAGAGGCTCCCCATGGCCTACAGATAAAGACCAAGTCTCTGAGCATGACATTTAAGGCCTCCTGCTCTGACCAGACACACCTACTTTTTTTTTTTTTAAAGATTTTATTTATTTATTTGAGACAGAGAGAATGAGAGACAGAGAGCATGAGAGGGGGGAGGGTCAGAGGGAGAAGCAGACTCCCTGCCGAGCAGGGAGCCCGATGCGGGACTCGATCCCGGGACTCCAGGATCATGACCTGAGCCGAACGCAGTCGCTTAACCAACTGAGCCACCCAGGCGCCCAAGACACACCTACTTTTGTGCTCCTTCTTCTGGCATGGGTATCCACATATGACCTCCTGCGTCATTTCACTCACTCAGTGCTGCTTTTGTTCCTTTCCCCTTCCTCTCTCAGAACCTCCCCTTGGGTTTCTGCCTCTTCTCCAGATGTACGTTGTCAGCCTCCTACGTCCAGTAGGGCTCTCCTTGAGGGCCAGGGCAGGGATCAGGTGTCCCTCCTCCCTGGGTCCCCATGCCCAGCAAAGGGCCAGAAGTGGGGGGGCCCTGAGTTGGGACTGATGCCACTGAACTTGCTGAACCCCCGCAGATCAGCTACGAGGCCAGCAGTGTGATGCTCGGAGTGAAGCGGTAGTACCCCTCTTTTCTGTGCACCATCCCCAGCGATAAGCACCAGGTGGAGATCACAGTGCTGCTGCTGCAGAGGTTTGGGTGGGTCTGGATCTCACTGGTGGGCAGCAACGATGACTACGGGCAGCTGGGGGTGCAGGCACTGGAGGAGCAGGCCACTCAGCAGGGCATCTGCATTGCCTTCAAAGACATCATACCCTTCCTTCTCTGCCTGCCCGGGGAATAAGAGGATGCAGAGCATGATGCACCACCTGGCCCGAGCTAGGACCACCGTGGTGGTCATTTTCTCCAGCAGGCAGCTGGCCAGGGTGTTCTTCGAGTCCGTGGTGCTGGCCAACCTGACTGGCAAGGTGTGGATCACCTCAGAGGACTGGGCCATCTCCAAACACATCAGCAGCTTGCCCGGGATCTGGGGCATTGGCACAGTGCTGGGCGTGGCCATCCAGCAGCGGCTTGTCCCTGGCCTGAAGGAGTTTGAAGAGGCCTATGTCCAGGCAGATAAGGGGGCCCATGGGCCTTGCTCCAGGGGCTCCTGGTGCAGCAGCAACCAACTCTGCAGAGTGTGTCTGGCTTTCACGACACAGCAGATGCCCACGCTTGGAGCATTCTCCATGAGCTCTGCCTACAACGCCTACCGGGCTGTCTACACAGTGGCCCATGGCCTCCACCAGCTCCTGGGCTGTGCCTCCGGAGCCGGTTCCAGAGACCGAGTCTATCCCTGGCAGGTAAGGTAGACCAGCCCCTGGCACCCTGAAAGGGGGTGCTTTCCTGAGGCAAGCAGAGTGATTACTTTCTGGCCAACTAAGTGCTATGAGTGCGGGACAAAGGTTACCGATCAGAGGGCTGATCCCCTCTCTTAGGTTTCACTTCTCTGAACCTGAGCCCCTCCCACTCACCATGCTTCAGATCCAGGACTAAAAATCACTGTAAAGGGGTCCTTCGTTAGAAGACTCCTCTCAGGGGGCTCAGTCATTAAGCGTCTGCCTTCAGCTCAGGTCTTGATCCCAGGGTCCTGGGATTGAGCCCCGCATCGGGCTCCCTGCTTGGTGGGAAGCCTGCTTCTCCCTCTCCCACTCCCCCTGCTTGTGTTCCCTCTCTCGCTGTCTCTCTCTGTCAAATAAATAAATAAAATCCTAAAAAAAAAAATAAAAGAAGAAGCTTCCTCTCAGGAGGCTAGTTGGGAGGGTTGAGGGGCTTCCTTGGAGGGGAAGGAGGGCTCTGAATTTCCAGATGGACTGAAACCACCTAAATAGAAGCACAAGGCCCCAGGCACTTGCTTCCTGAGCCTTCCAGGTCTGGGCGGTTGAGGAGGAACAGCCTTTTTCATCTATGGCAGCTCCCTGGTCCCTGTTTATTTCAGCTTCTGGAGCAGATCCGCAAAGTGAATTTCCTTCTACACAGCGATACTGTGGTATTTAATGACAACGGGGACCCCCTCAGCGGCTATGACATAATTGCTTGGGACTGGAGTGGCCCCAAGTGGAACTTTAGGGTCATCGGTTCTTCCACGTGGCCTCCAGTTCAGCTGGACATAAATAAAACCAAAATCCGGTGGCACGGAAAGGACAACAAGGTAACAGAGACATGGTCACTCACAAGGGGACTGCCTTATGGATAGCCTGGTGCCTGAGGATACTGTGGACGAGCAGGAGGGGGATCCCAGGTACCAGGCCAACATGGCCCTATCCAGCTTCCCGGGCAGCACCCAGATGGCCGGCTGCTGCAGGTTTATGAAACCAGGGGCTGTGCCCTGGGAGAGAGCTGTGAAAGCAGATGTACAGAGATTGTTTCCCATTCCATGTGAGCATCCCTCGACTTGAGCCACTCCATGTGGTTACAGAACACCTGTGGCTTCTTGCAGGTGCCTAAGTCTGTGTGCTCCAGCGACTGTCTTGAAGGACACCAGCGAGTCATCGTGGGTTTCCACCACTGTTGATTTGAGTGTGTGCCCTGTGAGGCCGGGACCTTCCTCAAGAGTGGTGAGTGACCAAGTGAGTGGGCGAATGACTGGGCACTCCTAAGGTCCACAGAGCAGATGAGGGGATCCCCCTTGGGCCACACATGTGCAGAACCAGGGCCTTGCTCACTTCGCTGCAGTTAGGTACAGGTTGGAGAATACCTGCCGCCAGACTGAATTCTGAGGAAGCAGAAACAACCAGTTGAAATCCTCAGACCCACTATGTCTTTTACTAGAGAGCTCCCAGCCCAATTCCTACGGGGGCAATTTTATTCTAAATTCAACGTTTTTATGCAAACAGATGTAGCTATGTTCCCTTGTACTCTCCCACGCTATCTGTGTGAAGTCCCTTCTATTGACCATGCCAAAGACAGCCAGCACCTTGAACAGCTTGGCCTGAATGCAGATACTATTGTATCTGCAGCTGAAAAAACAACATACCCAGTGACGCAAGGTCAAGATCAGAGAGCAAATTGGGGTAGCTAAGGGCTCAGCCCAGAGTTGGACTCCATGAGCCACATTCTTTCCTTTTACTATCTCTGTGGCCATGGGAATGCATCTCTTCTGTTCTTAGAGTCAGAGAAACCACAGAGTGGCAGCACAGGAAGGTGGATTTGGTTAAGGGAAGTGCTGGGGAGAAATGAAAATGCCCTTCCTTCAGGGCTGACTGTTCCTATTGGATCATAGCCTCACTGGCATGCGGGCAGAGTCACCAGAGTAAGGCCTTCCCTAAGGACCTCTTGGTTTGCAAGCCCAAGGGATCATGAGCCATACAGAACCTACCCAAGCGTCTCCAGAATCTGTAATTCATACAGGCATCTTGAGGAAACACTTGGCCTCGGGATCCCACTCAGGGCTACCCCCATCTCACCGTGCCCAGAGGCACCCAGCTCCTGTGGTGTAGCCCTCCCAGCACCTTGCAGGTCTGCGTGGCCTCCCTTCCTCATTCCTGCTCTGCTCATCTAGCTCTCAGGAGCCTTCTGCCTTTCCTTCCAGATCTCCACAGCTGCCAGCCTTGTGGGAAAGAAGAATGGGCACCCGAGGGAAGTGAAACCTGCTTCCCACGCACCGTGGTGTTTTTGACTTGGCATGACCCTATCTCTTGGGTGCTGTTGGCAGCTAATACGCTGCTGTTGCTGCTGCTGGCTGGGACTGCTGGCCTGTTTGCCTGGCACTTAGACACCCCTGTGGTGAGGTCAGCTGGGGGCAGGCTGTGCTTCTTCATGCTGGGCTCCCTGGCAGGGGGCAGCTGTGGGCTCTATGGCTTTTTTGGGGAGCCCACCCTGCCCACATGCTTGCTGCGCCAAGGCCTCTTTGCCCTCGGTTTTGCCATCTTCCTGTCCTGCCTGACAACCCGCTCCTTCCAGCTGGTCTTCATCTTCAAGTTTTCTGCCAAGGTACCCACCTTCTACCATGCCTGGGCCCAAAACCATGGTCCCAGCCTATTTGTGGTCATCAGCTCAATGGCCCAGCTGCTCATCTGTCTAACTTGGCTCATGGTGTGGACCCCACGGCCCACCAGGGAATACCAGCGCTTCCCTCAGCAGGTGGTGCTTGATTGCACGGAGGCCAACTCCCTGGGCTTCATGTTGGCTTTCGTCTACAACGGCCTCCTGTCCGCCAGCGCCTTGGACTGCAGCTACCTGGGCAAGGACCTGCCAGAGAACTACAACGAGGCCGAATGCGTCACCTTCAGTCTGCTCCTCAACTTCGTGTCCTGGATTGGCTTCTTCACCACGGCCAGCGTCTACCAGGCCAAGTACCTGCCCGCGGTCAACGTGCTGGCGGCGCTGAGCAGCCTGAGTGGCGGCTTCAGCGGGTGTTTCCTCCCCAAGTGCTACGTGATCCTGTGCCGCCCAGATCTCAACAGCACCGAGCACTTCCAGGCCTCCATCCAGGACTACACGAGGCGCTGCGGCTCCACCTGACCGCAGAGGCGGGCAGGGCCACGCCGGGGGTGGGGGTTGGGCCTGACGCCTCCTCTGCCCCGAGGGTCGAGGGTCGAGGGTCGAGCGAGGCGCGCGCGCCCTGCGCTGTCCGGGAGGCCTTTGGACTCCTCAGTCTTGGCTCGGACAGTGTAAGCTCACGGGAGTCCAGCCCGGGCTCCGGGCTGCCGATAAAGCGGTGAAATGTGCGTCCTGGCTGCGCTTGCTGTCTGGGACGAGGGTGGGGCGCTACCTCCTCCAGGCTGAGGAACCCGGGGACCCGGCCCAGCGGGGGAAGAGCCCGCGCCCAGCTTGGCGTTGCCGAGCAACTCCGGGAGGCGAGCCCAACGCTGAGAGAACCCGGCCGGGCCCCCTCTCCCCATCCCATTGGCCGTTCTCTGCCTGGCCCCGCCCCGAGGGCGGGGCTAGAAGCCCGGCGCCTCCGAGTCGTTCGCCCCGTCCGGCGCGCCCTGACGTCACGTCCGGCGGCGGCGGCGGCGGTGGCGTCTCCGTGCGGTCGGGCGCGCACGTACGGTCCGGGCAGTTGGTCAGGGGGGCTGTGGAGACCACAGGGTCCGGGGTCTGTGGAGCCGACGCGGGGAGCACGGGTACGGGTGAGGAGGTCTGGGGGAACAGGGCGAGGGAGGGAAGGACTGCGGGCCGCTGTGGCCGCCTTCCGTCCGGCCTCCCGGGACGTGTAGGCGCGGCGTGGGTTCTGCTCATCTGTCCGCACCCGCAGCCCTCCCCTGCCACGGGTCCTCTCGCCGTGCCAGGCCGGTCAGTTCGCCCTGATCCTCCGTCTCTTTTCTTACTCTGATTCCTTCCACCCGCACCCCTTCACGCCCCTGTGCTGTCCCCCGCCAAGCCATGCTTCTGGCCTACCCAATATGGGCTGCTCACCGGGCCTCCATCTCCAGGGAGGCGTTCACTCCATTCCTGGCTCAGCTGGCACTCTCTAACCTTGACCCAAACCCTCCTTGAGATAAATGTGACTGTTTGAGTAGAGGGCACCTCCCCTTTCCCTCTCCCCGGTCCAGGGGCTTTCCCTTGCTACTCCTGGGTTGGGTTGGCCAGCATGTCACTTCTGCCTTCCTCTCCCCCAGACAGAACATGGATGGCTCATTCATCCAGCACAGTGTGAGGGTTCTGCAGGAGCTCAACAAGCAGCGGGAGAAAGGCCAGTACTGCGATGCCACCCTGGATGTGGGGGGCCTGGTGTTCAAGGCACACTGGAGTGTCCTTGCCTGCTGCAGCCACTTCTTCCAGAGCCTCTATGGGGATGGCTCAGGGGGTAGTGTCGTCCTCCCTGCCGGCTTCGCTGAGATCTTTGGTCTCCTGTTGGATTTCTTCTATACTGGTCACCTTGCTCTCACCTCAGGAAACCGGGATCAGGTGCTCTTGGCAGCCAGGGAGTTGCGAGTGCCAGAGGCTGTGGAGCTGTGCCAGAGTTTCAAACCCAAAACCTCAGTGGGGCAGGCACCGAGCGGCCAGAGTGGGCTGGGGAAACCTGCCCCCCGGAACGTGAACAGCCACCTCAAGGAGCCGGCAGGCTTGGAGGAAGAGGAAGTTTCGAAGACACTGGGTCAGGTCCCCAGGGACCAGGATATCGGTGGCAGTCACAGCCCCGAGAAGCCCCAGCTTGGTCTCCCTGCCCAAAGTGAGAGTCCCTCCTTCCACCGTGGGAAACTCAAGCAGGCCTTGAAGCTCTGTCCCCGAGAGGATAAGGAGCCTGAGGATTGCAAAGTGCCCCCAAGGCCCTTTGAGGCTGAAGGTGTCCAGCTGCAGGGCGGGAATAATGAGGTACTGTGCCCAGGGTGCTGGGAATGGGGAGGTGGGAGTCATTGGGGAGAGACTGACACTTTTCTGGGATAATCTGGACCCCAAGGTAGAATCTTTATTACGTGGGTCTGGAATAGGTTTTCTCCAAATCCAGGAACCCGGCTCCATCCTGCAGCCTCAGGCTGACCTTTCTGTGAGTCACAGCTGTCGAGGATTGGCAGCCTTTTGGGGTTGGATAGCTGGCCTCAGCGTTACAGGTGTTTCCCGAGGGTAGTGAAATCCGGCCAGACTTCCAGCTCCCCACAGATAGAGCCACTGCCCTCCAAATCCGAGATTCCGATGGGGCCTGCCATAGGACCCTGATGGGAATAGTCACTGATAAAGGAAATCATCTGGGGATGTTTGTGGGTTGGGCCTTGGGATGGAACTGGATGGAGTTGGCTGCCCTGTATGTCTGTCCCCAGAACTCCCTCTGATTAATTTGGTGACCTCGCTTCCTGCTGCCTTTTCTGCTCTAGTGGGAAGTGGTGGTTCAAGTTGAGGACGACGGGGATGGTGATTACGTTTCAGAGACTGAGACCTTGCCGACCAGGAGGAAATCAAACATGATCAGAAAGCCGTGTGCTGCTGAGCCAGCCCTGAGCGCAGGTTCCCTGGCAGCCGAGCCCGCTGAGAACAGAAAAGGTACAGCGGTGCCAGTTGAATGCCCCACATGTCATAAAAAGTTCCTCAGCAAATATTATCTAAAAGTCCACAACAGGTAAACGGTCTGTTTTTTTATTTTCTTTTCCTGTCTGCTATTCCCTTGTTGGGGGAGGGGCCTGCACTCTCCTCTTCTGGGCCATGTGGGGGCTGGGGGGCTCCGTCGCAGACTCACGCAGTGCCTGATGTCGACCTGCTTCTCATCATCAGGGAATGAGAACGTGGCCTTGGGTCAGGTTTCTTCTTTCTCCCTCTCCTACTCTGAGCGGGTTTGTGGACACCTTGTTAATAAGTTCCACTCACTGGGGACCTTGGCCTGTAGCTGCCTTCTGCCAAGGGGATGAGAGAAACCCATGGCCTTGTGCAGTATTTCTAAAGCCTGGCAATGTGGGCTTGGGGCCAAGGTGTCGGTCTTTAGGGTTGGTGCCTCCTATGATTTTCTGGGGAAATGGTAGCCCCAGGATATCAGTGGAGCGTAAGGGATCATTTGTTAAACCTGCATTGTCTGAAAAGGTAACGAGATGCCATACGAAGCTATGCTAACTTAAAATAAAAGTAAAAATGAGTTCAGTTTCTTAGATGCGGTAGCCACATTTCAAGTGCTCAGTAGTTATAGGGGGGCCCTGGCTGCTGACTCAGCACAGACCATTTCCATGGTCATGGTTTTCCTGACAGCGCCACTCCAGGTCTCTGCAAGGCCTCCAGGGAGGGCAACTAGGAGACATGCTTTCTAGACCTGCCATTTCATAGTCCAAGTCATCACTAGCCTGATTTCTTGCCAAGCCAGGTTGGGCCACACACGCTTTCTCAGCGTGACGCTCTGGGAAGCCGGCAGTGACGGGCTGGAGTCGTTGCTGGGTGATGTTTGCTCGCCTGTTCTGGGGCAGCTCAGGGCAGCTGCGGCCAGTGGGGTCTGGGGAAGTGCCAGTGTGGGAGGCCCCCTGGGGTGGTCCACATCTGCCTGATGCTCCCCCAGCGTGAGGCTCGGGTGCAGGCACCGTCCCCATCCCTACCTTGGGCCGCAGGTTGCTGGACTGGCCCTGAGAACTGCGAGGGGGTGACGCCCTCGTGAGGTCGTTCGGATGAGGATAGTCAGTGGAGGGGCAGAGGATGAGAGAAACGTCTGGCTTCTGAGAACTAGTAAGAGCTCTTCCGGTGCCGCTCAGGTGCTCTGAGGTCAAGGTTCATTTAGCTCATTCTGCTAGGCGGCTGACAAAACTGTTCTGGGTGCTTGGGGTACCTTAGCGAATAAAGCAGAGGCCTCAGGGAGCCTGCCTCTCAGCAGGGCTGCGCAGACTGGAACTGACAGACGGCAACTTGACTGTGTGGTGGAAGATGGGAGGTGCCACAGAAGAAAGCAGGGGCAGAGCCCCGCCTAGAGCTTGGGGAGTTCAGGGTAGGGTGGGGTTGCAGTTTTAAAGAAAGGAATTTGGAGCAGACTCAAAGGAGGTGAGGACCTTTACCAAGTGAATGGCTGGGGGGAGTGTTGTGGGTCGACGAGGGCCGGAGCAGAGGCCTAGGGTGAGCCAGTGGGTTGGCGAACGTCAGGGAGCCAGACCTGGGGATCAAGGCCCCGATGTAAGTGGCCGGCTGACTATGCCTCATAGGCCCCGGCCTTTTCTCAGGGTGAAATGGGCAGTGTTGCAGGGTTGGGAGCAAAGAGGCGCTGAGGTCTGACTATACCTAAGGGTCGCTCTGGCTGCTGAAGTTCACTCTGGCGGAGGCAGGCGTGGAGCACGAGACGAGGCATGAGGCTCAGGCAGCAGGGCAGGGGATGGTCTGGCTGCACTAGGCGGCAGCAGTGGAGGCCAGGTGAAGTGGTCAGGTTCTGGCTATGGTTTTGATGGTAAAGCCCACAGAAGTTGAGGCGGACTAGGTGGTTTCTCCAGGGAGTCAGGACCCAGGGATTATTTCTGTCTTTGCCGAGATGCTAGCCAGCTGGGTCTGTGTGGCTTTGGGGTGGCCCCTCCCACACGCAGCTGTGCAGGCTCCCACGAGGAGGAGGGTTTCTGGGTGCACCTGTGCGGCTTCATCAGCCAGGTCTGAACAAGCCACGTGGGGGCCATGGCTGGCCTTAGGACCGCTCTTCCTCTCTGCTCTGGAGCCCAGCACTGCTGGTGAGGGAGCAGTGGGAAGTCGCTCAGGCCCCACACCCTCTGTGGCTTTTCCTGGCAGGAAACACACTGGGGAGAAACCCTTCGAGTGTCCCAAATGTGGCAAGTGTTACTTTCGGAAGGAGAACCTTGTAGAGCATGAAGCCCGGAATTGCATGAACCGCTCGGAACAGGTACTTGTGGGTTGGCCCAGGATTTGTGGGCAGGGGCATGCTGGCCTTTGTCTTCCTGCCATCTGAGAGGGGCCCCCAGGAGACTGTCTTAGGACTGTAAACTCGAGAGCTGGAGTGTCCTTGGATGCCATCGAGTCCACTCCCTGGTATTACAGGTGGGGACATCGGTCCCAAGATCAGGAGGGACTTTGTGGGAAGCATTTTGGGCTTGCCTGCGTGGGCACCTGGACTCTGGAGAAGGGGTGTTTGGTGGGGGATGGCTGCTGAGAAAGGCTACCTGGCCACCTGCCCCCACCCCATGGACTGGGCCATGTGACATGGGCAGCTAAACTCCACCCTCCTCTTCCTAGAGGCCTATTGCCAGGGGTGGGGGCTGCGGGGGAGGTCTCTCGGCCCCTGCCCCCAGCCTAGCGTGGTGGGTTTGCAGTGCTCAGCTTTGGTCAGGGTCAGGGCAGGCAGGTCACGTGTTGCCCTCTCCCACCCTAGCGTCCCCCCCCTCGGGCAGACTCCTCCCAGCAGCGAGTGGAAGCCCGGGCAGAGGCTGCTGTCGCAGGCAGAGGCCCCCCCCTGATGCCGGCCCTGCTTGCCCCTCACACTGCCAGGTCTTCACGTGCTCCGTGTGCCAGGAGACCTTCCGCCGGAGGATGGAGCTGCGGGTCCACATGGTGTCCCACACGGGGGAGATGCCCTACAAGGTCAGGCTTGGCCTGTCCCCAGGGCCGTGGGGGGGGGGGGGCAGCCCCAGGATCTCTCCTGCCGAGCCCTATACGTGGGATGATGTTAGGCGCCTCCTCCTTGCTAGCCGTCAAGATGCCCAGCCTTCCCTACCCATCTAGCGTCCCCTACCTTCAGGCAGGGACACTGGCCCTTGCTGGGGCCTTGTTTCTTTCCATGGAGGGCAGGCTTAGCGTCCCTGTGGTCATGGCACCGGGGGCCCTCCCTGGAGCATCCTTTACGCCAGGTCACGGAACCTCCTGGCATCTTGGGCTGGGCCCTGCCCTTGGGTTCCTGCCTCCACAGCCTGGGGGCAGCCGGGGTCCCGTTGGTGTGGGTGGCCTAAGAGGTGACCTTGGGCCTATTTTCCAGTGCTCCTCCTGCTCCCAGCAGTTCATGCAGAAGAAGGACTTGCAGAGCCACCTGATCAAACTACATGGAGCCCCCAAGCCCCACGCTGTGAGTGCCAGGCTGTGCTTGGGGGCTGGGAACTGGCAGTAGCGAGAGGTGGTCGCAGCCAGGCAGGCCGCGTGGTTGCTGTCGCACAGAGGACCAGGGGGCCCGCCCTGCCCTCACCCTGGTCTTGCTCCGTTGCCCCACAGTGTCCTACCTGTGCCAAGTGCTTCCTGTCCCGGACGGAACTGCAGCTGCACGAGGCTTTCAAGCACCGTGGGGAGAAGCTGTTCGTGTGCGAGGAGTGTGGACACAGGGCCTCGAGCCGAAATGGCCTGCAGATGCACATCAAGGCCAAGCACAGGTGTGGACTGGTGGTTTTTCCCCAGGGCTGGTCCTGCTGCTGGCTCCAGGCCAGTGAGTGGGCCTGGAAGACAGTTGGCTGAGGCGTGCATGGGACTGTAGCCGCTCTGGTAATGGCACCTGAGGGATGAGTGAGTTTGCCAGGCAGGAAGCCGGGGTGGGGAGAGTCTGTCCTGCGGCTCCTGGGATGAAGCTGGTGCCCCTTTCCTGGCACGGCCCTAGCCCCTCTTCCGCACAGCTGGCCTCGGCCTGGGGCTGGTCCCACTGCGTCAGGTTTCCTCGGGTCGGGCAAGAGTGAAGGGGGCCACATCCCTTGGTGATGGCGTCTGTGTCCCCGACCCGGACAGGAACGAGAGGCCGTATGTCTGTGAGTTCTGCAGCCACGCCTTCACCCAGAAGGCCAATCTCAACATGCACCTGCGCACGCACACAGGCGAGAAGCCCTTCCAGTGCCACCTCTGTGGGAAGACCTTCCGCACCCAAGGTGAGGCAGGCCCATCCTCTCACTGTCCTGGGGCCGAGGCCCGGTGACTGAGGCCCCGCCTTGTCCCCACAGCCAGCCTGGACAAGCACAACCGCACGCACACGGGTGAGAGGCCCTTCAGCTGTGAGTTCTGCGAGCAGCGCTTCACGGAGAAGGGGCCCCTGCTGAGGCATGTGGCCAGCCGCCACCAGGAGGGCCGGCCCCACTTCTGCCAGATCTGCGGGAAGACCTTCAAAGGTACCTGGGCTTGCGGAAGGCCCCGTGCCTCGCGCTTCCGTGGGCTCGCCCCGTGGGGAGCTGCCGGGGTTGGAGCGTCTCCGCCGGGAGAGGCCAGGTGTAGCAGTGGCTTTTACGCGCTCCTCCTTGGCACGAAACCTTCTTGCCAGAGAATCTTGGAGCTGCTGCGAGGTGGGGGTGGAGGCTCCGGAGGGTCCTGTGCAGAAGTGCCTTTGGGGTGCTCCTGGAGCCCGGCGGGGCCCGTATAGCAGCCGCATACCCCAGGACCTCCTCTCATCCCAGCACTTTCTGCCCACTTTCTGCCTCTGCTGACGCTGGGGCCCCGCCCCTCCCTTCCCCTCCCCTCCCTCAGCCGTGGAGCAGCTGCGCGTGCACGTCAGGAGGCACAAGGGGGTCCGGAAGTTCGAGTGCACGGAGTGCGGCTACAAGTTCACCCGGCAGGTAGGCCTGGGGCCAGAGTCCCTCCTCCTGCCCCCTCTGGCCCCGCACCCCTCCCGGCCCAGCCCTGAGTCCCCTTGCCCCCCAGGCCCACCTCCGGAGGCACATGGAGATCCACGACCGGGTAGAGAACTACAATCCACGGCAGCGCAAGCTCCGGAACCTGGTCATTGAGGACGAGAAGATGGTGGTGGTAGCGCTCCAGCCCCCCGCCGAGCTGGAGGTGGGCTCGGCTGAGGTCATCGTGGCGTCCCTGGCCCAGGGCGGCCTGGCCTCCCAGCTCCCTGGCCAGAGACTCTGTGCGGAGGAGAGCTTGGTGAGCCCGGGCGTCATGGAGCCCTCACTCATCATCACGGCAGCCATCCCCGAGGACTGTGACACGTAGCCGCCCTGCCGCCACAGCCCCCTTGGCCCCTGCCCCTAATAAACCACACGGCTTTGGACTCCAGCGTTTCAGGCTATCTGGTGGTTCCCTGGTAACTGTTCTCCAGGGGTGTGCTGCTTTCCCATCATGTCCTCTAGAAGAAACGGTCCCTGCCTGGCCATCTCTGCACCTCGGGGTGCTGCTCAGCCAGCAGCTTCCCCACCTTGTCGGGAAGACCTCAGCAGAGCGAGACGCCCAGGTGCTCCCCTCCGTGTCTGGTCCCTGTCAGGGTTCTAGAACTGGGAGTGGGGGCATTCCTGTTTCACGGCTGTGGTGCTGCCAGCCGGTGGGGGTAGAATTCATTACTAAGGCTCTGGAGTCAGAACCGAGTGGCCAGGGCCCCTGATGATGACCTTGCTCGCTTGACTCTGCCTTGCTAGTGTGCAGCAGATCCCACTGGGGAGCCTGAGGGAAGGGCTTGTGGTTAAGCAAGCTCTGAACCCTGGCTGGCAGAGGACCACAGAAAGGATCCTTCCCTTGGGAGGGTCCTAACTTGCTTTGCTTGTCCAGGGGGCCTGGAGTTCAGGCCCGGCCAGGCTTAGAATGACAGGAGGCCCTGTTGTCATCCCCGGGTTCAGCAGCCACAGGGACAGCAGGGCCGGGTGCTAGATCACGGAGGAAGGTTGCGTGGGTGCTGGCACCCAAATTCCTTCTCAGCTTTATTTATAGCACTGTGACCCAACCAAATGATTGCTTCATTTCCTCATTTTTATTTTTATTTTTTTTAAAGATTTTATTTATTTATTTGAGACAGAGAGAATGAGAGACAGAGAGCATTAGAG
Organism: Neomonachus schauinslandi; assembly: GCF_002201575.2. NCBI lineage: Eukaryota > Metazoa > Chordata > Mammalia > Carnivora > Phocidae > Neomonachus > Neomonachus schauinslandi. The sequence goes on from NC_058406.1 coordinate 4,228,285, forward strand.
GGAGGAGGATCAGAGGGAGAAGCAGACTCCCTGCTGAGCAGGGAGCCCGATGCGGGACTCGATCCCGGGACTCCAGGATCATGACCTGAGCCGAAGGCAGTCGCTTAACCAACTGAGCCACCCAGGCGCCCCATTTCCTCATTTTTTTTTTTTTTAAAGATTTTATTTATTTGACAGAGAGAGAGACACAGCGAAAGAGGGAACACAAGCAGGGGGAGTGGGAGAGGGAGAAGCAGGCTTCCCGCAGAGCAGGAAGCCCGATGCGGGGCTCGATCCCAGGACCCTGGGACCATGACCTGAGCCGAAGGCAGACGCTTAACGACTGAGCCACCCAGGTGCCCCCCATTTCCTCATTTTTAATGGAGCTGGGAACAGTACGCATGTTGTAGACAAGGACTGTTGCAGTTACCTGTGGCTGGATGGCAGGCCACCCGAGGATTTCCCTGGAGGCTGGAGGGCGGGGGTCCATGCCTGGCAACATGGTGTTGGCTGTGGGCCTAGGCCCCTCTCCACAGGCTTCCTCCCGGCATGGTGGCTGGCTGCCGGGCCAAAGTTGTGAGGCCTTTTTATGACGTAGCCCTCAAGTCACACAGTGTCACCTTTGCCAGGCTGTGTTGGTCCAGGCAGTCACCAGAGCGTCACTCCCCAGATTCAGGGGGAAGGGATGGGTGTTAAGGACCTCACGCAGTTTACAACCGCCCTACCCGAGCATAGGGTCCCTGCTCAGTGCTTGGCACAGAGCAAATTCTGAATTGGGTAGTGATGGTCGTGACCAAGAGCTTAAGTCAAGCACGACCTAAATCGCATCCCTGGGACGTTCCCGAAACACCAGCCCCACGCGATGCCAAGCTCCTCCTGGAGTCTGAGGAGGACAGTGATGTCTTTTAGACCCAGAACCCATCTAAACATCTTTCCTTTTATTCCTTGACCGCTGGGGCACTCCGGTAAAGACCATATTCAGGTACAACAACCGATGCCCAGGCTATGCGCTCTCTCAAGTCTACTTCGGTGAAGTTATTACTTTTTTTAAAGATTTTATTTGACAGAGAGAGTGAGAGAGCACAAGCAGGGGGACCAGAAGGAGAGGGAGAAGCAGGCTCCCTGCTAAGCAGAAAGCCCGATACGGGGCTCAATCCCAGGACCCCAGGATCATGACCTGAGCTGAAGGCAGACGCTTAACCATCTGAGCCACCCAGGCGCCCCTGGTGAAGTTATTAAAAAGATGATAAACTATGGCCTCAAAATGCTCCCTTTCCCTGCCCAGGCATTGGCCTTTTCCTTGGATCCTATGTGAGGAGCCTTTCTGAGCTTCGCGGGCCAAGGGACCCATGGTCTCTCCCCCTACCCCAGGTCTGAAGTTTGCCCACTGCAGATGGGGTCTGACCACTGGAGACCCCACCTTCAGGAGTAGGGGAAAGCGAGGCAGGGGGCAGAGTGCCAAGAGGGGGAGTCAGGGAGGCCAAACCAGCTCTGGAGCGGCAAATGAGGGTCGGACTTGGGCACCTGCACTCTGCACGTCTGGGGCTCAGCCTCCTCTTCCCACCACTTCCTACCTTGTAATGATGAGACAAAGGGCCTTAAAAGCTTTGCTCCAAGACTGTTAGCATGAGCCCTGGGCACCCCAAACTCTGTCCCCTTCCCCTGCTGGAACGGGGACAGCCCTACACTGCTCTGCCTCTGCCCAAGTTTCTAAGACACCAACAGCAGGATAAAGACCATGACACCAGGTGTATAGGAAATAGTTTATTTCAAAAAGTATATATTGAAGGCATCTTAAAATCTTAAACAGGATTCCGGACACCTAGGCCTATAGAACAAATAAATAGACAAATCTGCCCCACCCTCTGAGGTTGGAACTAGATGTTGGACACCGAAAGGGGCATGTCCTTTAGTACACAAGAGTCTCTCAAATCATATAAATATAGAATACTTTATAGCAAATCAGCATTAAATACAAGTCACTGAATTTTCATAACTTAATTTGTCTCACAGACCGAAAGTTCTGTACATCCAACACACAGACAGCCCCACCCCCAGCTGGCCCACCTCTGAGCCCAGTCAGTGTGCAGACATCCCCAAGTGGTGGGGGCCTCAGCGCCGAGGGCCCTGCCAGGGGGAGCAGTGGGGGCAAGGGAGGGCCGTCCCTGAGCCCAGGCCCCCAGCTGGGGTCTGCAGGAACCTGCTGCTACTGAGGCTGCTGTCTCCCCTTCCTGCCCCTGGTGTTCCAAACCAAAGACGGGGTCTGGGTGGGGGGGAGCCGTGGAAGTCGAGAGCGAGCGCAGAGCCACCAGCCGCCACCTGCGTGGCCGCCAGACACGGGGGCGGTCAGTCACATGGTAGCTAGTTGCAGTGAAGTCCCAGAAGGAGTAGGAACCAGGACGCGGGGCCCCCGCCGTGAGGGAGCTTCTGCAGGGGAGGCCACACAAAGGCCTGAGTGGGCACCAGCGCTCAGCACTGACCGCGCCTGCTGTGTGGCCCACAAAAGCTGCTTTTGTAAGAAAAACAAGAAGGTGTCTGCAGTGCCCCGTCCCAACAAAAACGTGTTACAGGATACCTCTCCCTGTAAGTCACCGACCACAGGAAATCCTTGACCTTGACTGAGCCCAGCCCCACTGGAGGGAGGCCGGGAGAGTTCCAGCAACCACGGCACGTGTCCACCCTGCCCTCGCAGAGCGCGCCCACGAGGTCCAGACCTGCGTTCTTCCTCTGGGAGGGCGCTCTGCAGATGACTGGGCAGCAGTTGCCACATCTACCTGTGTGACATGTCCCCTCACCAAGTGGGCAGGCCCCAGTGGCTGGCACAGGGCCCCATCAGTCCCGAGTGGTGCAGCCCTGGCCTCCCCCTGCCGCTGCCAGGAGACAAGCCATCCTGCCTGGGCAGCCTCACAGAGCATGGGCGACCTCCGGGGGCTTAGCCTGCTGGGAAGGCACCAAGCCAGAGACAGGCATCCCCAGCCCGGGGAGCGTGGAGTCAGACCACCACCTGGGGGACGACAACACTCCTACGAGGAGGGCTGAAGGTGAGACCTGGGCATGAAGAAGCCCAGGCCCAAGGGATCCCACAGCCCTAGGCCTGCCCAGCAGGAGAGTCCCAGGCAGGCCCACCACCCCGTCTTCCCACAGCGCCAGGCACAGTGGGTGTGCGGAGGTGACCAGGTGGGGGACGCCCGAGGGGATGGGAGGGGATGGCTGTGAGCTGGAGCTGCTCCAGCGGGGGGTTCCGGAGCAAGGAGTCTAACCTGACCATGAGGGCATGAGGTGGGGACCCCAGCCTATGGCTCTTGAGGCCACAAGACTTCCTCCCCAGAACCACCCATACCCTCTGGCCAATAGTGTTTCAGGGCTGCTTATGGAGGGGTAGTGCTAGAAGATTTTTCTTCTCCTGGTAAGAACGCATCTCCAACTTAGTTCACTGGGAAAGGCAACTCAATGAACACTTGCTTTCCGTGTTTCTAATGAGGGAGATGGGAACATCCTCTTCTTTGGAAGAAAGACAAATCCAACCAAAAGTTACTTGGGGATCTGGGGAAGACAAGACCACTCACTCCGCAGAGAAAACCAGGGACCCCTGAGCTGTGGAGGCAGGAGCTCCTCCTGCCACCCTCCTGGAGAAGCCCCAGGCTTTGGAGGAGTGGGGGGCGTCACCCTGCCCTGCAGAAACGGCACCGGAAGACATTAAGCAATCAATCCAGGACTGTTTTTCGTTGCCTCCCTCCCCGCCTCCCCCTTCTTCTAAGGAAGGGCCAAACTGCATTTCAAACCTTGCAGCCCACTGTGGGGGCTGCCCTGCCCAGGGCTTCCTTTGGAAGCAGCAGGATCCTTTGCCCCCATGGGAGGGCGAGGGCACCTGCAGCCATCTGCCTGGCTGGGCTTCCATGACAAACTCCCGGGCCTCCCAGTAGGAAGCTACCACCTGGCACCTGTGGGCTTTTGCGCTCTCCTGCATCCACCTGGGAGGACAGTCCCGGAGAGGTCTCCAAGCAGGTGGCAATAGGCCAGCTGGAGGGGTGGGCGGATGGGGACACCCAGCGTTTGCCTCAGCCCAGGTTCATTGGAGATAGGATTTACTCAGCACGTCCCTCGGGGTCCTCTTCAAGGCCGCACTCCTGTCCGGTCCCACTGGGCTGCATTGCTGGGATCACCCCAGTGTTTCAGTGTGACACCCCAGCAGGGGGGAGAAGCCAGGTAGGCAGATCCCCTCTGTCCGGGAAGCTGGCCCACTGGGATGTCCGGCACTGGACGTGGAGTTTGGGACCTGCTGCAGCCATCATCGGCCTGCTTCCCGATGCTCCACACTGGCCTGGGAAGGCCAGCCTGGACCACTCCGAGACTCTCAAAGGAGGACTGAGACCCACAAGTAGCCCTCCTCTCTGAGGTGGGAGCAAGGAGGTGTAGGCAGGGGCAGCAGGAGGGGTCACCTGCTGGAGCCAGAGACCTTGGCTGGCACGGAGGCCGCTCTTCCTGGACCGAGGGAGGGGCGTCTGCAACGGGCTGTGGTCCCAGCAGCTGTGAGTCAGGCTCCATCCACAAGGACAGAAACTCTCCTGGGGTCAGAGCCTGAGGCTCACGCAGCAGCCCGAGCCCAGGCTCCACCTGCCGAGCCCAGCCTGTCCTGGTGCACGGAGGAGGGGCTCACCGCCCCCCAGACGTGCCGTGTCACCTGCACCAAGGCCCTCCCCGGGCCGGGCCGGGGCTAGTGCAGCTGGCCGGGGCTCTGCGGCAGCCGGGGCCGGGCCACATCCAGGTCGCTGCTGCCACTGGCCAGTTCAAAGCCGCGCCCGCCCGAGGGCATCTGGGGCATGAACTGGCGGAAGATGCTGACGCTGCCATGCCAGAAGGTGGGCTCTGGGAGCCGTCCCACGACACTCCAGGCCCGAGTCTCTGGGTCATAGGCCTCCACCACGTCAGAGAGTTCAAACGTATTGTCGTAACCACCTGAGACGTAGAGCTTCCCTCCAAGGACGGCCAGGCTGCCCCCCACGTGCACCTGCGGGCCAAAGGGGATGGGCAAGTGGAGGCTGGCAGCCAGGGCAGGGCTGGGACCGCCTCCGTCTCTCTCCATGGAGAAGGTGCCCAGGACTCTCGGGAAAGGTGGCCTCCGCACCCTTCCCAGGACAGACCTGCACGCTTCCTACACCCCAGCTCAGAAAACAGGCCCCAGGGGGTCCCAGGCCATGCCTGGTCCCTGTGATGCTGGGAGGCTGCTGGAGCAGCGAGTCTCCCCGCAAGAAGCATCAGCTCGAGGCATGCTGGGCTGGGCTGGGCTGCTCTCCCCGTCCCACAGGTGGGAAAACAGCTTTGTGGGGCTGATGGAGGCAGAGCCAGGTCTGGACCAAAAGTCTGAGCTCTGCCCCGCAAAACCGGACCACCTCATCTTTCCCAAATTTGCTCTAATAACGGATAGGTCGTTATGGGGAAAAACAAAGTTACATTTCCTAAATGTAACAATGTTAAACTGGGATGTTGGGAATTGTGACAGTTGTCACAACTGCCATGCAGAGGTAGCATGAGAACGGGTTTGGAAATTTTAAGGAAGACAAAAAAGATGTGAGCGGATTTACACAACTCTCTGGGACTAAGGGAACTGCCCACGTGGCCAAATGCTGCCACGCTTTCCCAGCTCCATCACAGACCTCTCTTCTCAACAAACGGAGAGGAGAGACCCTGATCAGATAGCAACAGTGTCCTGTTTAGGGTACACAGTAGGCACTCAATAAATGTCTTCTCAGGGTCACTCCTGTCTGACCTCATGCTCTCTGCTGTCCCCTTGTTCACTCTGCTCCAGCCACACTGGGCTGGGGGGCTTCTTCTACGACCACACTAGGCACACTCTGCCCCAGGGCCTTTGCATTTGCTGTCCCTCTGTGGAACGTTCTTCCCCACATGCTCTCTGACTTATAAAGCAGGTACCCAATAAACATGGGCCTGCGTGGATGAACTCACTAAACTGTCTGACCTAGGGATTTATGTAAGGTCTCAGTGCCCCACAGTACAAACTGAGGGAAAAACCAGTCCTCTCTTAAGTGACATAACCCTGGGAAAGGCCTCAACACAGGCCCCACCCACCAGGACTAGTTCCCAGACACGTCATGGCAACGCTTTGGCCAGAAAACAGGACAAGCCTGTGCTTCCAATGCCAACACGTTTGCGTATTTACCTGATTCATAGATGGGATCTTGTCCCATTCGTTCTTTGTGGGGTTATACACGTCCACCTCCGCAGAATCGTCCCTGTGGGGGGGGGGGGGGGGAACGTGTCAGAGTCAGGAGGAAGCATCCCTGGGTGTGAGGAGCTAGAGAGCAGGGCCACACAGGCCCCTGTCCCTTGGGAACTTCTTTGATGCCATCTGAAGTCCAGAGGCCAGTGAGACCCTAGCGCTGGTTTGCAGGGGCCAATTTCAGGCCCTCACACCTATCTGGCTTAGGCTCTGAGGCCGGAACCAGACTCTGCTTCTCAAACCCGAAGACACAGCTTCCGGTGCTTAAACCCTTCCCACCGCTCTACACCAGGGCAGCCTCCCTGCCCTCACGGCGGCCCCACTTCGGATCTGAACTCATCACAGCTCTTCCCACCCATCTGCTCTCGGTCTTCCGATCTGGGCTTGTCTTCCCTTCCATGGCTGACCGGGCCAGGCCAGCCTCCTGCCCGCCCCATGGCACACTGCCATGCGCCCTGGCCCCGTCCGTGGTCAGCCCCCCAAGTCTCCTCCCGTTCCCTGCTGTGTCCTGGGTGCCCAGCAGGACAGCCACGGTCACGGGAAAGCCACGGTCACCAGTGCTGCCCTTCCCTTTGGGGTCAGGATCCTGCAACCTTGTTTGACATCCTCTTGGTCCCTGCAACAAAAGGCTCAAAGGCCCAGCTTCGAAAAGCAGAGACACGAACCCCCAAACAGCAGTGACAGCAACGAGTCAGGGGTCAGCAGAAGGGCCAGTCAGCTGGGCCTCGGACAGCACACTCCGTAGCAACTCCCCAACGCCGCCTGCCGCCGTATGCGTGGGGGCGACCACAGACTAAGGGGCTGGCTGCATTCCACAAAAACCGTATTTATGGACACAGAAATGTGAATTTCGTGCAACTTTTCACATCATAAAGTACCACTCCTGCTTGGATATTTTTCCCCCCAACCATTTCAAGGTGTAAAAACCATTCTTAGTTTGTGGCCCCCATGATGAGGATAATTAGCTTGGCCGCCCTCCCCCAGCACAGAGCTATAAACTGCAGCCGGAGGCGCCAGGCTGGACGGTGCTCCCAGCATCTCCTCCTGCGGGGGGCTGGGCACCCCGGCCAAGGAGCCGCACACAGGGACCGGGCGGGCCACTGGAGAAGGGAGGGGCCCAGGGCAGCAGCAGCAGCTGAGGAGCTGAGGCCTCGGCCCAGCACTGGGTACTTGTGGACAGGAGCTGCCCGGACAGGTGGCGTTCTGAGCAGGGCATTACGTGGCTTATTAGGCAGCGGGGTGCATGAACTGGGTGGCTCTGGGACGAACACTCAAGTGCATCAGAACGAGACCCCGGGCCTTGCCCGCACTGTTCCCCCCGAGGACAACTGGGCTGCCTTTCCCCGCTGCTCACTCTCTCCGCCTGGTTTGCGGGGCGGGGTGTTGAGGCAGAGCTGAGCCTGCCACCCCCAGGCTCCAATGGCTTAGGTGAACCCATACAAATGCTAACAGTGGGCATGGGGGGCACCCTAATGCTTCCACGGGGGGGTGGGGAGGGCGGTTAGCAACTGACAAGAGGCTCCATCGTGGAGGAGCAAGGCACAGGGGGCCTTTGGGGGGCAGACTGGTCCTTGAGCCCGTTTTGCTCTAGGATCACAGGGCACGGAGGACATTCTCAAAGGCGCTCAAGCTGGAACTGCTACTGAAGGGCTGAAGCCAAGGTTCTGGCACTCTGAGAAGTATTTATAGCTGTCCCCAGCCCCTCTCTGAAGACATCTACCTTCACTTGGGGGAGGGAGAGCTGGGTAAAGGGTCAGATGATGTTTTATAGCAGGACCAGAGCTAGGGGAGATCCCAGGGCTTTCTCAGAGCGGCCCTGTAGGTTCCTGGCATACAAGGATGCATGGCAAACGGTGCCATCTCTGTGCTGAAGGTGCTCACCAAGAAAGCCTGAGAAGGGAGTCTTGGGGAGTGGGGGGGGCAGACAAAGGCCAGTGCAGCTTAGAACTCGAGACAAGGGGAGCGAAGTACATACTTCCTTGGAGGCTCCCCATTCAAAGCCCCAGCCTAAAGGGGACGGAGGAAACTACAGTTCAGACCTTACCCTTCCCTCTTGGTCCCACAGCTTCAGACAGGCTCCAGGCCGAGGAGGGAGGAGCAGGGACGCACACCTGCAAGCGCACGCACACACACACACACATGGAGGCTGAGCACAGCAAGCAGGAGCCCCCGGATGCCCACTGGCCCATGACGAGGGGGAATCTGGCTGTGGCAGGTCACCAAGACCCCCTGGCCACCCATCTCCGCCCCACACTGGGAAGGACACAGCCCGGCCCAGGGAAACCATCATACCAGGACCCGGGCTGGCTATCCTTGCTTCAAACCTGGTGCGTCCCGTATGTCCCCTACCCCCAGAAGCCTCCGTTGCTATCTGTGAAGCAGGGATGACCAGCGGTGCCCATCTCATCAGATGGTCACGGAGATCGACTCGGAGACAGGCCACAGAAAGCTCAGGGCCCTGCCATGTGCTGACTCTCGTCATCGTCATTGTGTCCCCCAGGTAGCTTTGGGGCCGGCTCCATCCCAGGTCCCTCCCTGGTCCAGTGTGGCTGTGGGGTCCTTAGAGAGCAGCATTCACTCCGCAGGACTGTGAGGCTTCCCTGTGCCAGCTCGGGTAGGGAGGGAATGGACAGGACCTGCACACATGCACTGAAGGCCTAAGTGCTGCTTTAAATCAAGGGGTGGAGCCCCCACCTACCTCCTGCACCTGGCGGCTGAGCGCGGACACTCTGCCAGGTGAACACGGGGTCCCTCTGACAAGGCAGCACCTCCCCAGAGACTCAAGTGCCCAAAGAGCTCTCCCCTAGTCTTTTTAAGACTCAAAATCCCTCTTAGGTAGGACAGGTTCCTTTATAACAAGGGCCTTCTGAGAACCACCAGGACTTAGACTGGGATCCTCCAGGTGGAAGAGCAGGCAAAGCAACACATTTTATTTAGCTTCTAGGAATCTCAAGTTCTCTGGAAGGACCCAACTCTAATCAATCAATCAAAGGCTCTAACTCCCTCAGTTAGGATCCCTTGGTTAAGGAAACCTAGAAGCCCACAGAAACTGTTCTAAGAAACGGGGCAGAACAAAGGCTCCAGGTTGGAAAGACCTGGCTGGGATCGCAGCTCAGACTGCTTCCTCATCTACGAAATGGGGAGCACAGTGAGGATGTACGTGCCTCAGCACCGGGCCTGGGAAGGAAGGCTGAGAAGCGGCCTCGGCCACTGGGGACTCACCTGATGAAGTACATAAGTCCGTTCAGAGTCACGGTCTTGGGCGCGAAGGACCAGGGTGGGAGCTGGCCGCAGTCCACCAGCGACCACAGGTCGGTGTCCGGGTGGTAGCACTGCATCACCATGGTCTCCTCGCCGGCCAGGGAGCCGATGGCGTAGACGCGGCCGCGGCAGGCGGTGGTGGAGCAGTTGTCCATGGGGTATGTCATGGGCTGCAGGGCCTCCCAGGAGTCCGCGGTGTGGTCGTAGCGCTCCGTGCTGTCCGCGGCCACCACGTACAGCAGCCCGTCCAGCACGGAGGAGCTGTGGTACTCGCGGGCCTTCAGCATGGGCGCCACCTCTGTCCACTCGTTCACGCTAGAATTGTACCTCCACACGCAGTCATAGAGCCGGGAGCCGTCAGACCCACCTGCCGGGACGTGCGGGGGACAGGTCAGCCCATGCTGACTCGGGCTGAGTCACCCACCCCTGCCTCCGTGAACTTCCCCGAGAGAGTCTCCCAGGGCAGGAAGTAACTTCATTGGGTTTCAATGTAAACACCGGTCCCCTCCCGTCCTCTGTCACCAAAGCCGCGGCTGGGGGCTGGCTCCATGCTGGGGCGAAGTCCGTGCACATGCTGACCAGAGCCCGGGAGGACAACAGAGCCTCAGGCCGTAAGAACACTGCTAAATCTGTGTGGGTCAAGCAAAGGCCCTGTGGCCGCAATTCTGAGTAAACCGCAATCTCAGTCTGGACGGCCCCATACACTGTCAAACACCTCAACTGAACCAGGGCATCCGTCTCAGCGCCAAAACTTCTGGCGAGCCACAAAACAGGTGGGTTAAGGTGCACAGGGACTTGTTGAAGGAATTCTCGCCTTCCTGGGCGCGCCCCCCCCCAAAAACAAGCCAGCGCCAAGACAAGTGGAGAGGAAATCTACTTCACTCTGTACACAAGAACCTGACAGGGCAAGTAACAGGAGTGGAATTCTGGGGCCTCCAGTTCTTGATTTAGGTGCAGGTTACCGACATGTGCTCTGTCCGGGTAAATGCATCAAGCCCTACAAGTACAATGTCCACTCTCTCCACGTTTCTTTCAAAAAAGAGCTAGCCCCCCAACCCCCCACCAGTGGGGCTGGCTGTAGTTATAAATTAAACCAGGTCTTCCCAGCACATTAGCATTTCCACAGTGTGAAGGGACCCCCAAGAACCCTGGGGGTCGCATCCCCTACTGTCCCCAAAGTTGGTGCCACAGGGCAGAGGATGCATGACATTCTGTCTGTCTCATAGCCTTGAGTTTTTTAAAAGACAAAGCTCTTACAAGTGCACTCCACCTGCTTGCTTCCTTGTAAAGGGTAACTGTCCAAGGCAGCTGAAGCCATGCTGTTGCCCCATGAAATTCCCTACAGGCAGCTGTATGGAATGACCCAGCCACCTGTCTAAACCCACAGGATTAGCTGCTCCGCTGAGACATTTATGGAAGGGGTGCGCAAAGTTGGGGCGAGTCTAACCAGTTCTGGGAGGGAGTTCACCGGCCAGACTTTCGGATGTTGGGAGGGCACAGCTCCCAAACTCAGGGCCAGTCTCAGGTTGGAAAGGGACCCATTCCAGCATATTCCAGCAAAGGCTGAAACAGAGCAGCAGGCCAAAGAGGAACTGAGCGTGTCCTCAGGCCAGGATTCCTCCACTTGTCAACCGGAGGTGGCGGGGGACGGACGAGGAGGACGACGACGACAACACACCAGAGCTCAGAGCTGGCTTTCTCCTGAATGTGCCGGGCTGGGCCGGGCCCCAGCCTCGGTTCACTGCCTGATAACAGCCTTCTGCAGGGCCCAGTGCTTGCGGAGTCCGGTTCTTTCCTTATATAGCTGTCACAGAGACCGCCCCTCTTCACCCCAGGGAAGGAGGTAGCCCCATGTCTGAACTGGGATTCATCTTTAATGAAAAATGTGGGAGATGCCCAGGACCAGAGCAGGCTGGGACCCGCCCAGCATGACTCGGCAGTGTTTTGGGGTTTGGGCCAAGTAACTGGAAGAAAACCTCTTAGCATGTGACCATGTTTACAGTCGCTGGGCCGCCAGCAGCCTAAACACCATGTGACCCCTAGCGCACAGCCTAGGTGCAAGCCTGAGGGAACCTTATCGCTGGTGACGGAATGAGTGCGTCAGGGGGCCCGTGTGGCTCAGCTGGGCGGGAGAAATCCCTAGGACCCGGAACGGATGTCTCACGGAGCTCCAGGCCCTGCCTGTCCCTGGATTCCTTAGGGAAAAAGAGAAAGCACCCATTGTGTGGGGTGAATGACCCTGTATCCTCTATCCAAATGGGGGTGGGGGCACCTCCCGGGCAAGGAGTGGGCTCATCTGTCATCTAGGCTGGCACCCCCGCACCGGGAACAAAGAGACCACAAGCAGCTGCTTGTCCCCGCTCACACAACGGTCTTCTAGGTCGAAAGCCCCAGCTCTAGAAATGTACCCACTGGCCAGCTGGGGGCGGGGGGCCGGGCAAGGGGCCGCTCGCACTGTGGAGCGGTCCCGGGATTCACAGGTTCCTCCAGCGGGAAAACGCGCTCTCCCACGGGCGCGGGAGGCTAACCCAGGGTCCTCCCGGCGGGCCCCCGGTCCCCTCACCCGTCACGTAGATGTCGTTGCCCAGCGCCACGATGCTGTAGCCCCCGCCCAGGTGGTCGGGGAACTCGGCCAGGTAGCGCCACTGGCCCGTCTGCGGGTTGTAGCAGTCGACGGTGACCAACTCGTCGCAGTCCTGGTCGCAGCCGCCCACGAGGACGAGGATCTCGGCGAGGCCGGTGGAGGGGCGCGGGCGCATGCGGGGGCAGGGCCCGCGGTCGTGGCGGTCGTAGCGCGCCGCTTGGAAGTCGCGTGCCTCGCGCAGCAGGCGCAGGCAGGGCGGGCAGCGCGCCACCAGCGGCTCGGCCTCGACGTGCGCCAGCAGGTAGAAGCGGCGCACGAAGGGGAGGCGCACAGCCTCGAGCAGCTGCGGCCAGTGCGCGGCGCGGCGCGGCGGGTCCGCGCGCACCCAGCGCAGCGCCAGCTGGTAGGCGGCCTCCTCCTTGGGCACGCACAGCCCGTCGTCGTGCAGGTAGCGCAGCAGGCGCGCCAGCGGCAGGCGCTCCAGCTGCTCGGGGCCCAGCTCGCCCACGTGGCGCAGGATGAAGCGCTGCGCCGCGCTCGCCAGCCCCGCGCAGCTGAAGGCCTCGGCGAAGTCCTGCATGTCCAGGCAGTTGGCCAGGTCGAGCTGCTGCTGCAGGAAGGCGCCGCACGCCTCCTTCACCGCCGGGAACTGCAGCAGGTCGGCGGCTCGCAGCAGCGGCTCGGCGTTGTCGCCGCTCACCGCCACGCGGCCCGTGTAGCTGAAGTCCAGCAGCAGCTGCAGCATGTCGGGCGGCACGCCGTGCAGGCGCACCCGCTCGGCGCGGCTCTCTCGCAGCTGTCCCGCGAACATGGCGCGGAAGTAGGGGCTGGCGGCCGCCAGCACCGCGCGGTGCGCGGGGAAGTCGCGCCCGCCCGCCGCCTCCAGCGTCACGTCCAGGAACTTGCGCTCGGCGCGGAGCTGGCTCAGGCCGCGCAGCAGGCTCAGCGCGTGCGCGGGGTCCGAGAAGGGCAGCACGGCCAGGGGCGCCGGCCGCTCCATGGCGCCGTCGCTGGGGGCACTGGAGCGCGCCGCGGCCGGGGCCAGCGGGAGGAACGCCGCGCGCTCCGCGCCCGCCGCTATAAGTACTGCCGGGCGGCGCGGCCTCGGGGGCGGGCCCGGGGGGGCGGGGCGTCGCTGGCCCCGCCCACTTAACCCCTCCGGGTCCGGCGCCGCCGCCCGCCCCGCGCCCCAGGCTGAGTCACCGGCCCGCTCGCCCCGCTTCCGCGCCTTTCCAGGGCTGCCCGCGTCCCCCCGCCCGAGCCGGGCACGCCGGGCGACGAGTGTCCTCTCTCCGTCCGGGGTCGGGGGCCTCTAGGGCCCGCCCACGACCCACCGGGCCCGGCTGCGGAGCGAAAGCCGGCGAAGGCGAGCTCGGCGCCCGGAACCCGAGCCACCCCTTTCGCGCCAGACTTCCCTACTGCGTCGGCCCCTGAGCCCCTGGGCGGCTCGCTACAATGCCTTTTTCTTGTTTTGTTTTGAATTCCACTGGTTCCAAGGGTTGCTAGATAGCCTTATCGCTGGGCTGATTTCAAAGGACAGGAGTTTTACAATTCAGGACCAAAGCTTGAACAAGTATAAGCTTTTTAGGTGACGTTTTTTCTTGGCGCATTTATAAGTGACACGGGGCCGGATGCCAGGAATCCGCTCCACTGTGTTCCTGCAGGAGTTTCAAACTTGACTCTTAGGTCATTAACTTTCGTCAGGGCACAAGGCGCAGTTTTAGTTGTCGATTCATAGAGACTCAGGCTCCAGAGCTGTCTTGAGAAGGGGAAAGGCCTGCTCGGGTTCGACCCCCAGACCTCCTGGCCCCCCTCTCCAGGAAATGGAAGGCAGAGAGTAGGAGACAGTCGTAAGAATTCAGAAGAAAGCACTATGAGGCTGAACAAAAGGCTCAAGGACCAGAAAATTACAATCATAGAAGTAATGTAAATAATTCCGGGGAAAATAGCTTTTCCTATTCCAGGAGAGGGGACACTAGGGGCCTGGGGACAGTGCCTTTAGTTCAAGGTCAGACAGGGGAGTGCCTTGAAAACCAGGAGTGTGGGCGTTCAGGAACGTCACAGTCACTTGTGGGGTGACTGTGAAGAAAGGAATCTTCCTTATTTTGGTTCCAGGAGATACAATGCCAGCACTTTGAACGTAGCCACGGTTTTTCTTTAATGTACTCTTTGCCCACTTTTAGAAAAGACCCTTATTTCGAATCCAGTCCTTTTGTTTCTCGAAAGAAACCTGGGTTTTGGTTATTTAATAGCCCCCACCCAGGCCCCGTGGGCCTCACAGACATTCCTGGGGAACGCCTCACCCGCTTGCCCACGTGTGTCCCCGGGAGGGGGGGGGAGGCAGGCACACAGGAGGTGGGAGGGGGGGATGGTGTCATTTCTTGGTTCCAGCTAAGTCAGTGCAACTTTTGGAGAAGACATCTTGTTTTTATTTCATCTCTGAAATGCAAACTGCAGGCTTTCCCTTGTCCTCGTGAATCTCATCATCTTGCCATGAGAATGTATCTGGTCCAAATTTCAGCATGGGAAGCACAGGCCTAAGTAAGAAAACATTCAGGTACCCAGGCAGCTGCCTGTTGCCCATAGATGGACTGTTCACACAGCTATTAACGGCAGCGGCAGCATTCCTGGGCCCAGGAGCCCGGCCAATAGCTTACTTGCACAGGCTTTGTGACAAGAAAGTCTGAGTAGCCAGGAAGTGGGATGTTTGCAGGGAAAAGTACTCCAGTCCCTCTGGGTCAGAACACGTCCACCTTGCAGAAAGCAAAGCTTTATTTAATAAATCAAAAATATTTCGATAGTGAATGTTTCGTGTAACTATTTAAATAAATCAGCCTTACTGTGAAGCCTTGATGAATGATGATGCATATGTTTATTGAAATGGAAAGATAGGGGCGCCTGGGTGGCTCAGTCATTAAGCGTCTGCCTTTGGCTCAGGTCATGATTCCAGGGTCCTGGGATCGAGCCCCGCATCGGGCTCCCTGCTCTGCGGGAAGCCTGCTTCTCCCTCTCCCACACCCCCTGCTTGTGTTCCCTCTCGCACCGTGTCTCTGTCAAATAAATAAATAAAATCTTAAAAAAAAAAGAAATGGAAAGATATTCATGCTATCCTGTCGAGCTGTATACTACCTGTTGGTAGTATCACCCAATTTGTTGTCTGTATTCATATGCCTACAAGACAATTGTGAAGGTAACGTATTCTCTAGGTGGTTAGGTTTGTTTCGTTTGTGCTTGCCTGTATTTTCCATTCTGTGTATTAAGGAACTAATACGTTTGAAATAAAATTAAAAATTCAGTTTTTGAGAAAAAGGGTATATTAATATCTGGGACCTAAAAGGGGAGCATTTGAAGCCATGTGTACATATCTAAGTCAACAAAGGAATTTGGTCAGAAAATAAAGAAACAGATTTAGACCCATCAGCTGTTTGGAAATTTGAAGAACCTACTAACCCAGGCATGCTATCTAGTTCCTTTTTTCACTCATCAACCTTAAGAGTTGAAGATGGGAATGTGAGAAATTCATTTACTGAAGTATGACCATGTGATTGATATAGTTGGCGAAATTTTTTTAAGATTTTATTTATTTGACAAGAGACCTAGCGAGAGAGGGAACGCAAGCAGGGGGAGTGGGAGAGGGAGAAGCAGGCCTCCCGCCGAGCAGGGAGCCCGATGCGGGGCTCGATCCCAGGACCCTGGGACCATGACCTGAGCCGAAGGCAGACGCTTAACGACTGAGCCACCCAGGCGACCCGTAGTTGGCAAACTCTTGAAATGTCATTCCACAGCCTGCCATGGTAGAAACACTAGTGTTTGGGTAAGAAAAGTGTTAAATCTAGTCAACGAGCCATAGTTTAGGGGGAAATGTTTGTATTTAAAGATTAAACTTCTGGGGAGAGGGCAGCTGGGGGGCTGGGGGGTGCGGACAAAAAAAAAAAGATTAAACTTCAACCATTAAAGTTTTAAAAATTTACCTCTTCCACAATCATGAAAATGGTCTCTGCCTGAGTAACTTCTTCATGATAAAGTAATTTAATGAGATTTAACAAATAATGGTACCATTTCATTTTAAACATTCAAACTATGCAATTTTGATATCTGAATTCTAATTTTAGGCAGACAGGACAAGAGGTCACTGAGATCATTTTACAAAAGCCAGTTATCCTCCTTCCCCCCCCCCTTTGCAAACATTTAGGAACACATACTTTAGCATTTATACCATCAAAAAAGAGATTGCGCCTTTTTTCCTATCATACACCCTGATTCTTTTCTGCTTCTGGACCACCTAAAGTGTGGCTTGTAATAAAACTTACTCTATGTAAACTTTTCTTTAAGGAACGCTACAGTATTCCCTATTTATTAAGTGCATTATATATGTAAATAATACGGTAGATCAAAACATTTCAACACTACCTGGCATAGTGTTAGCTATTAATGTTTATGGTTTACCGGTATGAGCCATAACACAGCAAGTTCATTTGATCTCTGTGTATAAGTTATTTTTCTTGCTATATAAAGAGCTGACAATACATGGTTTAAAAATTATTTATTAATGACTTAAAACTATTCATATATATATATATTCATACAGTGGTCAAGGTACTAAAAGTTGAAACAAGACAATTTGCGGGAATTATCACGTTTTTTTCTTCTCCTGGAGATGGAAGTGGGAAAGTCAGAAAATTGCAGCTGGGAACGATCCACAGGAATTCCATACTATTAAAGCTGAACAAAAAGCTGAACCACCAACAAGCATTTCTGGGAAAGACAAACCTTTGGTTATGTTCATGCCCGCACTCAAGCACTGAGTTATGATGGGAGGCAGAAAGCTTTCCTGAATGTTCCCCAAATGAATGTAGTGTAGCTGGTGAGATTTAGAAAGGTGAAACTGTATTTGGTAACCCAATTAAAATAACTACATTCTCCAGTTACTTACTGGGAAACTGGTATTCTTAGTATTTTAAAACTTGTCACAACCTGTCTAACATTGGTTTTTTTCTTCTTTTCCAAATAACTATAATCATCAGATTATAATATATACATAATTTTTTTTTTTTTTTTTTAGGCAGAAAACAAGGAATCACAGACTCCCAAGAATCTGGCTACTGTGGCTAATGCTCTTGCATTAATCCTTGAATTCCAAATTTGCCCCCTGGAGCCCAGGTGTAGTGGAGGACACCTGAGAAATAGACTAGATAAACCAACTACATTTCCCCACGTGTACATATTATGCTATTGAATCTGGGTCAGTTATTGGTATTCTAGTCCTTCCCTGAGTCTAGGGATGGGATGGTAGATATAATGTCTAAATCTCCTCCAAAGGGCTAAATTTCTAAGGGGAATCAAAGGACGGAGGCCAAGAAGGTCCTCCATGAAAATATTGGAGTGGCAGGCAGGGAAACAAGCAGACTACATCAGGTAGTATTGGTCACATCTGTGTACTAAGAACTACTATTTATGAATCACTTACTCAAGAAATATCTATTGCGGGACGCCTGGGTGGCTCAGGTCATGATCCCAGGGTCCTGGCACTGAGCTCCACATGGGGCTCTCTGCTCAGTGGGGAACCTGCGTCTCCCTCTCCCTCTGCCTGCAGCTCCCCCTGCTTGTTCTCTTTCTGTCATATAAATAAATAAAATCTTAAAAAAAAAAAAAATATATATATATATATAAATATTGAATACCTATTCTGAGCAAAAGTTATCACTGTTACATGACACAACCCAGGTCTGGAATGTTCTTTCCTCAGTGTGACTGAGTGGTTCCATTCAATATAGATCCCTGAATTCTAGGGTTTTGTCTTCAAGTCCATTATTATTATGAACAAATTCTTTATTTCACTGTCTTAATGGGAAGGGGATTTAATATTTCCTACGTGAAAATTACATCATTGCCAACAATCATCAGTTACAAAAATTCCCTCTTATTTGTACTTCACCTCCAGTCAATATTCTTTTTGGCATTTACACCTTTAAACTAACAATATGATAATATCCTTCATGGTGGCCCTCTCTTACTCAGGCAAAACAAGTTGCTCCTGGTAATCTGGCCCTGGGCAATGCTGGCTGACCTCAGGGCATTTGCTCTGGCCACAGTGATCAGGTAACATTCTAAATCTAGCTAAATCACCTGAATGTGACAACTCTCTATGAAGCTGTTGGTGATGTTTCCACAGGCCAAGTCCAATGTCTGTTTTTAATCTTACTAACTTTCTAGAGCACCTCAATTTGTTATCCACGCTGGGGAGTCCTCCAATCCGGTAAGGCATTGCTGAAATAACATTAAAAGATAACAACAACAATAGTAAACTACCATTTATGGAGAAAGGAACTACGATAAAACTTTTATAGTTTAGGAAGCTGAGGCTCAGAGAAGTATTTCTGAGATAAACCCAGTCTCTTAACCAGTAGTTTCCTTCAGAATTATCTTAATCTAAACAGCAACAGTCAACCAGCGAGGCATTCACTCCCTTAGAAATAAACTCCTAGAGGTTCTTCCAATCATCTTTTCTGATTTAGTGGGTCCAGAAGTCAGTTTCCTGATTCGAATTTAAAATTTTACGTCCCTCCTCTTTAACGCAGTTCGTCTTCAAAGCTACCAAACGTTATCGAACATTCATAGATTTTTTCCTTTCAAATGGTTATCAGAAATGTTCAAAAATGTCAGGCCTCCAATGGTAATTTTATCAGAGTAGATAATTTTCAACTAAGTGCTCAGAGTCAATCAATCTTCAACATATAAAGTTGTAAAATACTCAGCGGTCCAGCATTTAAACACCGCAAACTCAATCAAGCATCAGTAAAATCATTGTCAATACCAGATCTCTCAACCACGTTTTCCCCTCACCCCACTGGTGTAATGCTGTGAGGAATACATTCGGAAGATAATTCAATTAAAGAAAACAGGGGGGCGCCTGGGTGGCTCAGTTGGTTAAGCAACTGCCTTCGGCTCAGGTCATGATCCTGGAGTCCCGGGATCGAGTCCCGCATCGGGCTCCCTGCTCGGCAGGGAGCCTGCTTCTCCCTCTGACCCTCCTCCCTCTCACGCTCTCTGTCTCTCATTCTCTCTGTCTCAAATAAGTAAATAAAATCTTAAAAAAAAAAAAAAAAGAAAAAGAAAAAGAAAACAGGGGTAGTCCCAAGATCAGGCAGAGAGGAAAGAGAGAGAGAAAAAAAGCGAATTTAAGACTAACATCTTCCAAAGCACTGATAACCCTGGCACAGAGTTTTTAAAAACGCAGTTACTCGACACACCAAAGTGGATCCTACAGACACCAGGAGATCCTCAGTCCCGCCGTCCCAGGACCCCCGGGACAAGAGGAGCCGGCCAGAATACCCCGGCCGCGAAAACAAGTTCGCCCCGCCGGGTCCGAGCCCAGGCGGCGGCCGCGACGTCAGCGCCCGTCGCCCCCGCCGCGGGGACCACGGCCCCACAAAGGGGCACGAACCCCCAAGTCCAAAAGGAGACGGCAGCCGCTGCCGCCGCCCTCCTCGACCGAGGCCGTCAGCCCCGCCCCCACCCGCCGGGGCGACCCCCGCCCCTCGCCCCCGCCGAGGCCGCGGCGCTACCACTCGCGCCGCCCCTCCCCCACCGCAGAGCCAGCGCGAGCCTCCGCACCTCCCCCGCTCCGGCAGCCTCAGGTCCCGGAGACACCGCCCCCACAAACCGGGCTGCAGCCGCGGAGCTCTATGGGGGCTGGAGTCCGCGAGGCGGCCTTTGTGCGCCTCAGAGGCGGAGCTGGGACTACTACTCCCACAATGCTCCGCGCCCTTCCCCGCGCCTTCGGCTTCCCGTCGCCCACAGACTACATTTCCCGACAGCCCTCGCGGCTCTCCCGCCCTCCCTCCCGAGACACGAGCCGAACTGGGCGTCAGGTCGGGGAGCGGGTCGGGTTCCCGCTCGCCGCCGCCGCCGCCCCCCGCAGCGACTCTCCCGCCTCTCCCACCGCGCCGGCCGGAGGAGCTGCATCGCCAACTCTGCTCGGCCGTGGAACCGCCGGCCCGGGAGCACTGAGCCCGGGACGCAACGCGCCGAGCCCCCTCATCACCTCCAGCCGGGGCGACCCCTCCCGGGTCCGCCCTCGCTCTGCGCGGCCGCCGGAGCCCCCAACCCTGAGCGGCTCGGTGGCCCGGCGCCCGCATCCCGGGCCCCTGCACTCCCGTAGCCGCCGCCCCCCACCCTGAACATGGACTCCGACTCTTGCGCCGCCGCCTTCCACCCGGAGGTGAGTGAGGGCTGCGTCCCGACCGCCCCCGACCCACCCCCACTCCAGTCCTGCGCTCCCGGCAGCCGGACCCCCGCCGGCCGACCGCCGCCCTCCCCTCCCCCAGCCTTCCCTCGTCGCCCCCTTGGGCGCCCAACCCCGCCCCCCACTCGGGCCCGCGCCCCGTTCTCCCTGCCGGCCCTCGCCTCGGCGTCCCTGCCGCGGGCGTCCGCGTCCTCCCGGCGCCTCTTCTCTCGGGCCGCCGCGCCCACCCTTCCCCGGCCTCGCGTAGCCCCGGGACCTGTCTGGGCCCCCGGCCTCTCCCCGCCGGCTTGGCTTACTCCTTCCCTGCCCCCGGGGACTCGGTCCCAGCCGCCGCCGCCTCGCGTTCCCGCTTCTCTTAGGAGCCCCTCCCCCCTCCCGGAGGGGCTCGCGGTCCCCCTCGGACGGGGACTCCGCTCCGCGCGCCCCCGCCTTCTCCCTTAATCCCCGGGCCCGGTAGTCCGCGCCCCGCCCCCTGACTCCCGCGCGGCCCCCGCCCCCTCCGGCGCCGGGGGCCTAGTCCTGCCGGGTCCCCACCCCCGTAAACACCCGAGTCGAGCCCCCCACCCTCCGCACTCTCTCCTCCCCCTCCGGGGCCCCCGCCCCCCGGCCGCGGGCTCTCTCGCCCCGCCCCGGCTCCCCCTCCTTCCGGGGATCGGCCCTCGGTTCTCCCGGGCGGCCCCTCTGGCGCCCCCGCCTCGGTCCCTTCTCCCTCCGGAGGCCCGCGGGGCTGGGGTGCGGGTCCGGCCGCAGGCGGGTGGGGGAGGCGGCGCCGGGCGCGTTCGCCCGCTGCGCTGCCGCCTCAGGGGTTCGCGGGGCCCACCGGCCCCGGACCCCGAATCCTGCCCGGCTTTCCGCGCCCCCTCCCCCGCGGGATGGGCCCCGCACCTTCCGGGGCCGAGTGTCGGCGGGGGGCGGCTTCCGCGGAGGGCGGGGAGGGGGCCGCACCGCCATCTGCTTTTCCTAAAGGCGGCGAGGCGGCGAGGCGGGCGAGGCGGGCGGGGCGGGCGGGGCGGGGGTGGCGCGGGTCCCTCCGCCCCGCGCCCGAGGGCGCCGCCGCCTTCCACTCCACGTCCAGGCCCCTGACCCACTTGTGCGTGTTCCCCGCCTAAATAAAAGTTCTCCCCGAGAGTTTGAGGGCCGAGGGCTGCGGCCCTCCCACCGCGGCCGGAGCGCGGGCGGTCAGTTCTTTCCGGGGGTGGGGGCAGGGTCTCTCCGACGCAGGAAATGCCGGGGACCGCTCCGAGGCGGGTGCTCCGCCAACCTGCGCGCCCCTCGGGGTCCGACTGGCCGGGGGTGGGGGGCGGAGGTGGTCTGCTAGAACCAAGTTGAGAAAATAAGAAGTGGAGCCCTTTGGAAGGAAACCTGCGGGCAGCACGCCGGCTACCGGGCCGCTTTCTTGGCCCTCGGTCCTGGGGAGGGGCTGGGTTGGGTCCAGGAACCCACCCCCCAATTTCCTGTCCCGCGTTCGTCCTTGCAGGGTAGTGGGACCCTGGGCCCTGGAAATGGTAGCTGAGCACGTAAGGATGAGGTTGGGGTGGGTACTAAAGTGCTTAAAGGAGACTTCAGTAAATAACGCTAGTCGAATAAGCCAAAATGAAGCAGAGTTGTTTTGCTTAGTAGCAAATAAGGGTTCTTTCTCCCGGAGCTGCTGTTCCTCAGGAGAAAAACCCTTCTTGTTGAGGGCATTTCTAGATTGAATGGAGACAGGACACACAAGCCAAACCCTCTCGTATTTCATCTTCAAGGTGCAAGTAAACCTAGCCCGAGCATTTTTTTTTTTTTAAGATTTTATTTATTTATTTGACAGAGAGAGATACAGCGAGAGAGGGAACACAAGCAGGGGGAGTGGGAGAGGGAGAAGCAGGCTTCCCGCGGAGCAGGGAGCCCGATGCGGGGCTCGATCCCAGGACCCTGGGATCATGACCTGAGCCGAAGGCAGAGGCTTAACGGCTGAGCCACCCAGGCGCCCCCCAGCCGGAGCATTTCTGGTTTATTTTCTGAGTCCGAGAACATTCGGGTTCTGGCCCCCTGGATGTTGGGTGTTGCAGCAGGGGAGGGAGAAGTGGGGAGTGCTGGGAGGAGGGGGCCACACAGCCCTTGCTGGGGAGGGTTCAGGCCTGAGCGAGCTTTGTAGGATCAGGAGCAGTTGACTTCTGAAATCACTTAAAATACTTTGATTACAGCTGCAGCTGGACTTTATTTTCAAAATGGAAAATCTGTAGCAAAAAAGTAGTTATTAGAGCTCCTGATAGGCCTCCAGAGCGTGATAGATAATGTTGGAAAATGCCACGGGAGCACTAAGAAGTAGACTTTTCTACGTTTTTATCTCCTGCCCAGTTTCCCAGTGTGCTTGGCATAACATCACAATCCCCCTCCCTCAGCCTTCTGAGCGCAGTGTTAGTTCTTGACCCAAACCTACCTTATCTTATTTCTTAGAGTGTTTGTAAATGTAGCAGTATATTTTCGAGTGGTTGACAATAAAAGCTCCAGCTGGCTTAGTTTTGTTTCTGGATTCTACCTACAAGTGCCTACTCTCAAATACACCCCTTTTCTCGCCTGCTAACAGGAGTGCTCCCCCAGTTACAAGAGGCGCAGGACTGTGGAGGATTTCAACAAATTCTGCACCTTTGTCTTGGCCTATGCCGGCTACATTCCTTATCCAAAGGAGGTAATCTTCAGTGCTTCTGCTGGCAGTGAAACCATTGGCCGGGTGGGGGTTTGGGAGGGGGCTGCTGGGGGATGCCAGACGGCTGTCAGGTAGAAACCTTTCTTAAAAAGTTAGCCCAGCCTGGGAGGTGGTTCCTAAAAGTCTGATAGAAAACGCAGGCTTGTCTAGAAATGATTTAATAAACTTGGAGTGTTGGTTTGCAGATAACACGTTTGATGTCCATCTGCTCTGAATCTCCAGGGCTTATTGAGTGCCTACAGTGGCTGGGCAGTGTTCTTGGCCCTTACAATATATGAGATGGGTGCTGTTGTTGATCCCCATTTTACAGATGCAGATGCTGGGGCCCAGGCCTGGGGTTCAACCGGATGGTTGGGCCTGGTCCACACTGTCCTTCCTGGTGAGCAGCTCCCTGGTTGCTGTGCGCACCATATTACAGAATCTTCAGGGACTTGGGGCCCAAATCCCGAATTTTAAAGGATTTTTTTTTTTTTTCTTGCTAAAGGGTAGGACTGAGGACCACTATTGTCACGGTGCTCAAACTTGTACAGGGCTAAAAAGAAAGGAATATGGTATTTCTGGGAGACCAAACCCCAGCATTGGCTTATTGTTTCTGTTTGCTGTGTACGTGGATAAATGCACTCTTTGTGCCACGCAGAATGTTGCCACTATTTGCAAATAAAATGCTTGAATGGTCTGAAGGAGCCGTAGGGATTAGCTCACTGCTTTGGGGCAGTAATTACCTAGTTTGATTTTGTAATATTTGGGGGTATCTCCAGTTTTTAGAAAGAGTGTCAGGAAATTCTCAAAACTAATTTAAATTCATTTAATTAAAAAAAAAAATGCAACCCTTGGGGCCGCAAATGGAAGGGAGATTTTACAGTCCGGGAAAGATAAGGGGGTATGAGAGGTGTTGTTGGCATCTTTCTAGATATTTACTGGGCATCAAATGAGTTCCTGGCTCTGGGACAGGGGCTGAGGGCTCAGCAAGGGAAGGTTTTCCTCCTGGTGGGTTCACATTCTATCTGGAAGGTCATAGTAAAGTACTCATGACACCATTCCTAAAGAGCACTGCTTACGAGAGCCGAGAAGGTCACGGTTCTGATAGCCCTCGTCTGTAGTCCTGACCTGGCTGGAGGGTGGGGGTGCGGAGCCTGGGAAGCTCTGCTCGGGGCCAGCCCTTGTTGCCGGGGACTAGTCATACCACTCGGCCCCGGCTACCTGTGCTTCTGTCCTTTCAGGAGCTCCCTCTGAGGAGCAGCCCCAGCCCTGCCAACAGCACAGCTGGCACCATTGACAGCGACGGCTGGGACACGGGCTTCACTGACATTGCGTCGGCTGTGCCCCTGCCGGTCTCCGACCGCTGCTTTGGCCACCTGCAGCCCACCCTCCTGCAGCGAGCCAAGCCCAGTAACTTCCTGCTGGACAGAAAGAAGACAGACAAGCTGAAGAAGAAGAAGAAGAGGAAGCGAAGGGACAGCGACGTGCCCGTGAAGGAGGGGTACATGGGGAGCCTGTTGAAGCTGGAAGCCGCTGACCCCTACGTGGAGACCCCCACGAGTCCCACCCTGCAGGATATCCCCCAGGCTCCCGGCGACCCCTGCTCGGGCTGGGACTCCGATACTCCTTCCAGTGGATCTTGTGTCACGGTGTCACCTGATCAGGTCAAAGAAATAAAAACTGAAGGCAAACGGACTATTGTCCGGCAGGGAAAGCAGGTGGTGTTCCGGGACGAGGACAGCACTGGCAATGATGAGGACATAATGGTGGACTCGGGTGAGTGGCCCCTGAGGGGGTCCGAAGAGCGGTCCCTTTCCTGGAGGGTGACAGCAGAGTGTGCCCACCACCCCTAGAGAGAACGGTATCGGAAGGTGGACACTGAGATGTTTGGGAAGGGGGTGATTGCAGCTAGAAACAGCTGAGATTCCAGGACAGGCCTCAAAATATAAAAATAAATACAGCTTCTCAGTAAACATCTCACGGTTAATTCCTGCTGCCACACATTTCAGTGTCCTTGGTCACGCATTTACTCCACTGCCCTGCCCTGCCCTTCAGTGTGTGTGTGTTGAGGATCAGGCTTCACTGCAGCTCAGCTGCTCTGCCCCCCGCCCCCCCGGGGGCTGGGGGAGGGACCTCGCTGGGGAGGGAGTGCAGGCAGTGTTTGCTCTCTTCTTCACACACGTGTCTCTCCCTGCAGATGACGACTCCTGGGACCTCGTCACCTGCTTCTGCATGAAGCCGTTTGCTGGCCGCCCTATGATAGAGTGCAACGAGTGCCATACCTGGATTCACCTGTCCTGTGCGAAAATACGGAAGTCCAATGTTCCGGAAGTGTTTGTCTGCCAAAAGTGCCGGGACTCCAAGTTTGACATCCGCCGCTCCAACCGTTCCCGAATGGGCTCGCGGAAACTGTTTCTGGACTGACTGTTGGTGAGCGAGGAGAGCATGGGCGAGGAATCAGAAGGGACGAGGGGCCTTTTGGCTCCTCTTAGTTGAGCACAGAACTCTCAGCTCTGGTGCGGGCAGACCCCTGCCATTCAGGTGCCTAAGCAAAAGGGCGGGCTGTCCGGGGTAGGACCTGTATCTGCCAGTGACTGAATAAAATCCTTGTTGGCCAAAGCTGCTGCTAGAGCTGTGTTCTCTGCAGTGGAGGGGGGCTCACCACCCAAGTACAGTGGGTTCGGTTCAGCTGAAAGTGAGGGTACATGGTAGTTATGAATTCTTGCTATCATTGTTAACAAACTCCGCCGGCTGGAACCAGTGCTAGCTGTTTTCCTGCTTCCGCTGTCTTGGGAGAGGAGATGTTCAGTTTCCCAGGCCTGTTAATGAACAGCCATACGTGTAAGCTTTTTCCCAAGTGTAAGTCTGTGACCATAAGTGTCTGTACAGCAACCATCGAGCTGCCCCTACCTTTGTGGCCTGCCCTCTCCCTGCCTTAGCTGCTGTCTGTCTGTCCCTGCAGGCTGCCAGCTAGAGTCCTCTGGTCTCACTCTGAGCGGAGCCCTGCGGCGGTGGCTAGCTAGTGATCCCTCGGTTTCCTTCTGTTTGTTTAAAAGGGACAGTGTGTGGCCACTTCTTGGCGGAAAAGGGGTTGGTTGGGGGGGTTGAGGTGGCCTGTGTTCATAACTCAGTTTCCTGTTTTGCACGATGTAAAAAACCTGTCTTTTTTGCACGATATAGCCAAAAGTATTGGCAGATTTCTGCCGGGGTGCCCTTTCCAGTTGGTGTATGAGGTCTTAGGGGTGCCCAGGCGAGCTGTTTTCAAGCGAGAGGGCACTTGGATTCTGTCCTCCTCTCTTTCCCTCACCTTGTTCCAGTAGCAACGTAAAGGTTAGGCAGTCACGGGAACGGCGTTCCTCTACTTCATGAGGTAGAGAAAACTCGAAGGGAAGGCCTCTCCTGTGGTTGATTCTTAGGATGCCCTCAGACAGGCTGGCCTGCTGGTTTCCCGGGGCAAGGTTAGGATTTGAAGCCTTTTTTGTTTTTTGTTTTTTTGTTTTGTTTTGAAATTGGCGAGTGAGCGGTATGGTAACATTGGCCTCCAGGAATATACCACTGAACTGTGCAGACTTCCTGCGATCTGAACTGGGACCCTGGACCGGGGAGCCTCCGGTGCCAGCCCGGCCTGGAGAAGCCCAGGAGTTTGTGCCTGTAGCTCGCACAGGGCTCTGTCCGAGGGCCGTGTACCCTGGGCTGCCGCCGGTGGCTCTGGGGCCTGCAGGGACAGGAAGGCTCCCACTTTCTCCAGAGTTGACAGTGCTCTTTAGCAGTTCAAATACTTTTCTCAAAAACTTTTTTTTTTTGGTAAGTAGATGGGTGTGTTTTCATACACATTGTTTCTCGTGAAGCATGAGAAGGGAAGAATGCCCAAGTTGGTCCTATTTATTTACAGCAGGGTGGACCCCCGGTCTCTCTGCTGGGGTCTTCATGGGGCACCTTCGTGCTGGGCTCCCCGGGGGACTCTTCACATTCTCTCCCCGAGGCACAAAGGGGGCTTGAACTCGAATTGGCTGATCGGAGCCCATGTTCTGCGCTAGTATCGTTCATGCTTCACCAGCCAGCTGCTTTTTGTTGTGTTTTGTTTTTAATTCTGTTGGTTATATTAACACAGAAATAGAGAGAAATAGTTTCTGAAACCCAGTTTATCGTGAAGATCCCCAAGGGAGAAGTTCTGCTGTAGAGAAAAATAGTAAGAAGCGGGCTTAGAAACCACCTTCTCCTCAGACAGCTGTCTGGCTCTGATGAGGGCAAACGTCCAGGAAAAGTTGGAGAGGAATTTGCCAAAGATCTGCCCCATGACATTGCCTGTCCAGTGTCTTCACCATGAGAATAGCCAAAGTTCCAAAGTGTTTTTCTTTTTTAAAAAAACTCCACGAAGTTTTAAAAGTGCATTTAAGAATATGTGTGATTTTAGAGCGGAACTGCCAGGCCTGGCGATTGCTGTATTGCTTTTAGAAGGTTGGATGCCTGGTGACACCTCTGGAAGGTACTCAATAGTCATTTCGATCTGTTTCCTTCATTTCCTTCTTGTTCTTTTAACAGATCTCTATCCCTGTGGGTGGTGTCCTAGGAAGTCAGGACACCTTGGTTTTTGTGTTAGCTTGAGCTGGGCAGCTGCAATCAGCTTTATGCAAATTAGGCATGGCCCATCTAGGGGCTCCTGGTTGGTGGCTAATAAAGTGAGGGGAGGGAAAGATGTCACCCCAAGAGTAAGCCTCTCGCATTGGCATTGGCCAGGCCAGACACTTAACATCGTTTACATGGTTCTGTGTGATTATAAAGTTTATGTGTATAAAGCGAAGCTGTTTCTGTGAAACTGTATATTTTGTAAATAAATATATTGCTACTTTGAGGTTCATGCCTAGCTTCAGGTGTTTGTTTTCTCTGGGGGAGGACAGTGGTGTTTCTGCTCCCTTCATCACCTCTCCCAAACCATGATGACATAGAGACTTGGGGAGGTAAAGTCTGAGTTTGGTTTAGCAGGATGAAGCGTGCCCACAACCTTTCATACACTTTTCTAGTAAATTCTCCAGGATCAAACCACAGTATGAATAGACATGAATAGCTTTCGCAGTTTCATCATGCTGTGGATTAGCTTAAGCCCCAGTGAGTGGTTACCTGCTTTGTTAAAAGCTGCAGCCTCCTCCGAGGTTCTGCAAGCAGATTTGCGGTCTCCCAGGGGTGCTCATTCTGCCCCTTTACACTTGGGGGTCCCCATCGCCTGTCCTCTTTCACTCAGCTGTGTCTGCCCGTCTCTAATCTGGGACCCACTAGTAGTCAACTAGTACCTCCTTTTGAGCAGCCAGAATCTACGCACCAACACCTCTTAGGATCTTGGAAATACTGGCCGGGTTGGGCGGTGAGCCCTGCTCTGGTTTCCAGGTGTCCGAGGCTGTTGGTGGGTGTGCCTTGGCTCGTCAAAGCAAGGAGGTGAGGGCCCCGGGCTTTCGCGAAGGGGTGGGGCTCGCACCGGCGGCGCTGTTGGGGCTGTCGGGCCGGGGCTGACTCTGGGAGCACCCCTTGTCGTGGTACCCCGGAGCCCACCTGACTCGGGCCTCCGCCTTCCGGCGGCCCCCGCCCGGCCCGCAGGCCCCGCAGGCCCCGCCGGCCCCGCTCCGTGGCCCCGCCCCGTCCGCAGTCCAGCTCAGGTCATCAGGCCCCGCCCCTTCGGCTGGCCCCGCCCCGCAGGCTCGCCGCCGCCATCTTTGTTAGGGGCAGCTGGGCCTGGCGTCTAGAGATGCCGAAGTCGTGCGCGGCCCGGCAGTGCTGCAACCGCTACAGCAGCCGCAGGAAGCAGCTCACCTTCCACCGGTGAGGGGCGGG
>NC_058406.1:4257479-4395028 GCF_002201575.2 Neomonachus schauinslandi
CCGCGGCCCCCGCCGGAGCCCGAGGCCTGGCGCGCGGGGCGGGGACGCCAGGGCCGCTGCCCGGCCGCGGGGGAGGCCCCAGGGCGTGCGGCTGGCCCCTTCGCGGACGGGCCGGCGGCCCGGGGACAGGCGGGGTGACCGGCGGCCGGGCGCCGCCTTGGCCGGCTTGGGCGCGTGGGGAGACTGTCGGAGAGGCTGAGCAACCTGCTGAAGGCGCACAGCCTTCCCGGCGGTCGGTCGGGGCGGTGGCGTGTGGAGGAGGCCGGGGTGGGCCGCGCCCCGCAGCCCCTGGCACTCGCTGCAGTTCTGGGGGTTTCGCCCCCCACCCCCGGACTTGATCTTGTTCACAGATGCAGCCTGGAACGTAGCAGGTGCTCAGTACCTACTGGCTGAATGCATTTCCGAATGAACGAGCGACGGTGACGCCCGTCGGTGTGCCTGCCATGCGCTGGCCACTCGGCTTGTCCCTGGCCTGGCCTCCTGTCAGGAAGCAAGTGGGGGAGTGGAGGAGCGAGAACGGTCCAGGGTGTCGGGAGAGTGGGGCCGGCCGCGCCGACTTGGCGGGAGGTTTTGGAGTCTGTCGTCACGCTCCCAGGGCTCCCAGTGTCGGCCCTGATGGGTACTGGGTCCCTGCCCCGGAGAGCTCAGGTTCCAGCCACTGCCCCTTAGAGCATGACCCCCGAGGCCAGCTGCACTCTCTGTCTCCACTGCCCCTCCCATCACCATCTTCCTTCTCAAAGTGAATGTCTTTATTGAAGTAATAAGACCTACAGAAAAGCACACAAATTATAAGTCCACAGCCCAGCGCATTACGCAAAGCGAACTTGTGTGACTGCTGCGAATCTGAACATCACCAGCCCCTAGGGAGCCCCCCGCTGCACCCCCTTCCAGCTCCTTGTCCCCTCTCATCCCCAAGGGCGACCGGATCCTACCTTCTGTCAGTCAGAGTGGGGCGCTTTGGCCTGTGTTGAACTTGGCACGCGGAGTCCAGCACCATGGTGCTTTCCTTGTGTCTTCTACTCACGGCTGTGAGTCACCTGGGCGTCCTTCCTCCCCATCTCTCGAGGTGCTCTGCTGAATGAATATACCAGAACTGACTTGTTCTACAATTAAAGGGCATTTGGGGGCCCCCGTATCTTGGCCATCACAAGCACAGGACTGGGGACAGTTTTGCTGGGACAAGTCTTCCTGTGCATGTGTCTCTCTTCGCTTCCGTTGGGCACATCCCAGGAGTGGAATTGCCTCCGGCTACCTCTGGAATTCATTCCAGTCGGACTCTAGCCCCCGCCACTCCTGCAGAGGAGCTCTGCCAAGTCCCCGGTGGCCCTGCTCAGTGCTGGTCCATCCTCATCTGAAGCAACTTCTCTGCAGCACTTGGCACAGCCGACCACTGACCTCTTGTGACAGTCTCCCACTTGGCTTCTAGGGCCCCCCTTTGACCTCTTCCTCTGTCACAGTGTCCCTTCTCAGACTCCTTTGCCAGATCCTCCTCCTTTCCAGCGCTAGCCTTGGAGCCCTTTGGGGGAGGGCCATGGCCTTGTGTCCTCCCCATCCACACTCACTCCCCAGGGCTCCGATTTCCCCCAGGCTTCACCACCCTTTACACAGGGACGGTCCCCACGCTGACATCTCCTGACACGTGTCCCTTGCTGCTGCACTTCAGCACTTGGTCATGTAAAAGGCACCTCAGATTTAACAAATAGAACCTAAATTCTGATCCCCCAGGCCTGCCCCTCCTACAGTACCTCCCCTCCCATCTTAATACACGAAACTCCTTCCTTCTCTTTATTTTGCGGCTCACAAGCAAACCTTATTGCACCAGCTTTCGAAATACATCCCAGGTCTGCCTGCTCATGACCCCTCCGCTGACACCCGGGTCACAGCCACCAGGTGCCCGCCCTCCTCTCTCACCCTTGGCCCAGAGCTTCCAGGGACTGCCCACCTGCCCGAGGCCTGCCTCCTGAGGTCCTCACCCCTGCTCTTGCTCCCACCCTCTCAGCCAAACCCGCCTCTGACCACGACCCCGACATGCTGGGGGCCCCTGTCACAGTGCCTTGGCACTTGCTCTTCCTTCTGATACGCACATGGCTCGCTGTCCTTCCTGCAGCTTCTGCTCAGATGTCACCTCTCAGGAGGCCTTCTTGACCACTTCCTACTTGATTGCTACGCAGTCTATGTCTGTTTGGTTTACTGTCTGTTTTCCTGTTCTAGAATGTAGGCTCTATGAGGGTGAGACTTATTCGTTCCTACTTCCCAGAGCCAGGGGCAGGGCCTGCACACGGCGGACTCCCCAAGGCACTAACAGGCTTACCCTGCAAGTGTACCTTTGGAAGGTTTTCTGGCCACGTTTGTGGCCCCACATTGCCTACTGAGAATGCTGTAAACAGGCATGACAGAAGCTTCCAGAAATTGGATGTGGTTTAACAGAGCGAGGTCACTGAATTTTCCAAGGTGTCCAGTAAAATGCCATGTGGTGTTTTCAAAATTCCACACAACTCTGCCGTGCCAACTTGAGCCTCGCAAATTCCTTCATGTCTCCCTTGCCTCCTAGGTTCCCGTTCAGCCGCCCAGAGCTGCTGAAGGAATGGGTGCTGAACATTGGCCGGGGCAACTTCAAGCCCAAGCAGCACACGGTCATCTGCTCCGAGCACTTCCGACCCGAGTGCTTCAGCGCCTTTGGAAACCGCAAAAACCTGAAGCAGAATGCCGTGCCCACGGTGTTCGCCTTTCAGGATGCCGCGCAGGTGAACACGGCACCACCTCTAATGTCTTCAGCTCCAGCCTGCAGGGGTGCAGCCAGCAGCTGGGGCGGGCGTGGTGTTTGCAGGCTGAGAAGTGCGGTGAGGGCAGCCCCCCCCCGGGGTTCAGAGCCCAGCTGCCCTGCTGGCCATGACTTTTGCTGTAGGTCATTTGCAATTTAAAGCCCCTTTAGGGGCGCCTGGGTGGCTCAGTCGTTAAACGTCTGCCTTCGGCTCAGGTCATGATCCCGGGGTCCTGGGATCGAGCCCTGCATCGGGCTCCCTGCTCAGCGGGAAGTCTGCTTTTCCCTCTGCCTGCCACTCCCCTGCTTGTGCTCTCTTTGTCAAATAAATAAATAAAATATTTTTAAAAAATTAAAAAAATAAAGCCCCTTTAAAAATAGATCACGCGGGCGCCTGGGTGGCTCAGTTGGTTAAGCGACTGCCTTCGGCTCAGGTCATGATCCTGGAGTCCCGGGATCGAGTCCCGCATCGGGCTCCCTGCTCGGCAGGGAGTCTGCTTCTCCCTCGGACCCTCCCCCCTCTCATGTGCTTGCTCTCTCTCATTCTCTCTCTCTCAAATAAATAAATAAAATCTTTAAAAAAAAAAAAAAAATAGATCACGCATGGGGCACCTGGGTGGTTCAGTTCGTCGGTTAAGTGTCTGGCTCTTGGTTTCGGCTCAGGTCATGATATCAGAGTCGTGGGATCGAGCCCCGGGTCAGGCTTTGTGCTGAGTGTGGAGCCTGATTGAGGATTCTCTCTCTTTCTCTCTCTCTCCCTCTTCCCCCCGCCCCGCCACCCCAAATCACGCCCTACAACCAGAAGCTGCTGAAGCAGCTGACTGGCAAGTGCACCAAAAGCTTGGTCCTCTATGCATTTCATTTTTTTTTTTTAAAGATTTTATTTATTTATTAGAGCACAGGCAGAGGGAGCGTCAGGCAGAGGGAGAGGCAGGCTCCCCACTGAGCAGGGAGCCCGACGCGGGACTCGATCCCAGGACCCTGGCATCATGACCTGAGCCGAAGGCAGACGCCTCACCGACTGAGCCCTCCAGGCGCCTACATGCATTTCATTTGCTGGGCGTCCCGTGGCTTGAGGCCGCACAGTGAAGACCTTCCCAGTGGCCGGTGGTGGCTGTGTTGCATTCAGACCTTGTCTGTTTCTTCCGAGTAGGCAGCGGGGGCCGGGAGCTGTGGTCAGGAAGCCGGACACCGTGCCGCTCCCACCCAGCAGGTGGCGCGCCGGCTGAGAGCTCTGGGCCGCGCAGGGAAGGCTGCTGCAGGGGGAGAGCTGGAGGGAGGTCGGGGGGGCCGCGGGGCCCAGACTTGGAGCTGGAAGGGGTTTGGGCCCGCTCGCCGACAGCGTCAGCTCTGGCTGGTTGGAGGGTGGCAGGGGCCACGGTTTGTCGGGTGAGGGGAGAAGGCTCCCTCCGGCTGGAGCCCCTGGTGTCGCGTGTGCCGTCGTGTTGGCCTGAGCTGAAGGGGGGTTTGGTCGCGAGAGCGGGTGGCCTTTGCAGGCCTGGTGGGCTGAGAGGGTGGCGGTCGGCCAGGGCCGAGCCCGCTGAGCCCCCGGGGGACGGGGTGCCCTGATTCTCTGAGTTTGGCCCTGTGCATCTGGAGTTTGATTTCCCAGTGGGCCATTGGAGTGGCCGTGGCTCCTGTGGGGCGGCTCGGGGGAGAGCTCCCGGACTGCTGGACGTGGGGGCCCTGAGGGGGATTATCTTGAATTTCGTAAGTCCCAGAGGTGTACTGAGTCGCAGAGTGCGGGCGTCACCCTGGGCACGCAAGGCCAGCCGGTACCCGTGGGGGCCGATGGTACTGGCAGTGAGAGGGGAGGCGGTTACAGGGGTGAGGAAGCCCGAGCGCATGTGCCCAGCAGGCCCTGCGTCGGGGCGCCTGCCCTCCGACCGAACTTTGTGCCCGTCTGCAGGCTTGTGGCCTCCTGTCCAAATCCATGTTCCCGTCCCCTGGAGGAGGGCCCCCCGACCGCTGTCCATTGTCCCCCTGCTCGCCTGGCTTCCCGTCGGGCCGGCTCCTTGTGGCTCCGCGGGGGGGGGGGGGGGGGCGTTTGCTCTGACTCAGCTTCTCTCTCTGGTCGGCTCCCTGAGGGCAGGGGTTTGTTTCACAGCTTTACTCCCGACGCCGAGGAGGTTTCGTTGTCGCCGACGTGGAAGGCCTTTTGTTTTCAGGTGATACGTATTTGATTTTTATTGCGGTCAGAGCACGTAACGTGAGATCTAGCCTCTTGACCAACTTCCGAGTGTACGGTACGTGCTGTCAACTACGGGCACGGGGCAGGGCGGCGGGGTCTGGAACCTCATCGTCCTGATGGCCTGACGCTGCCCTCTGACCAGCCCCCTCCTCCGTCAGTGCCTGTTGCGAGTGGAGCTCGAGCCCTTCTCACGCATTTGTGGTGAGATGTGACGTGAGTTTAGTTTAACAACTTGGGGGGCTGTCGGTGCCCGGCGCCAGGAGCTAGGGGTAGGGGCCGCTGGTTCCGGCCCCGTGGCTGGGGACTCGGCTCCGGGGATGCCCGGGCACTGGCAGCAGGCCCTGAGTCAGATGTTCTCTCGTAGGTGGCTGCCGCGCCTTGAGTCAAATTTGAGTCACCTCCTATGTGCCTAGAATGTCAGGCCCTGGGGGACACGTAGGAATCAGGTCCCTGGCTTCACGGGGCCTGTTCCTGGGCCTCTGACCTAAGATTTGGGGACAGCTTTGGGGAGAGTGAGCCAGTGGGTAGTGCCGGTTCTCGGGGTGACCTGCACCCCCGGGGAGCCTGTGGACAGCGCTGTGTGTCTTGCAGCTGGTGAGGCAGAACGCGGACCCGGCCGGCGGGGGTGCACACGTGGACTCTTACGAGGAGGTGAGTGCTCTGGCACGCCCCGAGTCAGGACCGAGGCCTCGGCGCAGACGCCGGGGGGGGGGGGCAGTGCCCCCCCGACCCCCGGCTGCACGGCTTTGTCGTGCTCTCCTCACAAACCAGGGTTCAGGATTCTGTGCTTTCCTCCCTGTTTGATACCAGGCAGCCCAAGTTGCCTGGATGGCTGGCTCGGGCCCGCTTTCTGAGGTCTGATCGCAGGCCCGGCGGCGGGGAGCCTGTTGGTTTCGGCCGGTGTCTGGCCGTGGCCCCCGCCGGGAGAGCGGGAAGCGTTCCCGGTGGGCTGCCCACTTCTGCCCTGCTGTCCCCAGGTCGTGCCTGAGGCGGGGCCGGCAGAGGGCGGCCTGGGGAGGAGGACTGCCAGTGCCCTCGAAGTGCTGCCCCCGAGCGCTGGCGGTGCCACGGAACAGGTAAGGCCCGGGGCCTGGGGCCGAAGGCAGCAGGTGGTTGGTCGGTCTCTGCACACGGGGATTCGCTTCAAACAGAGTGACGCAAACTGGTGCCCAGGCCACGAGCGCCCCGGCCCGCGGCCCGGATCTCAGGAGCGCTGTGCGGAGTCTGCGCCGGGCCTCCCGCGGCCCCTGCCTGTCGCTGTCCCGCGGTGGCAGCTCTGCTGGGCCCGGGCTCGCCTCTGCCTTCACGCGCCTCTGTCCTCAGGGCTTGCTGCAGAGACCGCAGGGAACCCCGGCCCCCGGTCAGCCGGCCAGCCCCACACAGCCGTCCGACCACAGCTACGCCCTTCTGGACCTAGATGCCCTAAAAACAAAACTCTTCCTGACCCTGAAGGAAAATGAAAAGCTCCGAAAGCGCCTGAAGGCCCAGAGGCTGGTGATGCAGAGGATGTCCGGCCGCCTCCGCGCCCACAGAGCGGGGCAGCCGGGACCGCAGAGCCGAGCTGGGCGGCCAGGCTTCCCTGTCAGCGCCTCTGGGGCTCGGGCCGTGGCCCCTGAAGCGACAGTGAGGCAGGCCAGGCCCACCACCAGCCACCTCAGGGGAGGTGTAGCCGCATCGGCCCGGGACAGGAGCGGGACCGTGGGCAGGACAG
Organism: Neomonachus schauinslandi; assembly: GCF_002201575.2. Lineage (NCBI taxonomy): Eukaryota > Metazoa > Chordata > Mammalia > Carnivora > Phocidae > Neomonachus > Neomonachus schauinslandi. The sequence continues at coordinate 4,264,143 of NC_058406.1, forward strand.
GCTCGGTCCTCCCGGAGGGGACGGGGCCCAACTGTCCTTCCACCGAAAGCTGGGCGGGGGTCTTCAGCACCACAGCGTGAGGAGGCGTCCTGAGCCGATGGGGGTGGAGTGCGTTTCCCGAGGGGCGGCGGGGCCCAGGGAAGGACACGAGAGGGGGTGACGGCGCAGTGGCTGAGACTGGCCTCTGTTGTGAGGCGGGCCTCCCCGGGGCCTGGGGTGAGTGATGGACAGAATAAAGTGTCTTCCTACCCTGCAGGTTTTCCTCCTTTATTTATAAACTCGGACAGGGGTCCTGTGTTTCCCGGAGTTTGTTACACCATTTGCTTTTACAAAAGACCTGCATTAGTACCTGCTTTCACTAACCCAAGGAAATCGGAGGAGGATTTTCACTTTTATGACAAAAGGCGTAAAGCAGAAAGTGCAGTCGGTGAGGATTCTGTTCCCCGGGAACTAGGCGTCTGCGCCTCTGGGCTTCAGCTCCGTTTTATGCAGCCCTTGGTAAGATGTGTCTGAAGGTTTCCGAAAAACCTGAGAGGCGATTTTTTTGGATCTGGAAACACTCAGACCAAACCAAACCAAACTACACCACACGACCTCCAGGAAAACAAGGATCCTAGCCTAAGTCATCTCCTGACTCTGGACTCCTGTTTCTCAGGCAGAGGTCTAATGTGGAAAACTGAACCACGGCTTCCAGTTCAGCCTCATGGTTAAAAATGGGGCTTCGACAGTGACGGCCAGAGGATGGAATGAGGGTGTGAGGAGGGGGGCTCTTATCACTTAGGTATTTTGCTCACCTCTGAAAACGCACATACAGATGCACTAAAACACTATCCCCAGTTTTCAGGAAAGGTTTATTGTGGTAAGAGAGCGCCTTCTGTACAGTCCGTTTCAGACAAAATGAAGAGAATCGGGGCCCAAAGAGCCACCTGCCGTGGAGGGAACGAACGGCCGCGTCCAAAGTCAGAGTTCACGCCACCTTATTGCACGATTTACATTCAGAGCTGCAGCTCAGAGAAAAACTTTATCAAATGGAGATAAATATTCCAGAATTGGATGACCTGAACTGTTTTTGAAAACTGGAGGAAGGGTAACAGCAATTATTCCGGTACCACCGCAGAGCCTGATTTTAGCAGTAGCTGCGGGGCTGGGGGGTGGGGCGCTGTCAGAACCACCACCAGCCAGGGCTTCCTGGCTTCTAAAATGTTCTGCATCCACAGAAGAGGCAAGTGAAGGAAGAGGGGCTTGGGAGCCGCCACCAGTCCCCACTGAGGAGGGAGTGGGGCGGGAGGAGGCGTGGGAGCAGCTGCGCCACCTGCTGGCCGCGCACGAGAGAGCAAGCGAGGCTCCGGCTGGCCTTGCTCTCCCAGCATGGGGGGGATTTGGCAGGAACCGGAGCCAGGGTCCTTTCAGTCCCCGGCCCATGCTTGCCCTCTCCTCCAAGCCTCCCTTCGTTCCTGAGCTCCAGTGTCAGGGCGGGGGGGGGGGGGGGCGCGGGCAGAGGCAGGTCAGGCTGAGCCATGGGGGCGGGCTGCGAGGGACATGGCTTAGCTCACATCTGCCTTTTGCCACAAGGACACAGGTGGCCCCTGGGAGGAAGTGACCGGTGACAGGGCTGGGCCCTGGGACCGGGGGATTATACCACTCTGTCCCAAGCCACGTGCCAGTGGAATGATTCCAGAAGTTCGGGGCGGGGGGGAAGACATTAATTTCCAAAACCATTCGTTCTCAGATAAAAAGCAGATTTATAAACCCACACAATCCTCTCCAGCTTCACTGAATAATATTTCAGCAGGAAAAAGTGGTTTTTGGGAAGTTGACTAACAGACGCTCACTTGTTCTGGAGACCTCTGCTCACGAGAACAACTTCCTTCCTTTCCATTTTGTTTTCCATGCTCAGTGTGGATTTTAGGAAAAGTAGTTCACAGTCCTATGTGTGAGGGCAGGATGTTCCATAAATACCTCAAGACCGAGCGCTACTGGGTGGCTGCAGTTGGCACGCGGGGCTCAGGAGCCTAGGGGGCCGGGGCCCAGGGCCCTTCCCTCCAGGGACATGATCCTTGGGAAAACAGCCACAGGCCGTGCCGCGGTTCTGGTCCAGGTGGGTCTGCCTCAGTCCTACTTACAGCACCCATGAAAGCGGGGTGTCTGTGTGTCCCTCCACATAATTGATACGGTACCACCTTCTTTAGGAATAATATAAAATAAACACATCTGATGTCTGGGTTTTTTCCCTGCTTCTGAATTTGTAGACTCCTAGGAAAGGATTTTTTGCAGCCTCTTGTAAATCTGGTTTCTCAAGCAGTTTATCCATCTGTATCGATCCTGTGAGCTGTGAAAGACAAGACAAACTGAATGTATCAAAAGGCAACTGTTTCCATGCCCTCTTCCACCGAAGGGGTTCAGCCGTCACCTGACCAGAGGCAGAATACAAGCTGCGGAGATTCAAATGGTTCTGGAACATACAGAAGCAGCTGGGTGTGCTTCCGGCCCAGCCACCCAAGCTGCAGTTTCCAAGCAAAGAGCTCATTGGAGTCCCACCTGGGAAGGGCGGCTGCCACCCCTCCTCAGGGCATCCCATCACGGGCTCTGAGCAAGTCACTCGCTCCCAGGCGGGTAACACGGGGAAGCTGGCTGTCACTCCACACTCTGGTGTCCCCGGTCCCCATCAGTGGTTGAGGGCCTCCCCCTGGTCCGTGCACAGGGCAGGCGACTGCAAAGGGGCAGCTACTCACACTGCTTTGGTATCCTAAGCGCCTCGTTGTCCAGCGCCATCACCTGGTGCAGGACGCCTCGGAACTGGTAAAGCACTTTCAGGTTCTTCTCCTCACCTACGCACGGGTCGTAGAAGCCGGGCAGCCCCGCCTGTAACAAACACAGTCTTACTCCACGGGACCCGAGACCGTTGTTTCAAGCCCAGCACCACTGCTGTCTGCCGCCACCTGAGGATCAGCGTGGAAGGGCCTTGACCTTCCCTCAGGAGCCGTCCACGGAAGATGCACACCGCGGAGCTGAGATTGTCAGAAAGTTGCCTGTTTAGCCCTAGGCTTCCCTCGTAATACAGACCCCTTCTCCCACGTTAGAGACCCCTGTCTTCACAGAAGCCCCGCCAGGACTCCTGAGAGAGCGAGGTGTTTGGCCTGAGCTGATCTGCATTTTAGTTTGCCTTTACCATCCCCACCCCTGCGCTCCAGTGTGAGCTTCCAACGTGCTACAGACTCACACTCTTTCTAGAACAAGGCAAGGAATGAGGAGAACGTAAGCTCCGTGAAGACAGGATGCATGTTTTGTTTGCTGCCCTGGCACACAGTAGGTGCTCAGGAAATCCTTGCTGCGGGGACGGGTGACGTGAACAGCTCCAGTGTGACTATAATTCGGGTGCTGGGCAGCAGGCCAAGCCAGTGCCAGCGACACGAACGGTTCCACCGCAACGAAATGGCCATGCCAAGGTGCCAGGCCGCCCCCCTCCACACAGGCCTTTCGTGTCTGAACCCCGCGGGCAGGCCCCGTACCTTGGAGGCCTCCGTGAGGATGAGCTTCGAGTCCTTCACCAGGCACTGCAGGGGCACGGTCACGTCAATCACCTTCACCTTCTCGCTCTTCCTGCTCTTGTCGTTGACGAACTTCCCGTACCAGGCGTTGACGATGATGAGCCCTGAGGATGGACGCAGTCTGAGCAGAGGCGGGTCTCTCACAGCCGGGCCGCAGGAGTGCCGTGCCCCTTTGAAACCCCCAGCGCCCACCCCGCCCCGAGAGAGGCCAGGCCTTCTCACCCATTCTGGACTCTTCCGCCTCAATTATTCTTCGGACAGATTCCTGCATCAACCGAACCTGCAAAGAACAAGGAGGGCCACTGTCAGGGTCCCTCCTGGGCTCTGCCTCTGGGTTCAGCTGTAGCATGAGCATGGCCGCATTTTCGCCCCTCTGTTCACAAAGAACCCAGGGGTACCCCTGCATTTATGCCAGATATTTCTGTTCTGTCACCTAACAACAGTTCACTCAAAGGGAAGAAAAAGAGGACAGACAGGGCCCTCCGGTTCTTAGAAACACCTTGTTATGCATTTCGAGGGTAACTGCATCTCATCTTCAGGACCGGGCCTGGAGGTCCCGGTATTGTATCCCGCAGGGATTAGAAAGAGTGAAATGACCAGTGAAGCTGCCGGCCCCCGAGGCCCACGTGCAGAGGGCACCGTGATCCCCGAGCCCCGGTGAGAGGCGTGTAGCCGGAGTCACCCAGAGCAGAAGGACTTCGGGGACGCGCCTGCGCAGCACTTACAGCCGCTTCTGCCTCTTGTTTCTTCTGCAGAATGTCGGTGGCTGTGCTTTCCCTTTGCTTTTCCAACTCCCTAAAGCGAGAAAAACACAAGCCACATGTTAGCGCGGACTGAGACAACAGAGCGCGTCGTTGGACCTGCGCCCAGCGAACAGTGTGAGCTCTCCCTGCATTCCTAGCTCTGGAGCTTTAGCAAATATTTCCAAGCCCATCTCCAGCAAATCTGTTCGTTTCGGGCCTCTGCGGCTTCCCTTTCTTTTGTCCCTAGATGGCTCTCCCCTACCTCCTCACTGAAGCACACAGGAGGCCCGCTGCTGTGGGAAGCAGCCCCCACCTGAGAGGAATCTCAGCAGTGAGGGGTTGGAGAGCTGAGGACCACAGGGGAGGCCACCTTCTGGGACTATCATAGAACACTTGAGGTGGGGACAATGTTTACTGTTTTAGGTACAAAATATACCTTTTTCTTACGTAGCAAAGCACTGGGACTCCGGGCAACGCAGCCCTGTCCCGTCAGAAGCCTTGACCCCACACACTCTTCCTTCTAGGCCTCAAGCCTCCTGGGGAAGCAGGGCCCTGAACTCCAGGGATTCAAACGCTGGAGGGGCCCCAAAGAGGAGATTCTCTGAGCTCAGCGACTTGTTACATCAGACTGTTATAAGTAATGAATCTCAACCACCTCTCAGATGGAATGCTATCCCCCAGTGTGTTGTCTACAAGAAACTGCAAAATAAATGAATGTTTCTGTAATTTCCAGGACTGTGGTTAATGCACGCCTGTGTGTAAGAACTCAAACCCACTCCTGTGGAACTCAGTGCCAGGAAAAGAAATGGTTAGAATGAGGACGGGGGCCTCTCTATTTCCTGGGGTCACGGTGTAGAGTCTGCACAATTTTGTAAACTAGCTCTAACCCTTTCTGGAAGTAGGAGGGACGAGTGAAGGGGGCCCAGCAGCAGGGCCGCTAATGAGCCCAGTCAGCACCGACCGAGCACCCACTACGGGCCGAACGCCATGCTGAGGCTTCACATGTACAAATTAATTTTCCTAGTGACCCTCTGAGTAGGTTCTATAATTATCATAGCCATATAAAACACAGGAAAACTGAGGCACAGAGTTGTTTACTGATGTCCCCGTGACATGTTAGGAACTCACTTCTCTTTTTGAGCCCTGAGGTATGGTTTGATGACCAGACGGTGAAGAGCAAAGTAGACCACGAGCGGCCCCACGGTGGCATAGAACACGGCGCTGGGAAGAAGCTGGTCCGTCAAGTGAATAGGGAAGAAGTAAGTTTGACTGGCCCTGTTTAGCCTGAAAACAAAAACGAAACAGAACACCCAAGATGAGTCAGGTTTCCAGGGAAGGGTAACGGAGGTCTCAGCCACAGGACGAGAACGCTCAGATACACAGAACGCCAGGTACAGCTGGTGTCATAATCTACACACCTTTTGGTCCCTATTCCAAAGTTTAGCTGCTAGACTTGATGTCTGTGACAGAAGAAAGGTCCCCTACCAGCTAACCTCACGGGCAAAGCAGTGACTATCACTTGTCCAGAGTGAAGGTGGTCTTAGAAGACAGGAGCGGGCACCTCCCGGGGTCCTGGAGACAGAGACCTCTCCGCCCTCAATTTACCTCATCGAAAAAAGTGGGTGAAGACTTCCAAAGTTGGCAGATTAAGGAGGTTCTGCTTCTAGTAATGGCTGAGTGGCTCCTGTTGGACCAGCCACCCCACAGGTAACCACTGTCAACGAAGACCACAAGCAACAAAGACTCGTGGGGACTGGAGAGCAATGCAGGCCAGCGGGTACACAGGAGGGCTGAGAGTCTAGAGCATGTAAAGGCACTGGTTTCCTGTTTTTTTGACATCTTTGAGCCTAAGGACAAGTCTTAGCTGCTACCGTGTGGATGGTTAACACTGGAAAGAAATCTGCAGTCCTAGGAGATTGAAGACCCAGAGCTCAGAGTCTGAGGCAACCATAGCAGCTGGCAAGTGGGGGTCCCCCAACAAGGGAAATCAGAGCCCCAAGTTCTTTGTATAAATGTGGCACAAATCCCCAGCTGATCCCGGTCTATCAGTGGCCTTGGCTACAGGTGAAGTAATTGTGCTGTTCTAGCTGTTGCCACACACTGAGTCCCAGCTCACAGTCTGACTTCTGCCAAGTTAATTACCTTTGAAAAGGAAAAATCAACACTTCTTTGGGAATCGTAACAGAATATAGACTCTCTACACTGTACTATTCACAATACCCAAGGTACAATACAAACGACTCTGTATACCTAGGTATACAACAAGCGAAAAAGATAACGAACCAAGACCGACTCCAGATGACCCAGATACGGGAACGAGCAGGTAAGGATTTTAGAGCACTACTTTATGCCCAAAGACAGTATGCACTGCATGGGCTTTAACAGCAGACTGGAGGTGAGAGCAGTCCGTGAACTTGTAGACAGATCAAAAGAAATTATCCACTATGAAGAACAAAGAGAAAAATATTGAAGGCAAATGGGCAGAGCCTCAGAAACCGCTGGAACTACATCAAGAGGTTTAGAGGTAATTAGGGCACCAGAGAGGAGAGAATGGGGCAGGAATTAAGATTTGAAGAACGGCCTAAAAGTTCCAAATTTGATGTGGGACATAAATTTACAGATGCAAGGAGTTTAGCAAACCCCACGCAGCATAAATACAACAAAACCCACATGTAGGTACATTGTAGGCACAAACCGCTGGGGAAAAAAAAGTTAAAAAAAATAAAAAACCAAAACCAAAGCAAAACAAAAAGTTAAGTATGTAGGGATTTAAAAAAAAAAAAAAAGACATCGGTGCGCCTGGGTGGCTCAGTCACTGGGCGTCCGCCTTTTGCTCAGGTCATGGTCCCAGGGTCCTGAGATCGAGCCCCGAATCAGGCTCTCCCTGCTCAGCGGGGAGCCTGCTTCTCCCTCTCCCACTCCCCCTGCTTGTGTTCCCTCTCTCGCTGTGTCTCTGTCAAATAAATAAAATCTTTAAAAAAAAAAAAAAAAAGATATCCTACTCAGGGGGATGATGAATCAAATGACCACTGATGTGTCATCAGAAAGACTGGCGGCCAGAAGCTGGTAGAATAACATCTTCAGAGCACTGAAAGCACAAATCTGTTAATCCTGAATTCTGTATTCAGGGACAATGGCCTTCAGAAGAAAAGCAACTCCAGAATTGACAAAGAACACTCAAAATGTAAGAAACCAAACAACCCAATAATAAAATGGACAAAAGATTTGAAGGAAGGCTTTCCTAACAAAAAAAAATACGGGTGGTGAGTAAGCACATGGAAAGATGTTCACCATCTGGGACATCAGGTAGACGCAAATTGAAACCACAGTGGGACCCACTCACATGCCTGCTGGAGCAGCCCGAGCGAACAAAGACGACCGTAGCAAGGGCTGGTGAGGGTGAGGAGCCACGGGGCTCTCTCAGGCTGCTGCGGGGAAAGTACTTTCTTATCAAGGAGAGCACACACCTCCCCTTCGGCTCAGCATGCCTGCCCCTAGGTATTTACCCAAGAGAAATGAAAACTTATGTTCACACCAAGCCTGTATGTGAATGTCTACTGGCTTTATTTGTAATTGCTAAAAACTGGAAATAACTGAAATGTCTGTAAACTGATAAGCAGATAAACTGTGGTGGATCAACACAATGTAATGCCAAGTAACAAGAAAAAGGGACACACTACTGATGTACGCAACCATAAGGACATATTTCAAATGCATTATGCTCATGAAAGAAGCACAAAAGGCTTCACACTGTATGATTCCAATTATATGACATTTTGAAAAAGGCAAAAATATAGGGAGTGAAAACAGACCAGTGGCCAAGGGCCTAGGAGACCTCACAAAGGCCAGGAGGCAATTTTGGGGGACAATGGAAATGTGCTATATCTTGATTGTGGTGGTGGTTACATGACTTATGGGATTGTCAAAACTCCCAGGATTGCACAGTAAGACAGATGAATTTTAATTTATGTAAATTTTACATCAATAAAGCTTGACTTTAAAAATTACAGCAATGATAACAGCTTAGTTCTGGGGTAGGAATGCCCACAATGAAATTATTTTAGGTTAATATAATACAAAATAAAAATAAAACGATACATCTAGATAAAATATAATAAATTAACAAGATATAAAAGCAGAATAAAGAAAAACTAGAGATATTTTCTTGGTAAAGAATACTAAGGTCATGACTGATAGACCTACACTATAAGAAAAGCTGAAGAAAGTTCTTCAGGCCAAAGAAACAAATAGCAGAAGGAAAATCAGATTTTTAGGAGGGGATAAGGAACACTGGAAATGGTTTAAAAAAAAAAAAAAGTGGGCAAACATGACTTTTCCCCTCTCAATTTCTTTAACGCATATATATGTACAAATATATACATATAAAACTATTTAAAGCCAGAATTACATAACTCTGGTGGGGATTATAATGTGTGTAATTCTAATGCATATGGAAAGTACAGCATAAAGAACATGGGGAGGGGAAATGGCCGTAGAGGTTTTCAAGGTTCTTTCATTTTATATGAAGTAATACAATATGAAGTCTAAACAAATGATAAAAGGTTAACAATACGTAATCTCCAGAGCAACCACTAAGAAAAAAAAACCCAACACAAAGAGGTATAGCTAGGGAACCTGGGTGGCTCAGTTGGTTGAGCATCTGCCTTCGGCTCGGGTCATGATCCCAGAGTCCTGGGATCAAGTTCTGCGTCAGGCTCCCTGCTCAGCGGGGAGCCTGCTTCTCCCTCTGCCTGCCACTCCCCCTGCTTGTGTTCTCTCTCTCTCTGACAAATAAATAAAATCTTAAAAAAAAAAAAAAAGGTATAGCTAAAAAGTCAATAGGTAAATCAAAATGGAATGCTAAAAATATTCAGTAAGAGAAGACAGAAGATGGTTAGAAGAACAAGAAATTAGAAGGGAAGAATAGAAGACAAATCATAAATAACAGGCCTAAATCCAACCATACCAATAATTACACTAAATATTAATGGACCAAGGGGCGCCTGGTTGGCTCAGTTGCTTGAGCGTCTGCCTTCGGCTCAGGTCATGATCCCAGGGTCCTGGGATCGAGCCCCACACTGGGCTCCCTGCTCTGCGGGAAGCTTGCTCTCTCTCACTCCCCCTGCTTGTGCTCTCTCTCTCTAATAAATAAATCTTAAAAAAAAAGAAAAGAAAAAAAATATTAATGGACCAAACACTCCAATTAAAAAGCAAGAAACTGTGAGAATGAATATATGCTATGAGACACCCTGTGTATATGAACATAGTGACAGGTTAAATGTAAACAGAAGAGGATAAACCACAGAAACAGTAAGCATAAGAAGGCTGCAGTAGCTATACAAATATCAGATAAAGCAGATTTCAAGTCAAAGAGCGCTGCCAGAGATGAAATTCACGAAGCCAAAATTGACAAAGGAAGAAACAGAGAATTCTAAACTCATATGAGGCTGAGGATTTTAACACTACTTCTCAGCAACTGACAGAAATCTGGTCCAAGTCAATAAAGTCACAGAACTTCTGGTTTCTGATGAATGTTGTCAACCACCTTGACCTGTTGGTATTTACGGAACCTATGACCAACAACTGCAGAATACATGTTCTTTTCAAGTGCATGACTGCCGGGGTCAACTACATCATGGGCTATAAAAAAGTCTCAATATATTTAAAAAGACTGTAATCATACAGAATATGTTCTCTGACCAAAATGAAATTAAACTGAAATCACTAATCAGATATACAGAAAAACCCAAATATTTAGAAATAAAGCAATATATTTCCAAAAGTGAAATTAGAAAATAGTTTGAACTGAATGACAATGATACAACATCTCCAAATTCATGGGATGGGGTAAAACAGGGTTTAAAGCCTTAAATGTTTATAATATAAAAGAAGAAAGGTTTCAAATTAATAACCTAAGGCTGGGCTTTAAAAATCTAGAAAAGGCAGCAATGTGAAACCAAAGTATGGAGAAAGAAGAAGAAAGATCAGAAATCAATGAAATAGAAAACAGATAAACAATAGAGAACATAACAAAGCCAAAGCTGGTTCTTTGAAAGGTTAAGTGCTCCATCCAGACTGGTTAAGAAAAAAGGAGAAAGAACACAAATGACCAGCATGAGGAATGAAGACAGAGATCATCTATAGAGATCTACAGATATTAAAAGGGTAAGGACTTTTTTTTTTTTTTTTAAGATTAGAGAGAGAGAGACAGCAAGAGAGAGAACACAAGCAGGGGGAGTGGGAGAGGGAGAAGCAAGCTTCCCGCCGAGCAGGGGACCCGATGAGGGGCTCGATCCCAGGGCCTTGGGATCATGACCCAAGCTTAAGGCAGAGGCCCAATGACTGAGCCACCCAGGTGCCCCAGGGTAAGGGCATATTATGAGCAACTTCATGCTAACAAATTCGACAGTCGAAATGGACAAATTCCTTGAAAAAAACATAGTAACAAAGCTGACACAAGATTAAAGAGAAAACTGGAAAAGCCCTGTATATGTATATCAAGGAATCCATTATCAAAAATCCTCCTACAGGGGCACCTGGGTGGCTCAGTCGGTTAAGCATCTGCCTTTGGCTCAGTTCATGATCCCAGGGTCCTGGGATCGAGCCCCACATCGGGCTCCCTGCTCAGCATGCGAGTCTGCTTCTCCCTCTCCCTATGTCGCTCCCCCTGCTTGTGCTGGCTCTCTCTTTCTCTCCATCAAATAAATAAAATATATATAAAAAAACCAAAAACCCTCCTACAGAGAAAATTCAGTCTCAACTGATGGCACTGGTGAATTCTATGAAACCTGAGGAATAAACCATTCTTGGAGCGCCTGGGTGGCTCAGTAGGTTGGGCATCTGACTCTTGATTTCGGTTCAGGTCATGATCTCAGGATCATGAGATGGGAGTCCCATGTTGGGCTCTGCGCTCAGTGGGGAGTCTGCTTGAGATTCTCTCCCCCTCCCCTTTGCTCCTGCCCCTGCTTGTGTGTGTGCACGCTCTCTCAAAAAAGAACAAACCATTTTCACACAAAAACTTTCAGAAAACAGAGGAAGAAGGAATACTTCCTAACTCATTTTATCAGGCTGCCATAACTCATTCCAAAATCTGACAAATACATAATAAAAAAAAGAAAATTACAATCCGCATCCCTTATAAACACAGATACAAAAATCCTTAGTAAGATATTAGCAAATGAAATCAAGCAACATATAAGAAGTATTATATGTCATGATCAAGCAGAGTTTTCCTCAGGAATATAAGGTTAGTTTAACATTCAAAAATTACTGATTCGCCAAATAAACAGAATATAAGAGAAAAGTTAGCAAAGTAAGATCATCTGTTATTGTTGAACTCTGGGGCCTTCCAGAAAACTTCAGTTTATACAGCAATACGATCTGGACAATTCAGCCTGCTGACATGGGAAACTCGGCTGAAGTGAAAATGTTTCTTTCCGAGGAGGGAGAGTGGCATTCTTGGGATGAAAATTCAATTCAGATTATGTCCTGCAGTATCTTCACGGGAGAAGTATTTCACAACAGAAACGGAATCAGAAAACTGTGTCTCGTTAGTGGTCCCAATTTGGGAATAAAAGGGATTAGAATGCAGACAACCTGTGTGTGTGCCCTTTACTAAATCTCAGGGGTCCTCAGATCACTGACAGGAGAGAGGTCCGACGTGGCTCTGGTCCTGGTGACCTGCTTTGGCTCTCATCTGCAAATGGAGATGAGGTGTGATGTGTTTCCTTCCTGTCTCTGTTCTCTCTCCCTCCCCTCTTCTGTCTCTTTGTCCATCCGTCTGTTATCTCCCAGAGCTCTCTCAACTGTCTGCTCCAGGAGTGTGGTCAGAATACAGTGGACACAGTTAAAGAGCTTCTGATGAGGGCCAGGGAGGTGGACGGACGATCAGAGGGAGATGGTGCAGTGGAGGATAAACAAGGGAAACTTTGGAAAGGGTTCACCTGGGGCAAAGTGAGGGGTACTGCTCTTACGGGGTGACGAGGGATGGTTTTGGCAATTAGGTGACATCTGAGCAGAGACCTGAGGGAATCGAAGGAACCAGCCATGCTGGCATTTGGGGACTGAGGAACAGCAAGTACACAGTCTGGTCACAGGAGAGGGGTCGCTGTTGTCTGCAGCAGCGTGGAGACCAGGGTGGCTGGAGTGAGAAGAGGCAGAGGGGAGAGGAGGGGTCAGCAGGAAGTGAGGTTCTGATCCCAGAGGGTCCCAAAGGGCTCTGGCTTTTGCCCGGGATTGACGGAGTCACCGAGGGCTTAAGCAGAGAGCGACAACCCTGACTTCCATTCAAAGGTCCTGCCTGTGTGGAGAGCAGGGTCACGAGGTGGTGAAGGAGATGGGTCAGGAGGTACCGCAGTAATTCAGACACCAGACAGTGGGAGCAGAGAGGGGGTGAGGAATGGTCACGTTCAGGAGCTGCGTTCTGAGGATAGCTGAGATGGTTTTGAGGTGCGTTAACTTTGGTGTGTGGGAAAAAGAGTGAGTGACCAAGGCCAACTCCACAGAACAGCTGGAAGGCTGGGGCTCTCCTGACCGAGGGAGGCTCTGGGCAGAGCAGGTTTGGAAGCATCGGGAGTTGAGATGGGACGTTTGAGATGCTGGTGGAGATCCAAGCAGCGATTTGTAAGAGCAAGTAGGATACAGGGGCTGGAGGTCTGGCGGGCGGGCCAGGCCGGAGCGATAAATGTGAGCGTCGTTCAGTGCAGGAAGGTGCTCCAAGCCAGCAGGCTGAGCGGCCACCTGGGGAGGGTGTCTACACAGACAAGGATCAGGTCCCACCGTGACGCCACCATACACAAGTAACCAGCCAGTGAGGTACGCGGACGGCACAGAGAGGCCGGCAGGCAGGAAGGCACGCCACCGGAGCAGGGGAGGCGGGTCCGTGCGGGTGGGGACGGCCAGGTACAGGGGATACGCTGAGGAGCCTGGGCGGGTCACGCGTGCGATCAGCGGTGGCAAGGAGTGGGCGTGCAGGGCCGGCTCCAGGGCCGCCCCGGGAAGGGAGAGAGGCAGTCGGCTGGTGGAGGGTCCCTGCCAGCAGGGATGCAGACCCTCAGTGCACACCGGGCTTCCGGACTCCTAGACACTGGCTTACACGCCGCAGACAGACGCAAGCGCATCTTTAAGAACAAAATTACAAAGCAAAGTCTCTTTCATCCTTAACGTGGGTGAAGCCGGGCGAGTTACAAGCTGCCACATAATCCTCGGCCACAAAGATCCAGTCCCACTTACTTGACTTTGAGAGAAACGCCCTGAGGGACTCCAACGCTGACGGCGGCGCCTAGGACGCTGTGCCTGGAGATCTTGCGCTCGGCTCCATACTCCACCACCGTCCCGAAGAAGCCCGCCCTGCAGGGAGCGCGGCCTGAGCAAGAGGGGCCCCCCTCCCGCCCCCCCACCCCCGCGCGTGGGTCAGATGGACACGCCGGTCAGCGAGCAGAACGACGTCAGCACGCCAGCGGTGCAGTCCTTCCTCAGGCGGGGGCCGCCGGCAGGAGCGCCCGGGCAGGGTCGCAGACACGGCGGGCATCTCACACACGCGGCTCCGCCGGTGGAGCAACCCCCCCCCCCCCCCCCCCCCCCCCCCCGCCTGCCCCCGGCCCCCCTCCCAGCACCCCGGCCGGGACTTACTTCAGCGATCCTTTCACGCGCGTCTGGTCATCATCCTGGAATTTGTGCTGATAGCTGATCAGTGCAAAAGAGTGAGGGATTCCAAGCTGGGGAGACGGGGGGAGACGGGAAGGCGCTGCTGAGCGCCCGTTGTGGGCAGGCCTCTCGGGCAGGGGCCACGACCTGACTGTGAAGATTGACTAGCGGCCAGTATTTAGAAACTGCGGGAGTTCACGTAAAAACCCAGTTTCCTGACTTCGCATGAAAACACCACATTCCGAGGCAAGGAGCCCGCGTTCCGACACGGCTGCAGGCGGTGGGCGCCGAGGAGCAGCTCCCTCCTGAGGCAGGGGCCCCTCACGCCGTGTCCCTGGACACCACGGTGGCGCCTGAGTGCGCTCCGGGGTCACTGACCAACCCGGGCTCTCTCCCATCCTGATTCTGTGGGCTTCTACTAGATACAGGTATCCCCTGTACCTGGCTGTCCCCAGCGAAAGGGGCACTTTGCTTTAGGATAACGGGAACACAGCTACCCTGGAAGCGTCAGAACAGCCTCTCAACACCCTGAGCGTGTGTGCACAAAACCAGCCTCTCAGGGCCGCCACGGTGCTCAGATCTGGGGAGGGTGGCCAGGGTGAGGGACGTCGGGGGCACACGAGGGAGCCGCTCTGCCCTCACCTGCAGGGCCACAGTGAAGTGGCTGGTTTTGGTGTCCCGGACGATGCTCGTGTTCATGGCCGACTGGATACCCCACCGCCACTGCAGATAGCCCACTGTGTTCTTGTCCAAGTTCCGGGCTAGCACAGTGGTGAGGCCCGGCCGGATTCCACGGGATGAAAACTGCAGAGCACAGTTTGTCGTCACAAAGCTGGGGGGACACACAGATGGAAAGGGTCCTGGATGACACCCGGTTCTCAGCTGTTCTTGGCCCCTTCCTGTCAGGCTGAGCCCCAGCTCACGCTCCCTTCCATGAATCCCGAGCCGGCGCCCCACAAGGAAACTGGACATCGAGCCTCTCTCCTTGAGAGGGAGTGAGAGGGTGCCTTGCTGCAATCTTCCTAGTAACCCGCCCTGCTGATGTGCACGGCCCACCTGATCCCATTCTACCGAAAACCACTAGGTCCAATCCTTCTGCAAGTCAGAATCACCTCGGGGTCGGGGGGAAGGCTGCACACTGGAATCACCCGGCTGATCTAAAAAATACTGATAGTCGGCTCCCATGCCCTGGCATTCCGAGGTACAGGCTTGGAGTGTTAAAAGCTTGTCAGGTGATTCTAACGTGCGGCCAAGTGGGAGGACCTCTGACCCAGAGACCATCCCAGACCAATGAAGTCAGAGTTTCAGGGCGGGGGGCCGGGCATCAGTAGATTCTTCAGGATCACCCACGTGATTCTGGTGTCCACCCAGGGCCAGGCACTTGGAAGGCTAGTACAGCAAACCGCTTGCCCGGAAAGGCATCTGAAGTTTGTTTCCAAGGGAGTCAGCCCCACCTTCTGGTTAAAAAGGGGTATTTCATTTTGACGACAAAGGAATTCACACCACTTTACCCGAAGAGTTAAAAGGTGAGCAAACAGCCCAACAGTCACCAGATTGCCAAAGTCTGGTTTCTTTCTCTCTTTCCTAAGCTCGAGAGGTGTCACTTTTGCCATTAATAACAACAAATACGAGCACTCTGATCATATTGCTCTTGTAAACTTCCAGCAATTCCCCATGAATTGAGAATTTCCTTCTCCCCTCCACAGGGCCCGCAACCCAAACGTTCCCTTATTTCTTTCAAGTCACACCGGGGTGGCTAGCTGCGTTTTTCTGTTTCAGCCACAGGGGTCAGGGGAGGCAAGCGGGGAGGAGAGAGACCAAAGTCATCCCAGAATTTCAAGAGAGACAGTGGCACTTAAAAGAATCAAAATGTAAGGACCGAGATCCTTGTTTAATTAAAGTAGTAAGACTTAGTCTTTTTATCCAGCATGTCCTAGAGAAAGACTGATTTGAGAGAGAGAAGAGAGATCAGCAAGGCAGGCACTGTCCTGGGAGACAGACAACACTCTACAGGCTGTCTGCCTTTTCGGGGCTGACGCTACACCCCCAACCAACCTTGTGATCACTAGTCCGGACCTGCAAATAGCCTGGCCCTAGGATCAGGGCACCTTGAAGAGCAGATGCCATACACTGACAAACTGGCATCCCTGTTTATACATCTGCATTCTCAAGTCTGATACACTCTGGGCACGATGATGACATTCAATTTCCAAACCTGTAAAGGCCGATGACTAGCAAGCCCGAGCCCCCCTCCCTGGTGACTACTCAACAGAAACTCTGAGGCTCAACCAGAACAAGATGGCCAACAGCTTTCCCTCAGTGAAGTGTCTCCTGAATGTGCCTGATCTAAGAATGACCTAGGTGCTTGATAAAAGTATGGATTCCTGGGCCTCCCAGAGGACCCGACTCAGCTGGTGTGGGGAGTGGGGCAGGACTCTGTGCTGTCAGTCGGCAGCAGGGGAGACAGACCTTCGCAGACAAGCGCTTGGAACGTGTTAGGACAACATGTATGTATACTCTTCGTCTAAAGTGGTTAAAAGTGCAAATCCTCGTCTGACCCACTGACTCCAGTCCTGCAACAGAAGCCTGTGAAGCCATGTTCTCACCCGCACACGGATGACCCCCCACATTGGGGCCGGGAGCGCCTGTCGCTGCCTTCAGCCTGTGTGTTCGCAAGCTTGGTCTCCACCTGTCCCAGACGCCACACCCACTTTCTCAAGACCTTCCATACCCTATGTCCCACCCACCTGGGAACGTGCCTTTCCTACCCGACTGGAGGGCAGGGACTGGTCTTACCCCATGGGACGGAGTGGGTGTGCAGATGGAAGTGAAAAGCTTTCTTTTCAAACATAGACTCCATCCCAGGACTCCTTTATTTTCTCCCCCAGAGTAAAGAGAATTTTATTTTACCTTCCACCCAGTTCTTTTAGCTGAGCTCACACAGGTAACCCAACACGGGAACTAAGGACACCTCTGTGGTTCTAGAAGGGCAGCGAGTTACAGTTCTAGGAGTGGGATGTCACTGCAACAGCAAAGACGAAGGGGAGCTGGGGGGGGGGTGTCCCTTAACCCTCCAGCGTCAGCACATCTTGCTGATGACCAGGCAGTCTCACCAGTGCCTCACTGTTTAATACAGACCCTTTCCAGAACTTAAAACACATTCTTGGGGACAAAGAAATGATCCACAAGGTCATCAATACTTCAGGCCACTGACCAGCTTCCCTGAAGGTGCTTTCTCTCCAGTCTCTCCAGGCTCTCACAGCCCCCGGTGAACAGGCAGGAGCCTCATTCCCACAAAGGAGGAGACTGTGGGCCACAGAGCAGAAGCCAGGCAGCAGACGACCCTTCCCCACACCCACCAGTCCAGAGTCTGAGCCACAGGCACCCTGCTTGGGCTCTCCGCCAGCGCCGCAGGATCTGCCCCTGGTGACCTTGCAGGACAGAAGAGGTAACTCCAGATGACCTTGACAAAAAGAATACACAGGTTCTAGTCTGCTAAATCCACAAAGACCATCAAAGAGGATTTCTCTATATTTACCATCTTGGGGTGAGATTACGGAACAGCTTCAGACCAAATAAAGGTCCCTGCAGATCCCCGGCTCCAAATTCTAACTGTTCAAAAGAGGAAAAGAGAGTGTGTTAGCAGGGTTTACTCTCACAGCAGCAACCCATGTCTCAGGGAAGCACCCCCGGTTACAATTCCTTCTTTTAATTCAAAGCCACTGGCCCTTGCCAGGGCTCTGAAAGTAGGGGCTCAAAGATTTTGGAACCCAATGTGGGGCTTGATCTCATGACCCTGAGATCAAGACCTGAGCCAAGATCAAGAGTCGGATGCTTGGGATGCCTGGGTGGCTCAGTTGGTGAAGCGTCTGCCTTCGGCTCAGGTCATGATCCCAGGGTCCTGGGATCGAGTCCCGCATCAGGCTCCCTGCTCAGTGGGGAGCCTGCTTCTCCCTCTGCCTGCCACCCCCCTGCTTGTGCTCTCTCTCTTTCTCTGACAAATAAATAAATAAAATTAAAAAAAAAAAAAGAAAAAAAAAGAAGAGTCGGATGCTTAACCAACTGAGCCACCCAGGCGCGCCTGGAAGATTCTTAAGACCTCATCCTAACCGTCACCAAATGGAGGACTGTTTCCACGGATCCAAAGGAGGCAGGTTTCAGAAAGGACCCCTCCAAAGGAAACACTGGTGGCCTCCGATGGTCTCCCTCACTCAGGTCAGAAAGGGAGACCAGCTTCTGTGCCCAGCCATCCGCAGAGCCGCCTGCTGCGGTCGGGTGCGGGGCCCCCTCCCCTGCAGCGCCGGCTTCCTTGTGCTCCCGATCTGCTCTGCTTCATCGCCTGCGGCTCTCACAGGTGACTGGAGATGGTCCTCAGGGGTCTAGAGTTAACCCATCAGCAGTCCCACACTCAGCCTTGGAAGTCCAGCCCGTTCTGGCTGCCTCATTTACCAGTCTGGGTGACTTTCAAGGCAACTCTTCAATGTTAATTTGACGCAGTTCAATTTGCTCAGCAGAGCTGGCTGTCAAATGGCTGCCGATCAGTGGACCAGAGCACTGACACGGCACCTGCCTTCCGAATTGGGCAAGAAAAGGGAAGAGCCTACAGGTTTCTGCTGAAGAGGAACAAAGATGCAGAGCTTCTCGAAGTTGTGTTGCTCTAAGTTGGCATCTCAAGGGAAATCTTCCTGCTCTATCCTACCTCTGAGCTGTCCAGCAGACCGGGGATTCTGTCTCCAGTAGGAGACATGTTTTTCTCTTGGGGACAGTCACCTCATGCCAAGTTTGACATCTGGTACCCTGTTGTACAATGATATGGCCAACCTAGGTCTTTTTGAGGGTTGGCTTTTAGAATGTGAATGTTCAGAAATCAGGCTTTGCAGCAGATAACACAGACCCTGCCCGTCGACATTCTTACCTCTCCCCATCCCTTTGCGGACGTGACTCGTCTAAGCGCGAAGTTAATGGAACCCCCTCCATTCCCATTCTGGGTTGAGAGGCTTCCAGAGAGGATGGCTGTGTCTGTAGCTGTCAAGGGTGCCTAGGAAATGGTATTTGCTGGTAAGGAATGAGTCAAAGCACTAAAAAGCACAAGGACAGCAGTCTAACAAATACACTTCAAGTGTATGGCCAAAGGTGCAGGTGACCATGGCTTCAGGGCCTAGGGATGCACGAGGACCTCAACAGGTTCACTTCTCTCCCACTTGGCCATCCGAACTGCATGTGGCCACCAAGGTAATGTTTTGCAAAAGCTTTACTAGGCAAATTTCAAAAAACCAGGGGAAAGACAGGGCTAAATGCTGGTTCTTAGTGTACTGATAGCATCAGATGGCACAGTGGCTTCATCATGTGCCTTCCCTCCCATTGTAGGATGTCTGGGACTCTCCAGTCCTTGTTCGCCACCAGCACTGGGGAAGGGACTGAATCCATGGCCCTACTAGCCAACCCTGGAAGCTCCACCAGAACGGCAAGTTTCCCAGAGTTAGGACTTCATCTTCTGGGTTGATGCACTTGAGAATAAACAGAGTTGAGGAGGCAGAGACCAACTATAAGCCTAAGCAGACCCACCCACCAGTGCTACCTCCAAACCGTGGGCAGAAAGATGACATTTTAGTGATCCTGGGTTCAGCTGAATATTGTATTTTTTGCACATGACAGAGTGTGCCTTAAAACTAAGACTGATTCTTGGAATTACCCATGGAGGTCTGCTTTCTCGCCCCAAATCTTCCTGACCTGGGCCTCTACTTCTCCCAGACCACTTGCACTTCTGCTGGG
Source organism: Neomonachus schauinslandi (assembly GCF_002201575.2). Taxonomy (NCBI): domain Eukaryota; kingdom Metazoa; phylum Chordata; class Mammalia; order Carnivora; family Phocidae; genus Neomonachus; species Neomonachus schauinslandi. The sequence goes on from NC_058406.1 coordinate 4,283,851, forward strand.
GGAGCCCTGTGACCTTGGGAGCTAAGTGCCCCCTGGCACTCATGCTGCTAACGAGTCAGCAAAGCAGTAACAAACAAGGTTGTGCCTGGAACTTTTTTTTTTTAAGTGGCTAATTACATCCTTTCATAAATAAAGATGAGAAAAACCACAGCTGCTCAGTGTGCTGCACCTCGTTAACCTGAGCCTCACTGCACTCGGGGGTGTGTGTGTGTGTGTGTGTGTCTGGGCTTCACCTCAATGGACTGGGATATGTGCATCTTGTTAATTTCAATCTGTGGAAAGCCACTTCCGGACACATCTTCGTACTCCTCCTCATAGCGATCAAAAAGGTCAGTGGCATCGATGCCAACACTGATGGTCCCCTGGGGCAGAAAAACAAGCAGTCAGAGCAGGGGTGGTATTTGTGGAATGAAAGACAATCTACACTCTGGCAGCCGACGGTCCCCTGGGTGTGGGCGGGACTCCACCATGAGGCCCACGGAGCATGAATGTCACAGTTCACACCGAACTGCGGCAGAGCGTCACCGACTGCTGGGGTCAGAAAGCCAGTCACGTTGGCAGGCAAATGACAAGACAAGTGTTAGGAGAAGAAAAAAGACCCACACAACTTGATTTTTAGGGCCCAAATAGGACTGACTTCAGGGCTCTAAACAGATCACCTCCAGATTTAACCGGTGAATGCAGAAACCACCTAGACACGACGAGCCCCGTGAATTAAACATTTTAATGTTTGATTCTCAACACTCTTAACATCATAAAACTACCTTAAAACTCTTTAAAACAGGGGCGCCTGGGTGCTCAGTTGTTAAGTGTCTGCCTTCGGTTCAGGTTATGGTCCCAGGGTCCTGGGATTGAGCTCCGTGTTAGGCTCCCTGCTCAGTGGGGAGTCAGATCCCCCCTCTCCCCACTGCTCCCCCTGCTTGTGCTCTGTCAAATAAATAAAACCTTAAAAAAAAAAAGTGCAAACAAAATCAATTATGAATGAATAGGAGATTGGAAAATTGTTTCACCTTCTAAAATTAATTTGAGAAATAAGCTATGAGAAACGGAGTACCATATTCTCTCAAGAAATGTGAGGCTAAAATTTGCTGACTGATACAAAATGCTCCATACTCGGAAAATCAATGTTTATTATTTTTTTTAATCATCATAAGATTTTTCAAATGGGCATGTATCTTAATCCCACATATAAAAACCTGACCACACACACATTTTTATTCAGTTCCCTGCAGCCCATTTTAAAAAACGGTATTGAGGCTGAATTTATATGTAATAACACAAACTGCACCCACCTAAAGTGCACATTTTGGTGAGTTCTGACAGACATGTAGACTTGTGAAACCAACCTCCGCAATCACGACACAGAACATTTCTGTCGCCCCAAAAGCAGAGTGGGAGCATGTGTTTTTCTCCCCGAGAAGGGGACACGCGAACAAAGACATGAGGGGGAAGGCAGGGAGGAGGGCGCTGGGGCTGGAGCAGAGGAAGCACAAAGCAGAAGAGGAGGCTGCGGGTGGTTGTGGTGGGTGATCCGTGGACGTTGTAGCGAGGAGCACAGGAGAGGGGGGGGCTCTATCCAGCAGATGACCAGTTGAACCCTACTGTTTCTGGTGGTTTAGCAATTATCCCAAATTTTCATTTTTAAACAGAATATTACCACCATCATCAACAGTTCCCTTAAACTAAGAAGCCAGACTGGGTTTGGTGCCTAGGCCTTCACTTGGTACCTCCAGCCTCCACCGCCTCTCTCCTCTCTTCCCAGGTGAAATGTGAGCATCCCTCCACCCTCAGCCCAGCCCAGACACTTGCTGGTGTGGTGGCCGGGCAGTCACCTCCTCCCAGTCTCAGCTGGTGTGAGAAGTAGGAGATGCCGTTGCCCGTCTGGTACAGCAGGCCGGCGGCATGAATGAAGCTGGGGGCAGTCATGTGCACGGGAACGCGCAGGTGCATAGGAACATGTGTGGGAAACAGAGGTGGGCCGGTCCTGCAGGAGAAGGTAGTAGAGAGCAGTCTGAATACTCTTGCCACAGTGTTTTTCTTCTACTGAAAGGTATCATCAGGAGGTGGCATATTTTCTGTGAAGGGTCACTGTAACTATTTTAGGTGCTGTGGGTCCTTACAGTCTCTGTTGCAGATTCATCTCTGCTGTTGGAAGGGAAAGCTGCTCAACTACCCAGCAAGGGACTGACCCTGGCTGTGTTCTAGTTCCAGTAAACAGAGTAAACTCTGTTTATTCACCCTGAAATCTGAATTTCATACAATTTTCATGTCTCAAAATATTACTTTTTCTTCTTTCCTTTTTTTTTTTAAAGATTTTTATTTATTTATTTGACAGAGAGAGAGATAGCGAGAGCAGGAACACAAGCAGGGGGAGTGGGAGAGGGAGAAGCAGGCTTCCTGCTGAGCAGGGAGCCCGATGTGGGACTCGATCCCAGCACCCTGGGATCATGACCTGAGCCGAAGGCAGACGCTTAACGACTGAGCCACCCAGGCGCCCCTTTTTCTTCTTTCTTAAAAAAAAAAAAAAGCTCCAGTGTGGAGCCCAATTTGGGGCTTGCACTCATGACCCTGAGATCAAGACCTGAGCTGAGATCGAGTCGGACACTTAACCCACTGAGCTACCTAGGCGCCCCCCCCTTTTGATTTTTTTCAACCATTAAAAAAATGTAAAAACCATTCTTAGTTTTTAAGTCACATAAAAATCGGCGGTAGGCCAAATTTGCAACTCCTGATGTAAATCTGTAGGACATTTGGTTTTTTTGGGTAATACTTTCTTTTTTGATAAATTCTTCAGGCAGGAATAAAATTAAACATAGTGTATGTTTAACAACAACAAAAATACGCACTCAATTTCCATTTTCTCAGGAAATTGATTAATTTGTAACTTCTATGAGATGTTTTTCAGTACTGATCATCCATCCATAGTGTTAATTCAGACCGTATGAAAATCAAGTCTTACATCTGCTAAACAAACTCCAGTGTCTTTAGTCTTCCCTAATAGTTAGCTGTTCTTTATTTTCAAGACCACGCCCGAAAGTGAGGCGTAGCAGCAGGGACTTACAGGTAACTGTGGATCAGATGGTAGTTCCTCTCTGTTAATTTCACTCATTTTTCCATTCTAAGGTTTATACCACGCACATGAAAGATAAAGCAATGGCTATTTATGCGTTCGTTCTATTAGCAAAAGAACCTCACAGCTGTTAACGATGCCAATTTTATGTCAGTGTTAACCAGATGCTTCAAACAGAAAATCAGTCAATCTTAATAATGGTTTGATTTGAATTATAAATGTACAGTATTGTCACCAAATACATATTTCTTATTTGTATTTACAGGGTTCCTGGCTCACTGCTCCTAAAACCCATGCAATTTCTGGTGATAAGGGTGATAAATGTATCCTGTTATGTTAATGACGGTGGCTTTTGGTCTCCACCCAAGGGCGGGGGCTGGTTGCCAGGGGGACCAACCAAGTGATTAGAGGGCTAGAACCTTCAAGTTCTGCCCCCAGCCTCCAGGGAGGGAAGAGGAGCCAGAGGTTGAAACAGCCAATGGCCAATGACTTAGTCAATCTTGACAATGCAATGAAGCCTCCATAGAAATCCAGAAGGACCAGGTTCGGAGAGCTTGAGGGTTGGTGGGCACAGTGGAGGTACAGGGAGAGTAGGGTGTCTGCAGAGGGCATGCAAGTCTTGTACCTTTTCCCCAGACTCTGCTCTGCACATTTCCACCTGGTTGTTGATTCGTGCAAGCCCCTCTAGTGAATTAAAAGATTCTAAGGAGGTGGGTGTTGGAATCTACAGCCCTGGGTCAGTTGGAAGCCCTGGGCTTGTGACAGGCATCTGAAGTGGGGGGTGGCTGCAGTGTTGTAGGAATGAACCCTTAACCTGTGGAGTCTGATGCCGTCTCCAGGCAGAGTGTGTCAGAACTGAACTGAATTTTTTTAAAGTAGGCTCCACACCCAGTGTGGAGCCCAACGTGGGGCTCGAACTCTCGACCCTGAGATCAAGGCCTGAGCTGCAATCAAAAGTCAGGCGCTCAACCGACTGAGCATCCAGGCGCCCCTAGAACTGAGTTGAATTCTTGCTGGTTGCATGCTGCCCCCATCCGCCATGCTGGAACTGGGTGGGAACCCTAGAAGAAATTTTACTGTAAACTCAAGTGAAAAAGTTCCACCATGAATACAAAACATTGTTTTTATGCCAAAGTTGGTAAAGTACAGCATTATGGTAAAAGTGTCTTATTAAAGCAAGAAACCTATGCAGGAGAAATAACCTTAGGATCAGTTACAGTGCACACAGATGCATGATTGAATCAAAACAAGCTATGATATTCCACCGAGAGAAAATTAAGCTAAAGTGTCAAAATGTACAAATATTTTTGTGTATTCAGAATAACAATTTTTTGTGAAGCTGATTCTTTTTTTTTTTTTAGTAGGCTTCATGCTGGCCATAGAGCCCAGCATGGGGGGCTTGAACTCATGACCCTGAGATCAAGACCTGAGCTGAGATCAAGAGCCAGAGGCTTAACCAACTGAGCCACCCAGGCGCCTAAAGCTGATCCTGAATACAAAAAAATCTGTAGCATGTCAGTGTATTACAAACTGAATATTAGGAATGTCTGAGCTTGGGTGCCTGGGTGGCTCAGTTGGTTAAGCGACTGCCTTCGGCTCAGGTCATGATCCTGGAGTCCCGGGATCGAGTCCCACATCGGGCTCCCTGCTCAGCGGGGGGTCTGCTTCTCCCTCTGACCCTCTTCCCTCTCGTGCTCTCTGTCTCTCATTCTCTCTCTCTCAAATAAATAAAATCTTAAAAAAAAAAAAAAAAAGGAATGTCTGAGCTTTAAAGAGCTCCTTTTCAATAGACCCTGTACCTTTTAAAATAAGAAACTGCAGGGATGCCTGGGTAGCTCAGTTGGATGAGCATCTGCCTTTGGCTCAGGTCATGATCCCAGGGTCCTGGGATCGAGTCCCGCATCGGGCTCCTTGCTCAGCCAGGTGCCTGCTTCTCCCTCTGCCTGCCGCTCCCCCTGCTTGTGCTTGCTCGCTCTGTCAAATAAATAAATTAAATCTTAAAAAAAAAAAAAAAAAAGGCACTGCAATCACTGAAAATAAAGTGTGTAACTCGGAAATTGAGCTCTTGAGGAAGGACAAACTGAACAAATAAAATAAGAGCTCAAACAGTTTATTTCATTTGAAATTCCATTAATAGTATTTTGGACTAAATTTTGGTAAGAATTTTTTAGTGGAACTGTCATCGTTAGTTTATTCCATTCTATCCTGGAATGGAATGAAATTGAAAAGGCCTGCCTGCGTTTTTGTGGCTGCGATGTAAATTTGATGAAGCATTCAAATATCATAAATAAAGACAATTTATAAAAAAAAAAGTGTCAAGGGGCGCCTGGGTGGCTCAGTCATTAAGCGTCTGCCTTCGGCTCAGGTCATGATCCCAGGGTCCTGGGATCGAGTCCCCGCATCGGGCTCCCTGCTCCGCGGGAGGGCTGCTTCTCCCTCTCCCACTCCCCCTGCTTGTGTTCCTGCTCTTGCTATCTCTCTGTCAAATAAATAAAGAAAATCTTTAAAAAAAAAAAAAGTGTCAAAAATATGCTGATTGGAGGCAAAAAGACAATACCCTATGAAAATACTTGGGCCAGGGCGCCTGGGTGGCTCAGTTGGTTAAGCGACTGCCTTCGGCTCAGGTCATGATCCTGGAGTCCCTGGATCGAGTCCCGCATCGGGCTCCCTGCTCGGCGGGGAGTCTGCTTCTCCCTCTGACCCTCCCCCCTCTCATGTGCTTGCTCTCTCTCATTCTCTCTCTCGCAAATAAATAAATAAAAATCTTTAAAAAAAAAAAAAAAAAAAGAAAATACTTGGGCCAAAGTGTATGTTCCACAAAGATGAAATTTAGAATTGAGAGTATTTTCTCAATTAAGAATATTATGGTATACAGGGGCACCGGGGTGGCTCAGTCGATTAAGCATCTGTCTTCGGCCAAGTTCATGATCCCAGGGTTCTGGGATCGAGCCCCACGTCGGGCTCCTTGCTCAGTAGGGATCCTGCTTCTCCCCTGCCTGCCATTCCCCCTGCTTGTGCTTGCTCTCTGTCTCTCTCTCTCGCTCTGTGTCAAATAAATAAATAAAATCTTAAAAAAAGAGTATTATGGTATATAGAAAAGAATCAAATATGTTAAAAATTTCAAATTTACTAAATACAAATGTATTAAGATGGTAGGCAACTGGGGTGCCTGGGTGGCTCCATCAGTCATGGTCATGGTCCCAGAGTCCCGGGATCTAGTCCTGCACTGGGCTCCCTGCTCGGAGGAGAGCCTGCTTCTCCCTCTGCCCCTCACCCCACTCATGCTCTCTCTCTCAAATAAATAAAATCTTAAAAAAAAAAAAAAAAGGTAGTAGGCAATGTTACACAAGAAAAACAACCACACTGAAGGTACATTCTCTGGGAGAAGAGCGGTGCCCCGGTGCAGGAGTGAGGATCCAGAGAAGGCCTCCCTGTGAGCCCTGCTTGCTGGCATCTGACCCCCGCACAGAGCCCTCTCTGTGATTCTGCACAGGACCGGTGACTCGCTGCCGTCCAGTGGAGTGCAGTGGGTGTGAGCAGTGCGGCCTTCAGAGCTAGGCCACAGGAAGCCTTGAAGCTCTCCTCTAGGCCTCTGGAGGTGCTTTCTGGGGAGGCCAGCTGACAGAACACTCCATGTCCCCCGAGCCTGCTATCTTCTGAGGAAGGCCAAGCCAGCCAGGGTGGGGAGAGCCACAAGGGAGGCACAAGAGTGTAGATGCTACCTTCAACACGCCCCAGCTGCCATCGAACTACACCCACATGAGGAGACCCCCAGCAGAACCAGCCAGCTGGGGCTGGTCAACCCACAGGACCATGAGGAAATCAAACTGTTCGTGCCACTAAGTTTTGGCGGGGTTGGTTAGACATAACCAGAATACAGAATATCAGAGACAACTATAACGGATAAACTGTTTGAAAGTATTTGAATGGGGGTGCCTGGGTGGCTCAGTTGGTTAAGCGACTGCCTTCGGCTCAGGTCATGATCCTGGAGTCCCGGGATCAAGTCCCGCATCGGGCTCCCTGCTCGGCAGGGAGTCTGCTTCTCCCTCTGACCCTCCTCCCTCTCATGCTCTCTGTCTCTCATTCTCTCTCTCGCAAATAAATAAATAAAATCTTTAAAAAAAAAAAATTTTATAAAAAAAAAGTATTTGAATGTATGCCAAAAATAATTCTCCTTCCTTCCTTCCTCCCTCCCCCCTCTTCTCTCTCTCTCTTTCTGTAGGCTCCATGCCCAACGTGGGGCTTGAACTCACAACCTGAGATCAAGAGTTGCATGCTCCACCGACTGAGCCAGCCAGGCACCCTGCTTCTGCTACTTTTAATGTTCACATAATCAATATAATTTTAATAATTTGCTTTCATATACGTTAAGTATATTTAACGGAATAAAATTTTTTAAAAAGATTTTTATTTATTTATTTGACAGAGAGACAGTGAGAGGGGGAACACAAGCAGGGGGAGTGGGAGAGGGAGAAGCAGGCTTCCCGCTGAGCAGGGAGCCCGATGCGGGGCTCGATCCCAGGACCCTGGGACCATGACCTGAGCCGAAGGCAGACGCTTAACGACTGAGCCACCAGGCACCCCTAAAGGAACTATTTTTGAACAAACCATTTTATAGGTTCTCCAATGTAATAAAAACAGTGTTGGTCAATAAACATTCTTAATTAATTAACTAATTAATTATTTTTGAAAGATTTTATTTATTTCAGACTGAGAGAGAGAGAGAGAGCGTGCCCACAAGCAGGGGGAGAAGCAGATTCCTTGCTGAGCGGGGAGCCCGATGCGGGGCTTGATCCCAGGACCCCGGGATCATGACCTGAGCCGAAGGCAGATGCTTAACTGACTGAGCCACCCAGGTGCCTCTATTTATTTATTTATTTGAGAGAGAGCATGCTCACACAAGCAGGCGGAGCAGCAGGTAGAGGGGGAGGGAGAAGCAGCCTCCCCGCCAAGCAGAGAGCTCGACCTGGGGCTCAATCCCAGGACCCATGACCTGAAGCAAAGGCAGACACTTAACTGAGTCACCCAGGTGCCCTGGTCAATAAACATTTCAAAAAACTACAAAATTTTCATTATTTTAAGCACGCCCTTTTACTCTCAAAAATGTCCTGGTCTGGATGATGCACGATGGTCACCACATCTACAGGCCACCGTGAGGATTTTGCTGACAATGAATGATGCCAGCCTTCGAGCTCTTCAAGCAGGATGACCTGGTCTGACCTGAGTTTTTGCAGGCTCACTCTGGCTGCTGTGTTGGGGGAAGGAGGGAGGCGGGGAGAGCAGGCAGGAGAGGCTATTCCGTAATCCGAGAGGTGCTGATGGCAGGAATGGCAGAAACCGCTGTCTTATGTATGTGGGTTTCATAACTGGCTGCCTCATTCAGCTTGTTAGTCCTGATAGTTTTCAGTTGGTTCTCTAAGGATAGGCAATCATATCTTACACCGAAAATTACAGCCCTTTCAACATTTACATCTCTTTTATTATTTGTCAAATTGCGTTGGCTTAAAACTTCCAGAATAATGTTAAATATGCTTTTATTTTCTTTCCCAAAGAAAACTTTTAAAATGATAGATATTTGTGTTAACTCCTCACTGACAATCAACTGACTCACCAGCGGGCAGAACAGCCTTTAAAAGTTAAAAACTATTGCTCACATCATCACTTTTTCAACCATTTTGTTGTTTCTTTAAGCAAGGCCCAAATAACCAAATACTCCAATGAGCCAGTGACTTTTGAGACTCAACAGCCTTTGGTGCTGATCCAAGTCTACGGGAAAGGACTAACCTAGAAAGGTCGAGAGAGCTGCCACACAGAAAGCTAGGCTCCAGCGCCGGCCACGGCTGATGAAACGGACTGTCCTAGAGACGAGTGATCACGGCACTGAGTTCACAAGGACGTGGCTTTTAATATTTTAAGGAGCGGTTTGGATGTCTGCCTTCTGCTGTTCTTCCATTTCAAGGAAATAACCTTTTGAAAATGGACTGGCCACAGCACCAGAACTGGGCAGCTTTCTTCTCTACGTCTTTTTTTTTTTTTTTTTTAAAGATTTTATTTATTTATTTGACAGAGAGAGGCACAGCGAGAGAGGGAACACAAGCACGGGGAGTGGGAGAGGGAGAAGCAGGCTTCCCGATGAGCAGGGAGCCCGATGCGGGGCTCGATCCCAGGACCCTGAGATCATGACCCGAGCCGAAGGCAGACGCTTAACGACTGAGCCACCCAGGCGCCCCTCTTCTCTACGTCTTAACCAGGAGTTTGGCTGCAACTTACAACCCACTTTCAAAAACTTTCAAGGCAATATGCTTTTATACGAGAAGTCACAGCTTTGAGGAATGAAGGTCAGATCCGAATTCTGACAGAAGATCAAAAAGATAAGGAAAAAGAAAAAGATAAAACAGATCTAATGCTGGATAAATTAATGAGCCAGAGCTTTCCCAACAACTTCTAGTTGAATGTATGCAGGCTTGTGTTCTTTTATTATTAAATCACATTTTTCAAATAAAAAGAGCTTACAAAGGAAAATACTTGCACATTTCACCTTATTTTTCAGTAGAGCAGGGTCACCAAACTTTTTCTGTCCAGGGCCAGAGAGTATTTTAGGCTCTGTGGGCAACTACGGTTGAAACTACTCAAGTCTGTGCTGTCACTGGAAGCACCAAAGAGCCACAGGTAATACTGAAGGAGCGCTGCTGTGTTCCAATAAAACTTTATTTAAGAACATTGAAATGTTTCATATCATTTTTATGTGTCACAAATATTCTTCTGATTTCTTAAAAACCATTTAAGATGTAATAAAAATGATTCTTAGCTCACGGGCTGAAGAAAACTAGACAGTAGGCCACAGCTGGCTGACCCTCATTCTACGGTACTTAATTCTGTCATCAGCGTATAAAAAGATGACAATGATGACAGTTATGAAGTCCTTTACATACAGTCATGATACACTGAAAAACTGTCAGTGGGACCACAACAGCTACAGATTCCCAAGTGTTGAGGAGCTGGAAGATTTAATCTATCCTACAGGGCAGTTTCTGCCACCTGGACTAGAAGTACCTGGACTCTGGGGAACACATCCCACTGTTTCAAACTGTCTCCAAACAACCAGGTAACACTGATAACAATGTAACACAACTTGTCAAGTGAATATGATTGACTCAGAGTCTCAGGATTTGAGCTCCTCAATAAAAATCACCAACTGATAAGATTCAAAGGTTTAAGGAGCTAAACACTAGAGGAAGTAGCTGGAGAGATCCCCTTTTACTCTATTCCAACCTCTAAACTACAACCCCACTGGATCACCGTCTTCCTGGACCGTCCAATGAATCATTCATGAGTCAACCCTTTTTTCTTTAACCATTACATAAAAATGGGCACTGTCAAAAAGATACCTTTTTACTCTCTCATCTGCAGACTACTGAGCAGTTCCCCTCCGCCCAACCCCTGGTGACCCCAGGTCTGCTCTCCATCTTGACAGTCTTTTAAAGATTTTATTTGTTGGAGGGAGAGAGAGAGAGAGAGAGAGAGAGAGAGAGAGAAAATATCTCAAGCAGACTCTGCACTGAGCATGGAGCCTGACATGGGACCTGATCTCACAACCCTGCGATCACGACCTAAGTCAAAATCAAGAGTTGGACGTTTTACTGCCTAAGCCACCCAGGGGCCCCCCCGACAGTCTTTTAATTGAAGAAGCTGCATTTGACAGAGTTGTGGCCACTTTCTTTTGTTCCTCTATCTCAGTGATTATGGACAAATAACAGTCTTCCAGTGCAATTAATTATCTCCAATAAATAAATTTGGAATTTTGGTTAAGCCAACAGGATTGTCTCTTGAAACCCTCCTCCCTCCCAAAGTGACACTCAAGGAATACCAAGAGTGACAGGATAAGAGGTGCTAACCAAGCCTTAGAAACTGGAAAAGAGGGGCGCCTGGGTGGTTCAGCTGTTAAATGTCTGCCTTCGGCTCAGGTCATGGTCCCAGGGTCCTGGTATCAAGCCCTGCATCGGGCTCCCTGCTCAACGGGAAGCCTGCTTCTCCCTCTCACACTCCCCCTGCTTGTGTTCCCTCTCTCGCTGTGTTTCTGTCAAATAAATAAATAAAATCTTAAAAAAAAACTGGAAAAGAATGGAGGTGGTCATTGACTGAGCAGAGAAAGAAACCAGGCTTCTGCTGGCTCAGGAATGGGAGGGACCAGCACCTCAGGAGTTGCCTGCTCACTAAGGAGACAACTGACAGAGGCTTGCTCTTTGAAGAAATCAAAGGAAGGCATGCCAGGTCCAGCTGTGTGTGTGTGTGTGTGGGGGGGGGCGGGCGGGCGGGTAGGTACTAGAAACAAAGGTGAAGTGGAATGGTCATCTCCCGACCTCCCACCCCCTCAGCAACAAGACTGCCGACAGCCAGGTTGAGAGACTGGGGGTTTCCTCTCCAGAGAAGTATCACCTGCTAAGTAGAAAAGGCCTTTCAACACTAACCTTTGTCTGTGTGTGTGTGGGGGGGAGTGGGAGTCTCCATCCAAACACCCCAGAGTTAAGGCTATCAGTGACAAGTCCTGCCAAGCCCATGGCACATCCCCTAAGCCTCACTGCCTCAAGAGCAGCCAGCCAGAGATTACCAGACATTTGAGGAAAACCTCCAACACGGAAGTCTAAAACTAAGTAAAGATCAAAAAGAACCAGAAAGAAGCAGAGGATACAAATGCCAAAGAAAATGGCAAGAAATGTCTAAGTAATATCCTTAGAAAAATAAAAGATATTGCATTAATCATAAAAAATAGCATTTATGAATGCTTACTAAATGTCGGGGACTCTCCTAAGTATTTGACATGTATTATTCCATTTAATCTTTTCATTAACAATGAGGCAGGTACTGTTACTGTCTCCATTTCACAGATGAAGACACCAAGAACAGAGGCCACGTGTCTTGCTCAAGGCCACACAACTGGGAGGTGTCAGCGACAGGACTTGAACTCAGGGCATCTATCTCCACAGCTCAAGAACCAGAGCCCTACCTTGTACCTCCCCATGAATTCGAAAAACAACAAATTTGAGAAGAAGAAAGTTCTTGGATGTTAAAAAATACGGCAGGATTTTTCACACTGGAAGGAAGGGTGGAAAATAACCTAGAAAAAGAAACTCTCAAACAAGTAGAACTAAACCAAAAATACGCAAAATGGAGAAGAAAAATTAGCAAGTGAGACGATGAGTCCAGAGGGTCCAATATGTGCAATGGAAGGAATGTGGACAGAAGGAGAGGAGAGCTAGGAAGAGAGAATGTGAGAAAATGCCCCAGGGCTGCGGAGCCCGGCGGGGGTGGGGGTGGGGGTGGAGGTGGGGTGGGGGGGAGGGGAGCCCCCACTGTGGGCACCTGACTCCAGGGGCGCTCACCCGAGGCCTCCCATACGCAGCTGCAGGAGCCCAGACAGGAAGACCCTACAGGTTTCCAAAGGGGGAAAAGAACATCACACACAAGAATCAGGAACTGGAATGGGTCTTCTCAACGCCAGTCCTAGAAGCTAGAAGACACTGGAATGAGGTCTTCCAAGTTCAGAGGAAAAATGACTTCCAAACTGGAACTTCACAGACACACTTCCTAAACATGTGCATATCTATCTATACGCATACTGTGAAAATACGCAGATACATGCTTTACACTTCGTTAAGTCTAAAGATGCAATCAAGACATTCTGAGTTATGCAAAGTCCACATTTCACCTCTGGAAAGCAATGTGGCCACATCTCTTACAGCTGAACATTTGCGTATCCCATGACCCATCAATTTTAGATCGAGATGCTTGTGGACACTCTCGCACACGCACACTAGGACACAAGCACGAGAACGTTCACAGCGGCAACGTCCACAATTGCGGAAACCCGGAAGCTAAACACCCACTCGCAGGAGGGATAAACTGTGGTGTACGGCAACGAAAACGACTGAGTCACGACTTCATGAAACACACAGACGTTTGAAAGAGTAGGAGGTGTGGGTAGAAAACAGGTCCCAGAGGACCACCTATAGCATGTACCATTTTTATAAAAAAGCTCAAAAACAATAAAAATCAAACAGTGGATTACTTAAGCCTACATCCAATTTCTGACAAAATTTCAAAGGCAACAGAAGGATGGCTCCCTTTGGATGGTGTTTCCTTCTGGCAGGGGGATGGGGCAGGAGGGGGCCATGGAGGCGGATGCAAGGGGTGGGCAATATTCTTGTCCTGCGGTGGGTTCCTCCATGTCTGTGACTACTGTTAAGGCCTAGACATCACACGTAAGCCTCTGTATGTATGTACACATGTAAGTACTTATGTTATTATTTTTTCTTTTAAAAGACAATAAAATGGGGGAAAAAGGGACAAAGAAATTTGGCTTCCAAGGATCTTCTTTAAGGAAGCTGCTGGAAGATGGTTTTCTCCACAGAAAGGGATCAAGGGAGCCCACGGAGGGGAGGGAGGTGCTGTTCCGTGTGTCTCCGGGCCTGGCCATGTCTCCTGTGGCTGCTCCTTGGGAACAAGGTGTCGACTGAGTGAACAGAAAGCCACTCCCAGGAAGCCGGCGAGGGAAGTCATGGGGCCCCTGTACAGCAGGCCAGAAAGCGGGGTCCAGACTGGAGTGGGAGCAGGGAGGACAGAGTGGGGCTTCAGGGGGTGCCACCGGGGGTGCCACCGGGATGGGTGAGAGTGACAGAATACCTAAGGAGTCCGAGGGCACTGGGGAACGTTCAGTCCTGGCAGCCCGGAAACGAATTAATGACAGATTTATAGAGAGCTCATCAAAGAAACCAAAGGAGAGTTACTAACACCGTGAAGGAAAAAACGGTTTTAAAGAAAGGTCAGGTGGGGGCGCCTGGTGGCTCAGCCGGTTAAGCGGCTGGCTCTTGATTTCGGTTCAGGTCATGATCTCAGGGTCCTGGGATCAAGCCTCTTGTCGGGCTCCCTGCTCAGCGGGGTGTCTGCTTGGGATTCTCTCTCTCCCTCTGCCCCTCCCCCCTTTCTAAAATAAATAAATAAACCTTAAAAGGAAGGAAGGAAGGAAGACGGTCAGTCAGGTGGTCGTGGTATACCAGCTAGCTCAGCTGAGCATTTATTCACTTCACCTGAAAGGCGATTATAACCACACTGGTGGACTGACAGACATGTGCGAACGGCATCCTCATCTTTACTGGCAGAAGGTCAATACTAATTGCTAAAACTGAAAAAAACAGAGAACAATGTAAACACGCAACTCAGGAATACAGAGAGGTGTCCGAAGCAAGAGCTCAGAGAGCCTGGAGTGGCACCTCCGGGGCGGGGGGGCAGGAGCAAGGCCTGGAAAGATGGGTGGGGAGGGGAAACTGCTTGTTTTTGTAGTACGTCGAGTAACCAACTTTCTAAACTACTTATGCATTATTACTTGGACCACAGAAAAACAAAAAAATTTCCCCACACCTCAGACTTCAACAAAACTAGAGTCTCCTTTAAAAAGATTAAAATCTCGGGGTGCCTGGTGGGGGGCTCAGTCAGTGAAGCGTCTACCTTTGGCTCAGGTCATGATCTCAGGGTCCTGGGATGGAGTCCCCACATTGGGCTCCCCGGTCAGCGGGGAGTCTGCTTCTCCCTCTGCCTCTCCCCCCACCCATGCTCTCTCTCTAATAAATAAAAATCTTTAAAAATGATTAAAATCTCAGAAAGGTCTCATATGCATATTTCAAAATCAGTAGCCTTCTTGTGCCTGTAAGTGTCAAAAGTTTCCTCCTCAGGAAGAGCCAACATAACCAAATGACTACATTACTAACGGGCAGGGCCTGGAGTGGGAGACACACCCCCACCCCCCCAGAGGTCATTAAAGGGACTCCACCCAGCCCGGATGGGAGCACCACCTGCCGGCCTGGAATCCACTCCCACACCGACTCTGTGAACAGCCGGGAAAACTTATTTTTATCTTAATTATATAACTCCCCCCACCCCCCACCACTCTGGAAGATGTAGGTCCTTGTTGCTCTGTGTTCAGGATGAGATGGTGGATAAAAGTGCGGTTTCCTTTAGTCCCCAGCAGCCCGCCTTGTTCACTGCTCCTTACACCAAGCCAAAATCGTCTTCGTGCTGTTGGTTCTGTTCTCTCAAACTGTCCCAAATTAAGACCAGTTGCTGCTTCTCCACAGGGGAGGGCAAGATGTGCCTCTCTGAGCTCAGCTCCTACTAAGTCCCTCCACCACTGCTCCAGACACACTGGCCTCTCTGTTATTCCTAAAACATACCAGACCCACCACATCCCTTTGAACTGGCTGCTCCCTCCATCCAGAAGGCTCTTCCCCGATCTCCACACGGTACTCCTTTCTCCTCATCTTTGTTCCAATGTCACTTCCTCAACAAGGCCTGGGTACCCTATTTAAAATTGCAGTCCTCCCCCCTTACCTTGACCTATCTTCCTGCTATAGCATTATCACCTTCTGACATACTATATAATTTATGTATTGTATTTACCGTGTATTACCTGTCTCTCTCATCTAGAATCCACGAGGGCAGGGTCTTGTCTGTTATCCTCTGCTGCACGCCCACATCTGGAACAGGACCTGACTCCTTATAGGCACCCAATTTAAACTGCCTTGTGAATATATGAATCACCTTTACCTTACCCACCCCCAACCCACAAATATTCTAAACTGTTGTTGATATTAAGCCCCGTTAGTGAAAGACTACCATTCCCTCCGGCTCCCCTTCTCTGAGCTAGCACATTTCACCTTTCCATTCTAGTTCACTAGGATCTTTTAGAATCATGGTTTTGTCCTCTGGCCGTGGGTCACCTGAGACTATGACAGACACATCTTCACTGACATCATTCATAGAAATTCCGAGCATGCCAAGTGACAGCCTTTCTCCCACGATGAGAAGCTTCTCACCAGGCTGGAGATGATGCATTAATCAACCCTCTTTGAGTAGAATCAGTTGTTCATTCAGCCAGGAATGTTCCGTTCTGAATTATTTTCATGTTTATATTTTGTCTGGCCATAAGGGTAATGTGAGACATTTCTGTCAAATGCATTCTCAATAACTAATTGAAAATTCCCCCCAAAGAGGCAATTGCGTGAAGAGGCAATGTGCAGTCTGCCTGTTTTATAGCTGGTGAGCCCAGGGTGGCTCTTGAGACTCTCTCCACAGATTCACTGTGAGATCAAAGTTGGAACCTGTGTTGTCGGAGGTCATGGAGGATCAAATGCAAACTTACCAGAGTTTCCAAGGATGCACCCCCCACCCTCGCATAAACAGCAGTCTCTCATTGGGACATCTTGATTCTGAGCGGCGACGCGGACAGGATGGGGGGACAGCCTCCTCTGGGCCTCCTGCAGCTGGCCCTTCTGCAAAGACTCTGCCTCCTCGGACTCAGTCCCTTCTTCTAAGACAACGTCCTAATTTCTTCCCTTTCGGTAGCTGCCTGCTTCTGCATATGGTAAATCGCCCCCTCCTGCCATCGAGCACAACAAGCATATGGGTTCAAACAGCTTTTCTTGGGCACGATTCTCCTGCCAGCAAAGCCGAGTCGGTTTATGACATCACAGCCATTTCCACTGAACAGACTGAAGTCATAGCCACGGGCTCATTCGAATGCCTACAATCATTGGCCATGGCAGCCAAAACACAGCTTTTTAAAAACCCTTTAAAAATAATTGAGTAATGTAATCCTGCATCTTTATGAAAACATTTTGGGATTTAAAAATTTTTGACTGTTATATGTCTTCCTTGATACATTATTTAAATTCTTCTCCTGATAGAGCTGGATCCTATTTTTAAGCTACTGCAGGAACCAAGCCGATAAACTGGCCTTTCTAAAATCAGAAAGGAGGTCTTGCCAGGGAGTTTATGTGACCCTCTGAACGGCGACAGGAGAATGGACATAATGCAGCGAGCCCCCTGAACTGTTATGTAACAGGGTCAGAAAGCAGGCAGTCTACACCCTCAGAGGCAGACAAGGACGGCTCCCCAACAGTCTCTGATTTAATGCTCTGCTTCACACGGGATGGGAACAAGTTCATTAGAAGGCGATAATAAAGTCCAACAGCGTTGCCTGAGATCTGTCGTCCTGACTCCCAGAGTGGCTGCCATCGGAGGGAGAGAAGGCTTATGGACATTAACAAAGAAAGGAATCAAAAGAGTCAATATGAAGTGAATGTGGCACAGAAAAACCCAATTGTGGGATCTTAAGTCTTTAAAAGGCAAGAAATGTAGATGAATTAAGCCAATAAAACAGAGATCCTGAAGATGGAGGTAGGGTGGCCAGGGTGGTCCAGCTAGAGTCCTGTCACATGCGGCGCTCTGGATGTGCATGAGCCTCGCCGTCTGTCCCAGCCGTAAATGCCCTCCCAGACTTGCTCAGTGCCAGGGCCCAGGACATCCTGGGACGGATTAAACTCAGGACTTCGGGGTCTTTTGACCCCAAGTAGTGGGTTTTGTGGCAAACCTTCCATTTCACACAAGGGGAAACTGAGCTAAGACAGGAGAAGTGGCCTGACCCAGGGCCCAGAACGGGAGGGAGCAATCTGAATCGCAGTGCAGGGCTCCGGACTCCGAGTGGAAAGTTCTGCCACGCCGTCTCTGGCATCCGTGCGTGTGAGTGCGTCTGTGCATGCATTCCGCTGCTGGCTTGCACACTGGAGCTGGGGACCGTGCTCGTCATTTCTGAGCCCCACAGTGCTTTCCCAGGCTCATTTCACATAAACCAAGACTCATAGGTAGCTGGGCACGCTGAAACACCACCGGGCCAAGGCCACAGGCGAAGGGGCCATTTTGAAATCCCAATTGCCAGACCCCATCCAAACCCACCCACCACGGGTCCAGAACTGCCTGACCAAACCAAGTGCTTCCCATGCAGTGCTGGAGGAGACACGAAAACGAAAACTGAATTCTTAACTTCACTAGTACCAAACAAGTACCACTATGCATTTATTCAGCAGGTTAGTCTGTCTCTACTAAATTAACACCTATTTCCTATTTTTTTAAATTTAATTTTATTTATTTATTTTACAGAGAGAGAGAGAGAGAGACAGTGAGAGAGGGAACACAGCAGGGGGAGTGGGAAAGGGAGAAGCAGGCCTCCCGCTGAGCAGGGAGCCCAATGCGGGGCTCGATCCCAGGACCCTGGGATCATGACCTGAGCTGAAGGCAGATGCTTAACGGCTGAGCCACCCAGGCGCCCCCTTATTTCCTATTTTTAAAAATCATATCCCAACTTGGTATGGTAGTTAGGAAGGTCAGATGGCTTCATTAAAAAAAAAAATAAAAAAAAAAAAAACGGGGGCGGGGGTGGGGCAGTTGGTATAGCAACTGCCTTCGGCTCAGGTCATGATCCTGGAGTCCCGGGATCGAGTCCCGCATCGGGCTCCCTGCTCGGCAGGGAGTCTGCTTCTCCCTCTGACCCTCCCCCATCTCATGTACTCTCTCTCATTCTCGCTGTCTCAAATAAATAAATAAATCTTTAAAAAAAAAAAAAATTTTTATTTATTTATTTGAGAGAGAGAGAAAAAAAAAGAGAGAGTGAGCGAGTGAGGGGAGGGGCAGAGGAGGAGGGAAAGGGACAAGCAGACTGTGCCGGGTATAGAGCCCGACACAGGGCCTGATCCCATGACCCTGAGGATCACGACCTGAGCCAAAACCAAGAGTCGGACACTCAACGGACTGAGCCACCCAGGCGCCCCCGGACGGCCTCATTTTACAGACAAGAAAACTAAACGTAGGTCACGTGCTTTGCTCTGGGTCCCGCATCACTGTGTCAGAGTCAGTATTTCCAATCAAAGATTTTTCCCACCTGACCTCTTTGCCTGTTCTTGGTACATACATCCCACTGGAAAATCCCCACCCAACAAACTCTTGCTGGTAACAACGGAGAGAAATACCCGTCCAAGTTTCAGACGGCAGTACCAAAAATGGTACCTAGCCTGCCAGTCCCTTGGGACAGGTCAGTGCTGAGCCTGATGGTCATCAGCAGTGTCCTTCCCCTGTGGTTTTCTTAAAAGAGGAGATTGCCCCGTCTCTTAGGATAAGAACATTCCAAACCCTTCCACTTATCATGAAAAGCAAAACCCCCAGAAATGGAATAAAAGATCCAGCTCAAAACCTCTCCTCGAAAAGCTGCATAGCCAGTATCTGGTTATCACTCAGGATTTCTGGTTAGAAAATGTCTTATTTATTTGGAAGCAGTTTATGCAAGTAGCAAAGTATTAGGAATTTTACAATAACTTGCATGCTTGTGTGAAATGGTCACAGCTGTGCTCCCTCATTCCACAGAAACATGGCCTGGAGACACATTTCCACAGAATCCCAGTAAGCAATCACTGCACACACCCAGATGGCCAATTTTACCGTAGGACACAGAGGCTCAGGCTACTGTGATGTTCTCTTTCCCCTTCATTGCTCTGAATGCAGCAAAACTCCAGCTAGCACAGCAAAGATACCAAAGCAAAAGCTCGCTCCTGCCAGGCTCCCACCCCATCTCCTCAACCCTCACTCCATCTGCCAACGCCGGCCTTTCAAACCAGACCTCCTCGCAGTGCGCGGCCCTGACCACTGGCTCCGCAAAGGTACCCCATGAGCATGGTTCAGGGCGCCTCAGAGATCTTTAGCGCTCCCAACTATGTCACCCGCCCCGAGTTGGCTTGCCTGGTGTTTCAATTCTCCACCTGCCTATGACCAAAAGCCGCTCTCCACCATTGACGCCATCATCTGTTGCAGGGAGGCTGGGTAGAAAGGAGAGGTGTGGGCATTTATAAATATACTTTGAAATGCAGGCTTCAAATAGATGGCAGTGTTCTGAATATATGGTCCTCTAAATGCTGTAGGAATCTTTAAAAAATCCACTTTCTGGAATATATTTGATCAGAAGTTCATATTGTCACACTTCCCAGTTGTATACTAGCATCTGTTCTTTTTCTTTAGGAGACTTTCAGGCTGCCTGCCAGGCCATCCTGGCCACACTGATGGAGTCTGAGTCCCCTTATCAAGCACACTGAACAGGAACACCGGGCCACATTTGATTAGCCATTCATACATCTGGCACCTCAAATTGACTGACACATCCCATTTGCCATAGGGCTGGGGCATGCACTCAGAACAACGTGCTTCCCTAACAAATCAAAGGACAAAGATACCATATGCGGGACTGAGAAGTAGCCCTCAGACTCAGGCACATCGCTAGGTCACAGGACTCAAACTCCCCTGGGGACTTGACTGAGTTAAAGGCGTTCATCTTATCGCCGCCAGAAGAACCTGGTGACTGATGTTCATGGCACTGTTGTCCAGGGAGGATAAAAGCCTGGGCCCCTGCGTAAGGTGGTTTGGAAATGTCCCATGCCCTAAGTGGTGCAGGGAACTTCGCTGCCTCAGTGTGGTCAGGTGCCTGCCTTCTCCCTGACAGAGTCCTCCGACTGTCACCCATCAAGGGCTTGGGCAGCTTGACTGCAGGGAAGGGTCTCAGGGACCCGGCCTGGGCTGTGGTGGGGGATGTCTCCTTGGCTTTGGGGAACCATGGGATTGGTTTTGTCTTCCCTGCACATGGTCGAAAACACTTTTCTCCAGCTCCTGAGCAGCATCTTTGCTGAAAGCCACCAAGAGCTGCTTTCCATAAAGATGCCACTTAGATAAACAAAATTTTGTTCCACCAATTTTGTATGTTATTACCTTCGGGCTGGCTTACCTTGGGGTTGGTGCGCTGCTGCAGCCTCCGCTCCTCCCTCTCCCTCTGCAGCCGCTCAAACTCCTCCCTGATTTCAGCCGGCGTTCTCCTTCTTTCCACCACCTGCAGGAACAGTCAGGGGGAGGAGACAGTTAAGGACCCAGAGAGCGAGGAAAGAGATGACATCGTTAACTGTGGCGTGTCCACGTGGCCCGGGCTCGTGTTCCTTTCCCCAGGACTTTAAGAATGGCAGTGACACCCCCAACGGGGTTTTCTCCCATGGACACAAGCCCTGGTGATGCGAGGCTCACAGTCACACCCACTCAGCTCTGCCCTCATCATCCCCAGGGCCATGCTTTTCCTCAGCTCTCCGGAGAGACAGAAGCATGACTTCCTTGGTTTCAGTAACTGATCTCTGAGGCTGCAAGAATCTTACAAAGAACACGTCACCTTATTTTTTAATTATTTCTTTTGAGAGAGAGCGAGCTCACACATGAGCATGGGGTAGGCAGTGGCAGGGAGGGGCAGAGGGAGAGAGAGATCTTAAGGAGACTCCACACCCAGCACAGAGCCCCATGTGGGGCTCGATCACATCACCCTGAGATCATGACCTGAGCTGAAATCAAGAGTCGGACACTCAACCAACTGAGTCACCCAGGCTCCCCAAGAACACATCACCTTAAGTCTAATGGTCTAAACTTCCTAATGAGTCCCAGGGCAGACAATAAATCTTAAAGATGAAAGCGAAGGGCAAAGGTGCCCACCAAAGCTCTGCTGTCTCTCCCCAGTGCGCTGGGACCATCGCTAGAGATGCTTCTGAGCTTAGACCAAGCGGTCTTCGGCCATCAGTCCTGGGCGTTTTTTACAACTCTTCCGCCTACACTGTGATACGACCCTGAGAATGTATGATGTAAGATGCACCTTAACATCAACAGTTCTCAGGTACTGAAGGGCAGACCACATGAACACTGGAGATTGCACAATGATGTCAAACTGATGAGAAAATAAGGCATTCCACCTTGGCTTTTCTTAGCTCGTCATGAAGTAGAGATTTCGAAGAGGCAAGGAAAGGCCACCGTGGGCCTCAGGCCCCACATCTGTGAAAGAAGAAACCGCACCACGTGATTTCTAGGGTCCAAAGTGCCATAGCCTGTGAGAAACACCGAGAATTGGGGTGGGACAAAGTCAGGAGCTGGGTGGGGGGGAAAGCCCAGAGAGCACATTCCCTGAGGCAGTGGAAGAAACACAGAGGAGCCTTGAGAGGCTGCTCACAGAACAGCTAAAAAGGGAGGTGATGTGAGAAGAAGCAATCCTGGAAATCACAAGTTTAAAAAATTGTTTAAAAAAAATACACGCTTACAGCAAAAAATCAAAATAGTACAGAAGGATATAAAGGAAACAGTGCAATTCGCCTCTAGCACCCTCTCTTCTCCACCACCCTCCTTCCTTCTCACAGGCTAACATCTAGTTTTTATGTATCTTCTGGACACCCTCCGTGCACACATACATACGTGTGTGTATGTATATTCTAACGTAAATGGGTCATACTCTAGGTTTTGTGCCCCTTGATTTTATTATTCAGCAATATAGAAAAATTAATATAAAAACTGGCTTATCCAAAAAAACCACTGTGAAATTTGTTCACTACTCCTTTCAGGAAGTAAAGAGAAAAAAATAAAGAAAACATTTTCCCCTCTAATAACCCAATATAATCAATAATTACTAAAAAGGGGGCGGTGGTTCTTTTAAAGGAAGTTTTAAAGTAAAAACACAAAAATCGTCCAAGAACAAATCCAAAGACCTCAATGGCACACCAGGTCACTGCTCTGTGGCCTCCCAGCATCACCCTCGGTCATACTGAACGGATGCAGAGGCTCACCCCGATAGTTCTCTGAAGTTGAGGGTGTGAGCACCCACCCCACATCCCTAACCCTGGATGGAGGGGTGGGGGTACTCAGTGCTTCAGCTTCCCTCATATCCCTGTCTCCTGTCAGCTTCCCCCTTCAGCACAGGGGAAAAAAGCAAAGGAGCTTCAGGGAGATGTAAGTTATCAACTACTCCATTTAACCATGAATATCAAGGAAGATCAGGAAAAAAGGATTTAAAATATTTTAGAAATTCTTCCTGACCTCTGAACCCTAACTTGCCGGGCCAGTGACTACGGAACCTGCCAGGGGTGACCTGAGTGATGCATGACCAAGGTCAGGCAGGGTCTGGATGGAAGCCCCCCCCCCCCCCCACGGGTCCCAGAGTAATCCGGCTACTCTACCTGGACAAAAAGGGTTCACACTGAATATCCTGTCCAGCAGGACACTGGTGTTGATAATGCAGATTAAGCACAAGTTTGATGAGCCAAACTTTAACCAGCAACACAGACTCCATGAATATGCCTCTTTCCTGATGTTTTTTAAATACACAGATTTGTAAGATTCCAGGAATTAAAAGACTGGAAAGCGTCAGGCTCCGCAGAGGCCAGAACAGAACAAGATTTGTTTTCAGAAATTCTAGAGCTGTCTGACCTTTGCCGACCGAATTAATAGCTGCAAATTCCTTTCTCTCTGCCACACTCTGTGATAAGCTGAAGAGGCAAATATTCCAAAGGTGTGAAGTCATTCCATTTCTAGTCGATTTTACATAGGTTTGGCAAACAGCTGGTGCATAATCAGAGCTAACTGCAAAGTCAAGACGGTTGGCACCTCCAGAGCGGTGAAGAGCTAGGCAGGGCAGGGCAGAGTCCCGCTTCCAAGGCCCCATCCTTTGTCCTCTCTGCCCTTTACACGAAGTGCACCATGGTGGAGAAGGGAGGGAGACCGAGCCAGCTACAAGTCACTTTCCTCCATCTCAGCCACCCGTAGATAGAAGCACCCAGGAACACAGCATCCGGAACTGCACGCCAGCTGGTAAATACCAGACATTTTCCATAACAGAGCGGATCACGTGCAGCCTCTTAATCTACACACCTGTATCGTTCACCTTAACTGTCCATTCACCAACTAGGTCCATCCCTGTGCTAGCCAGAAGGCTGATCTGCCTCATGGAAGAGGGGGCAGGGATCCCTAAAAGCAAGGCAGTGTGGTGGAAGGACAGAAGGTAGGCTCTCCCACACTGCCTCTAACCTCCTGGCGGCCTTGGGCTGGGGAGGGGGGGTCACTTCACTTCTCTACGCTTCAGATCCCTGCTACAGATAAGGGGTTAAACTACAGGATTCCTAAGGGATTGTCTGGTCTGAAAATTCTGATTCTAGCTACTTGACTTTGGTTTTGGACTAATTTTAGAAAATTACTTAGAACTTTAGGAAAATTGCAAAGACAGTACAGGACGTTCTTGTACACCCTCCCCCCAGCTTCCCCCGATGTTAACACCTCACACAGCCACGGGACAGCAGCCAAATCTCAAAGCCAACCCTAGAGCACTCCAAGGAACTGAACCCGGACTTTCTGGATTTCACCAGCTCTTCCACTAACATCCCTTACATGTTCTGGGATCCAGTCTAGGGGCTTATATTTCGTCATCCCGTCTCCTTAGTCTGTGAGAACTTCTAAGTCTTTGTTTTCATGATCTTGACCATATTGCAGCTCTTCCTAATGCAGGTTACTTTCTTAGACACTGTAAGACTGACGTCAAGGAGACAGGGAAGAGTGAGATATGGATAACGTCACGGGCTGCTGACAAAAACTAGACCGTGGGCGGTCTGGGCCAAAGGATGTGATCGAACATCTGCCAGTGCTGAGTCAACGAGCTCTCTACTCCACCCGCTCACTGTTACCGGCTTCAATACCACCAAGCATTCCCAGCTCAAAGGTGAAGCTTGCCATTCTGAAGCCAATTTCATTTTCAACGTGGGTATCGCACAAACACCGCTAACCAACTTGGGTAACTAAATGGCTGGTTTCACTGGTTTCACAAGTGGGGATCACTTGTACCTCTGCATCTTCTTCCTTTGGAATCCTGCCAGAGAATGACAAAGGCTCTTGAAGGTTAAAAGAAAAGAAAGGGTAAGAGCCTGGGTGGCTCAGTCGGTTAGGCATCTGACCCCCCCTCCTTTTTTAAAGATTTTATTTATTTGTCATGGAGAGAAACAGAGAGAGCATGTGCGCACAAGCAGGGGGAGCGGCAGGCAGTGGGAGAAGCAGGCTCCCTGCTGAGCAAGGAGCCTGACAGGGGGCTCAATCCCAGGACCTTGGGGTCATGACCCGAGCCAAAGGCAGACGCTTAACCAACTGAGCCACCCAGGCATCCCTAAGTGTCTGACTCTTGATTTCAGCTCAGGTCATGATCTCAGGGTTGTGGGATCAAGCCCCCCATCAGGCTCCATGCTGAATGTGGCGCCTGCTTGGGATTCCCTCCCTCTGCCCCAAACCCCTGCTTGCTCTTGCTCTTTCTCTCTCTCTCCAAAACAAAACAGAAAACAAAACAAACCTGAAAACTTACTAATGGCTGAAAGCAGAGCCAGTACCTTGTGCAGCCTGAACAAGCTCACGTTTCCTCCCCAGCACCACCAACAGCAGGCAGGCTCTGACATCTCGGGACTAAAGGCGTCTCAGGGGCTATGGTTATGACAGCGCCCTTCTTCCTTCAGTGACTGCCTGTATGTTCAGACTAACAGTTATGTGGCCAGTGGATATTGTGAGCAATTTACAGAAGTTGAACAAAGAACACCAGTAACAACAGCATGAAGGGAACTCCGTTCCTCCCAGGGGAGGATGCTCTGACTGAAGCAGGAGAATCCTCATGTCAACAAGTGGGAGCGGGAGGGTCTCCTTGAAGGAGTGACGAAGCGAGCCCCACAGAACACTCTCGAGTTCATGAGACTCTTCCTTTACAGCATCAACAATGGGCTCCATTTTCCCATCGTATGTTAGGCACTGATGTGTCTTAGTAAATATCTGGGGAGGTCTCTTCAAGTGCTCTTCCTTGAAGGCATTTTTATCTTCAGTGAAAGCTCAGTATCAGGGCAAAAAAAAAAAAAAAGCCAATTCTGATCGATGAGAACTTGATTTCCCTATAAAGTAGCTTACTAAAATATCTGAATATAAAAGCTTATCCATTCACCATCTGTGACTGCCTACGTACTTTTATAATCATTACTGTGTGTGTGGTTTTGCTTTGCTTTGTTTCTAATGGGGAGATAATTTGGTTTGGCGCAGGAAACCACGCAGTATTTTGCCAGAAGATGTCACCCTGCCGCTCCATTAAGTTGGCTGATGCTGCTGGGAATTAACAACCCAGACTCTGAAGGGGGGGGCCTCCAGCCTTTCAGCGGCCCTAACTGCACCCATGAGAAACTGTAACCGACCCAGGTCTTCAAAAAACAAGGGAGCTTGAGCAAGCGTACAAAGGGTGAGGAGAAAGTCGGTAAATACAACGGGATTCTATTTTCCTTTCAGGATGGAAAAACGCTAAGCTATTAGGACGCTTTGCTACAGTGAACTAGTGTGACGTGAAGCACGGCTGTCTCCATCGGGCCAAAGGCCAGGGATCAAATGCCTGCTGAAGCCAGGTGGGACAGACGGACGGAGGGCAGGCCAGCTGTAAGACGACAGGAGGTGTTGAGCGCTGGGATGGGGGACAGCAGAGCCCACTCTCGGGGCAGAGGCTCCTCACAGGGGACTTCAGAGACACTGCTACCAGATTTTCTGAGTTTTCCAAGAGAAGACAGACAACTGGATGTTTATGCAAAACCTCCCATTTTTAAATGTTAGCAACTGCAATTTATTGCGTGGGCACCCAAAACCTGGCCACGGGTACAAGATGGCCCATAAGCTACCAATATTAAGCAGCAGTGGCAAGGGACCTAGAACCTATGTTGCCTCTCTTGTACTCCTTATCCGAGGCCTGCAGAAGGCTCTGATACTAGTTAGAGGAGACAGGCTTACAGGCTTGAGATTAAATACCAAAAGAACTTCAAGGGTACTTTATACGGTGATGAGAGAGAAATCAGCGATGGCCAATTTAACGCTAACAACCTCCCACCATTTCTTGGGCATCAGAACCAAGTTTCTTTAATGAAATTAAATCATAACACCTACATGTTCTCATTGCAACTTAAGAGTTTTCCCACTAATTCTCATATTCGTTTTCCCACTTAATCCTCATGCCTTCCTGCTGCAGACAGTAACGCGGACGTGCGCGAGGCTCTGATGGAGGCGGCAGCAGAGTGAAGGAGCACAGAATCGTGTGAATTTTAGTGATTTTAGTGATTGTCTTCATACAGCATGGCTGCCAGGGGGAGCTTATTTCATGATGGGCAATTTAACCCAGCAGTTCTCAACTTTTCCCTGCTTCCATTTTGTTCACATGCACAACACGTGACCAACACGAACACATCCCAGACCCAGTTACTGGTAAGCTGGGGCGGAGAGAGAGCACAGAACCGCGCCAGGTGGCAGGAAATGCCTGTGGAGGCAGAACTGCGCTCTGCAGAAACGGTTCTCCATCAGCCCTCCAACCGGCCTGTGCCCTCCCCGGGGTTAGGAATTACTGGCAGGGTCTATACCCTTTGCTTTTTACCTGACAGGTCAGGAACTGAGGACAAGCTGGATGACTGACCTGCCCAAGTACACAGAGGTATGCAGAGGAATAGCCGAGCTTAGAACTCAGTCTCTGAGACCAAAATACCAGTGAGGAAGGGATTCTAGCGTCTCCCAGTATTCTCACACACATGATCCCAGAGTGTGGGATCGGAGGGCAGTTGTTCTGTAGATGCGTTGAGGACTCCTCTGGGACACCGGACTCGCGGTTTCTCTTACCTCCCATCCTTCCATTTCCAGTCCTCTCTTCCCATATATATCATAGATGGCCCTGGTCTGGGGGTCGCTGAGCACTGCAAATTAAGAAGCATGCATGTTTAGAGAGCACGGAATTCTCCTTTCAGTCCTGGCAACAACATCATCAGGTAAGTCCACCTCTTCTTTCCTGTCCAACCCCAATCTAGCCGAGAGGCCCTTTTCATCTCCTCTGCATCTTTCCTCCTAACTGCCTCTCAGATCTGATCCAGGATGTGCTGAAAGGTGGACACAAATGAGAAATATTGGGTTTTTGTGTCCAAGCCACTCTTAATTGTGAGATGCGGAGGCTGCACCCTAGTATCACTAAAAAACAGTTGTTTTTAACAGAATTAAGTTTCCACCGCAGTCTATAATGGACCTGGGCTTGAAAGAGTTAATTCCAGTTTCTAAAGCTTATTCAGATAGGCTCTGATTGTAGAAAAAGGTGATTTATTATTTGCTCTATTATAGAGTTTCACTAACTCCTAAGACAGGCTCCCCCCATCTTTCCTCTTTTTTATAAATCATTTAAAGCCACAAACACTTTTCAACTATGGTGGCAGCCACATCAGTGAGGGACGGAGCTACTGGAAGGTCGTCCAAACTGAACATAAGTGTCAGGAAATCTAACAGTTGTCCCCCTTCTCCTCTGCCAGTTTCTGATCAAGACCTTTGAATCTTGTCTCCCTTGAGACTTCCCATATATTTTTAGGCCTAATTAAAAAAATGATGTAAATGATTCTATCCATATTCAAATCTAATGGGGAAGAAAAAAATGCTGACCACTGGAAAACGTGGGAGGCAGACTTCTCGAGCTAATCTGTAGGATTTCACAGGGAATTATTTATTGACAGCTCTGCTTTGGTCTCTCCGTCAGGATGAACACTGGGGCCAGCTCTGCTGCCGCAGCATTTCTACAAGCTCCATGAGGGTTTTCTGTTAACTCTTCCCCGAATCTCCAGAACCACACGAATGGGCTATGTGGGTAATCTGGACAGCAGTAAGATTAACGCAGCCATTCAGACAGCAGAATACGATAGAAGGACCAGGCTTCTGGTCAGGACCGCCGCGGAAGTGGTCTGACTGGAGTTAAGTCCGCTGAAGACCCACCACTGAGCTCAGACACGCGCCATGCGCCATGGCCCAAGTTGTTACTCCTCAGTAAAATCTAATTTTATGGTAAAACCATAAAGTGAAATACAGCATATGCTCTTATGTCTGCAACGAGAAGTCTTTATTCTGTAAAGAAACACATTACTAATTTTTGGTCTAAGGAGCAAATCACCGAATGGCTCTGATTAATCAACTTATTTTACTTGGTGTGTAACCTAAGAGTGAATTATTATTTTTTAATTTTTATTTTAAAACTGTGGCAAAATAAGCATAACAGAGAATAGATTTTAGTGACTTTTAAGTGTCTGATTCAGGGGCGTTGAGGACATTTACGATGTTAATGTGAACACCACCACCACGTGGCTAGAGCTTCACCACCATCTGCAACAGAAACTGGGGACCTATCAGTGACTTGAACGTTTCATACACAAATACATCACAAAATTTTCTTTCTGAAGTACCTGAGATGTAAGCATAAAACCCTGCATTACTTGATTATACTTCCTGTTGGCCTTCTTAAGATCGTTTTCCTCCTTTTGTTAGAACCTTTCCTAACTGAATGCTCCGGAGCCAATAAAGTCAGGGTCAGAGGAAAAAACATTCCTGTACATCTTCTCATAAAAAAAGAGAACAAAGAAGGCTTGTCGGTAGCGATCAGCCTTTTACCTCTAAGAGTTCCCTTTAGAAGAAAGCCAGCGAGCGATTTAGAGCCCGAGTGCTCCCTGCAGCCCAGACCCTGTCTTCTGCTCTGCCCGCACTCTCATTTCCCACTTACTGGCCACATATTGATTTCCAAAGCAAAATACTACTCTTTCAAAGGACCCTGTCAGTAAAAAAGCACTAACCTAACCTCCTCTCTTATACACCTCTAAGGACTCTCTTTCTGTCCTCTACAAATCAAGTCTCTTAAAAATCGAGCAGCTGTTTCCAGGGCGTCTGTGTGAAGCCAAGCCCTCCGCTGACCTTCATAAGCCTGGTGAACAAGGTTAAACAGTCGTTCTGCTTGTGATTTGAGCTCTGGGTCTCGGTGCTTGTCGGGATGGTAAAGCATACACAGCCTCCGGTAGGCAGCTTTCAGCTCTTCAGAAGAGGCCTACAGAAAGAAAAATCCAATTAGAGAACAATCAATGCTCCTTAAATATTATCATTATCAGAATCAGCCTTGAAATGGGAGCCTGTCAGCCACTTTCCAACCTGTCTGCTCTCTGCACACGGGACATAATGAAGTTATGCTTTATTGCTTCAATAAGGCTTCTTTTTTCCACAGTTAATAAAGTGATCAATTATGGACATCAATAGCAACTGTGTTTTGCTGGGAAATGCTGCTATCAGAAGTGTCTCTAACACTGGTTCATTGTGCTCTGAGCTGAAACAAAAAACGTCAGAGACTGCTTACTTTTTAACCTAAGTTATTTGAAATAAATCATACCAAGGTACTCTTTTTTTTTTATTAAATGATTTTATTTATTTATTTGACAGAGAGAGAGACAGCGAGAGAGGGAACACAAGCTGGGGGAGTGGGAGAGAGAGAAGCAGGCTTCCTGTGGAGCGGGGAGCCTGATGTGGGGCTCGATCCCAGGACCCTGGGAGCATGACCTGAGCCGAAGGCAGACACTTAAGGACTGAGCCACCCAGGCGCCCCATATACCAAGGTACTCTTAACAGAAAATTGGTTCAGATAGGAAAAAAGCTGTACACCACTAGACACAAATGCCATGATCTTATTCAGTTTTCCGACAAAGTAAACTCAGTGAATATATACCCTTAAAAAATCAAAGACAAGGGACGCCTGGGTGGCTCAGTTGGTTAAGCAACTGCCTTCGGCTCAGGTCATGATCCTGGAGTCCTGGGATCGAGTCCCGCATCGGGCTCCCTGCTTGGCAGGGAGTCTGCTTCTCCCTCTGACCCTCCTCCCTCTCATGCTCTCTGTCTCTCATTCTCTCTCTCTCAAATAAATAAATAAAATCTTTAAAAAAAAAAAAAATCAAAGACAAAATTGTAAAGCCAACACATGGCGCTGGTTCAACCTCTAATTCCAAAAGGTAGTGCAGAAAGCAGGCAAAAATGCTTTGCTATCCCTCAGTAGAAACAAAAGCCCTCCTTCCCAAACCCAAAAGAGCCCTCCCCAACACATGCGGCTCCCCAGTCCTCACACGTCCTCAGTTTGAGGGAGAACATGGACCAGGCGAAGAACAGATGATATGGAGTAAATAAAATGGACTCCACATGTGCTTTAGCCACACAGAAGAGAAGGACGTGGGGTAAGGACAAAACCCACATTCTACTTTGTGGGCCACACAGCCACCGAGAAGTTCTCAGGAACAGACTCCCTCAGAGGCCCTAGGAACACTGAGCTACCTATCTGGCTAGCCCCTTGGGCCTGTTTTTGGGAAGTATTAGGTCTGATTTTGTATCAGCCTCAGGGACCATTCTGGTCCATCAGAGGTGATGCTGAACGTGCAGCTCTATCCAGATGATCGGTCAAGTAAAGAACATTTTATTTTGGGAGGCAACTCCCTCACCATTTTTTTTTTTTTTAAAGATTTTATTTATTTATTTGAGAGAGAGAGAATGAGAGAACACATGAGAGGGGGGAGGGTCAGAGGGAGAAGCAGGCTCCCTGCCGAGCAGGGAGCCCGATGTGGGACTCGATCCCGGGACTCCAGGATCATGACCTGAGCCGAAGGCAGTCGCTTAACCAACTGAGCCACCCAGGCGCCCTCCCTCACCATTTTGACAACAGAAGCCCATTTCTGGGTTGCCGACAACATGCCAGAGTGGCCTGAAAAACCAGCCATCTGGGCAGAGGACTGGGACCAGGTCCCAGGTGACAATGCTGGGACCCACAGTGCTCTAGGAGGAGGTCTCAGAACATGTATCTGCAGGGAGAACCATCACAGGGACTAATCAAGAGATCAAGGTACAAGGGAACACGTTACATGTTACACCATTATTTTTCTATAATTTCTACAACTTTTCAGTATCTTCCAATTCCAGGACTCATGAGTTTTTTTCACTAAGGAAAAAAGGCAAAACTTTATTGTACTTTAATAATTTTCAGCACAAAATTTAAATGCTTTATATGAGATTAAGTTATTCAGATGCTAGAAAATCAGCAACGTTGTGCACGTTTACTAGACGTTTTCTTCTTTTTAAAGATTTTATTTATTTGAGAGTGAGCAAGGGAGCACAAGTGGGGGGGGGAGGGGCAGAGGGAGAGCGACAAGCAGACTCCCTATTTGAGCAGGGAACCCAATGCGGGGCTCGATCTCAGGACCCCGAGATCCTGACCTGAACTGAAGGCAGACGCTTAACCAACTGAGCCACCCAGGCGCCCCTCCTAGAGGTTTCAAACAAGGAATTCTTAAGAACTCCAAAGGGAGGCACTGCATGTGACTGGTAAGATGTGTCAGTCACACGTGCCCAGTGCCCCTCAGTGCCCTCCCGACCATGTCTTCACCTCTAGGCCCACAGCTGCTTCTTCTGGGGAGGAGGTGGCTGGCTGGCTGACCTCTCTGAGCCTTTCCAGCTCTGACTTCACATGATCTGTTATCCAGAAAAGACAGAGCCATCTGTGAGCCCCTCAGCCTGTGGTTTAAACCAGACACAGACCTTCGCTGCTTGTCTGGACAGAGACTCAACAACACACAGTTTTAAATCAGCAGCTCCTTGGAGAGGGTCGAAGACCTTGTTGACTGAGCATCCCTTGGCCCCTAAAAATCAGGCAGATGTCTGCCCCATTCTAGCACTACTGTCTTTCTTCCTTCTTCTCTCTGGTGCAGCCTCTGAAAATTACACTATCGAACAATTGGTAGTTGGCTGCCTTCCCTCTTTCTCTCCATCTGCTCATCTACAAGATTTCCTCTGTGGTGACACACTGACCTCCAAGTTTATTGGTGAAGAACACAGGCTTTTGGGGCAAATGAGCTTTCCGACCCTTAGCGTGCTTGCTCACCTGCAAAAGGAGACAACTCTCAGGGATGGGGAGACAACGAAATGAGTGTGTGACCATACAGGGCTTCGTAGAGTGCCCGACACACAGCACAAGCTTACAAAGTGTGGCTCTTGTAAAACCTTTTCCTTGTTTTCTCAACTTGCAACTGTGGACAAGTAGTACCTCTCTCCTCAAAGTCACTGTGAGGAGTAAATGAAGTAAGACCTGTATAGTGCTCAAAAATGGCTGTGCACACAGTAGGGATCTGATCACTCCAGCTATCATAACCCAAAGTGAAGCTCGATACCTCCCGGAACCGGAACAAATCAGAGAGAAGGCGTCACCCTGGCACGGGGTAGCAGGAACACTCATTTGTGAAGCAGTCCCTGTTTGTGAAAATTCACTGAGCTGTATGCTTACGACATGTGCCCTCTTGCAGATGTATACTCTGTTTCAGTAAAAAACACGAGACTCCATAGAAGAGATGTGTGTCCACATTCCCGTGTTCACAAATCTTCTTTCTTTCTCCTACCCTTGGCTTCTTTCCCTGCCAACATCAATCATGCAATGCATTTCTTGCCACACTTGGCCAATATGCCCCCTGTACCAAACCTCATTGTTTTAAGC
The DNA here is from genome assembly GCF_002201575.2 of Neomonachus schauinslandi. Taxonomy (NCBI): domain Eukaryota; kingdom Metazoa; phylum Chordata; class Mammalia; order Carnivora; family Phocidae; genus Neomonachus; species Neomonachus schauinslandi. The sequence goes on from NC_058406.1 coordinate 4,316,991, forward strand.
AAATAATAGTTAACTAAATAAAATAGATCTTCTCCAGGTAGGTTTACCTATGTAATGATGTAAAAGGGGCTTGCTCCTTCCTAAACAGCAATTACAGATTATTTTCTCTCGGCAAATTTTAATTGTTCTTTCCAGCATCTCATAAAAGTTACAAGTGCACGATTAGACAGATTTGGCTGACTTCTAGCTTAGGCTGCTGTTTCCTGGTTGTTAAAATTAAACTAGATGACAAGAGGGTAGAATATCTAATCTGCAAGACCTTCTGTAATCATATTAATAAATGGCTTAATGTGCTATTGATTAAGTAATAGAAATGAGAAGTTTCATTTTTAATAAATATTACATTCAATAGGTTAGATTGGACCTTTCATCATAACTCAATAGCTAAGGTCACTGGGTCGATATTTCATAAATGATAAACTCTTTATCATAAAAATACTGATATTTCAAAATCTGTGATATCATTAAAATGAAACCTACAGTTGCATACTCATTTCTAAAATCCTATATAAAATTAACAGGTGTATTGTGCTTCTAAGTCTGAAAAGTTTCATCATCTCAATCATCTGGTTCTATTTTTAATGTAAAGTAAAGTAAATCTATTATAAATTCAACCTCATAGATCATAAAACTCACAGTGAAAAGGTCCTTTGTGACCTGACCATAGAGTTTAGTGGTCTGTTAAAATGGTTGGATTCGATGCTATACGGTACAAAAATGACATTCCCTGCAATAAGACACAAAAACAAAAGGCTTACAGATTAGAAAGGAAAAAGTAAAACTCTGTATTTGCAGATATCACTTACATGGGAAATCATAAAGACCCTACAAAAAAAGCTACTAAGTGATGTTATAGCAAGGTCACGGAGTACAGGGTCAATATGCAAACATCAATTTATTTCTACAATCTAAAAACTGAAATTTAAAAAGACAATACTGTGTAGAGTACATCAACAAACACGAACTGCTTAGGGATGGATGTAACGAGTGTGTGCAGGACATGTCTGCGGGCAACCCAACACAGTACCGACAGAAACTACAGCCTGGAAACAACAGGAGTAAAAGCGTCTTCATGGACCAGAAGGGTCAATATTATTAAGATGCCACATTTTCCCAAAACAAGCTACAGATTCAATGCAACCCAAAATCCCAGCAGGCCTTCTCCTGTAGAAATTGACAAGCTAATTCTAAAATTCATGTGGAAAAACAAAGGATATGGAGAAAAAGAAATTTAATTTTCCTAGGTATTTTATTAGCCAAAATAGCTGAAAAAGAACTGGCGGACTCCCATGACTGGGTTTTAGGATTTACTACATGGCTCTGGGAATTGAGACAGTGTGGTACTGGTGAAAGCTGTGTAAGTCAATAGCACAAAGGCAAGTCCACAAATCAACCCCCAGACAGAGCCAGGTAGTTTTTGACAAAGATCTCAAGGTGGTTCAATGGGGAAAAGATATCCTTTTAATACATGATGCTGAAAGAAAGGAACATACATATACAGAAAAATGATCCTTGACCCTTACCTTGCGTCATATGTAGGGGGCACATGAAGACCTTCAGAGAAACAAAGACAGATAAACAAAAGCTGAGGGAATTCATTACCACTAAACTCGCCCTGCAGGAAATGCTCCAGGGAGCTCTGCAGGTTGAAACGAAAGGATACTAGACAATGACTCAAAGCCATATTAAGAGGCAAAGGTCTCAGTAAAGGTTAAACCCACGGGCAATTATAAAAGCTAGTGTTACCGTGAAAACGGGTCCTGACGCCACATTTTGTTTTCTTAATAATTTAAGTGACTAACACGTTAAAAAAATTATTAGACTAAAGGCTAGTCCTTTGTAACTTTGGCTTGTAACTTCACATTTTGTTTCTACATAATGTAAGAAACTAAAGCATTATAAAAAACAATTACTAGATGGAGTGCCTGGGTGGCGCAGTCGGCTGCGTGTCTGACTCTTGGTTTCAGCTCAGGTCATGATCTCAGGGTCGTGGGATGGAGCCCCTGACTTGGCAGGGAATATGTTTGGGATTCTCTCTCCCTCTCCCTCTGCTCCTCCTACTTGTGTGTGCGCTCTCAACCTCTAAAATAAATAAATCTTTAAAAAACCCCAAACAATTCTAGGTTATCTTTTGAACACCCAACGTATAAAGATGTAATTCTGTGACATCAATAACTGAAAGACGTGGGACAGTGCCGTATAGGAACAGAGTTTTCCTACATTGCAGAAGTTAGGTTGGTATAAATTCAGTTAGAATGTTAGGATGTTACATGTAACCACAAATCACAGAATACATATGAAAGGAAATGAAGGGCGCCTGGGTGGCTCAGTCGTTAAGCGTCTGCCTTCGGCTTGGGTCATGATCCCAGGGTCCTGGGATCGAGCCCCACATCGGGCTCCCTGCTCAGCGGGAAGCCTGCTTCTCTCTCTCCCACTCCCCCTGCTGGTGTTCCCTCTCTCGCTGTCTCTCTGTCAAATAAATAAATAAAATCTAAAAAAAAAAAAAAAAAAGAAAGGAAACGAGAAGCAGTTAAAACGTTTCACTATAAAAAACTGGCTAAACACAAAAGACCATAATTTGGAACTTAAAGGACAAAAAAGGATACAGGGCATAGAAAGGAAACAGCAAAATGGCAGAAATAAGGCCCTCCTTATCAACAGCTACTTTAAATGCCAATGGATTAAATTCTCCAATAAAAAGAGAGATTGGCAGGATGAATTTAAAAAAAAAAATGACCCAGCTGTTTGCTGCCCACAGGAGACTTACTTTAGAACCAAACACACAAACAAGCAAAGAGTGAGAGGATAGGAAAACATTCCTTGTAAACAGTAACCAAAAGACAGGGGCGGGTCTACTAACATCAGACAAAACAGACATTAAATGAAAAAACTTTACAAGAAACAAAGAAGGACAATACATGTATCAATACAAGGTTCAATTGTTACCTAATAAGAGATTGTCAAAATATATGAAGCAAAAATGGACAGAATTGAAAGGAAAAATAGACAGTTCTACAATAATAGTAAAATTTCAATATTTTCCTTCAATAACGTAGAGAATAACCAGACAAAAGGAAGGAAACAGAGGACGTGGACTACACATTAAGCGAACTAGATCTAATAGACATGTACAGAATATTCTACTCATGACAAGAGAACATGCATTGGGATGTGTGCACATGGGATGTCATGTATGTGGGAAGTCATAAAGAACCTAAAAAGCTACTAAGTGATTTTAGTAAGGTAATGGGATAGGGGGTATCAATAAAAAGTTCAATATAGCAAGAAGATATATGTTCAGCCATCAATTAAGTCTCAATAGATTTAAAAAGATGGATATCCTAAGTGTCTTCTCCAACTACAATGGGATGGAGTTAGAAATCAGTAACAGAAAGAAAACTGGGGGCGCCTGGGTGGCTCAGTTGGTTAAGCGTCTGCCTTTGGCTCAGGTCATGATCCCAGGGTCCTGGGATAGAGTCCTTCATTGGGCACCCTGCTCAGCAGGGAGTCTGCTTCTCCCTCTCCATCTCCCTCTGTGCGCTCACGCTCTCTCTCTCTCTCAAATAAATAAAATCTTAAAAAAAATAACTGGAAAATTCACACATTTGTGGAAATTTAATGACACATTCTTAGATAACTAAGAAGAGATCGTGAGGGATATTAGAAAATAGAGATGACAGAAAAATAAAACATACTGAAACAGGATGCAGTAAAAGCAATGGTGTGGGGGAAATTTATAGCTATAAATGTTTACATTAAAAAACAGCAAAGATCACAAATCAACTGATGAGGGAACAGAAAGCAAGCTGAGGACAAAGCAGAAGCTGACACCCCACAACCCTCCCCACCATGGGATATAGGTGACATTCCTCAGGCACTCCCGGTGGCCCTAAAGGAAAAAGGGAGGTTTCAAAAGAACTTTCATATGCTAAAGAGGACCAACAAGATAATGGAGGCCTTGCCATTGTCAAGTTAAGGTTGTTTTTTTCCCTCTAGCAAGGCATTAACATTGAGATAGCTGGGAGATTCCTGGAAAATGTCACACACGTCCCACCCAGGAGTGGGGGGTGGGAGGAGGTTGCAGGGTGTCAGCTTATGCTTTGTCTTCAGCCAGCCTTGCGCTCCCTCATCACAATGACCCAATATATAACTAAGGAACTAGAAAAAGAACAAACTGAACTCAAAGCTAGCTAGCAGAAGGAAATAATACAGATCAGAGCAGAGATAATAAAATAGACAATAAAAAAGCAACCCAGAAAATGAACGAAACCAAAAGTTGGTTCTCAAAAAAAAAAAAAAAAAAAAAAATTTTTTTCAACTAAATTGACAAATCTCTAAATAGCTTGCCTAAGGACAAAAAGAGAAAAGATTCAAATTACTAAACTCAGAAATGAAAGATATTACTAGTGATTCTATAGAAAAAGGGTTATAAAAAAGTACTATTAACAATTAATTGTCCATCAACAAACTGGAAAACCTAGATGAAATGGACAAATTCCTGGAAATACAAAACCTACCAAGATTAAATCATAAACAAAATCTGAATAGACCTATAATTAGTAAGGAGATTTAATTACTAATGAAAGCCTTTTTTTAAAGATTTTATTTATTTGACAGACAGAGACAGCAAAAGAGGGAACACAAGCAGGGGGAGAGGGAGAAGCAGGCTTCCCCCTGAGCAGGGAGCCCGATGCGGGGCTTGATTCCAGGACCCTGGGATCGTGACCTGAGCCAAAGACAGATGCTTAATGACTGAGCCACCCAGGTGCCCCATAATCAGACTTCCTGACAAAGCAAAAAAAGCCCTGGACCTAATGGCTTCACTGGTGAATTCTACCAGAAATTTAAAGAATTAATCGCAATCCTTCTCCAACTTTTCCAAAACAGCAAGGAGGAGGGAACGCTTCCAAATGCATACCAAAGCTAGAAAAAGAGTACAAGAAAACTACAGACCAATACCCATTATGAACACTGATGCAAAAATTCTCAACAGAACACTAGCAAACAGACTTTAGCAGACTAAAAGGATTATTATACACCATGATTGAGTGGGATTTATTCCTGGAATGCAAGGACAGTTCAGCAAAAATCAATCAATATAATACACTACACTAAGAGAACGAAAGAAAGAATCCCATACAATCATCTCAATTGATGCAGAAAAAGCATCTGACAAAATTCAACACCCTATCGTGGTAAAAACATTCAATAAACTAGGAACAGAAGGAAACTACCTCAGCATAATAAAAGCCATAAAGAGCTCTTACAACTGAAGACAGATCTACAGTAAACATCATACTCAATGGTGAAAGACAAACATTTTTCTCTAAGATCAGGACCAACGCAAGGATGTCTGCTTTTCTATTCAACATAGTATTGGAAGTCCTAGCCAGAGCAACTAGATAAGAAAAAGAAATAAATGGCATGCAATTGGAAAGTAATATAAACTCTGTTACCAGACTGTATGATCTTATATGAAGAAAACGAACAATTCCACCCACACACACACAAAACCTATTAGAACTAATGAATGAATTCAGCAAAGTTGCAGGATACAAAGTCAACACACACAAATGAGCTGCATTTCTATACACTAAAAATCAACAATCTGGAAAGAATATTAAGGAAAATAGTTCTTTGTACAATAGCATTAAAAAAAAAAACCTTAGTAATTAACTTAACCAGAGAGGTAAAAGATTTTTTATAATGAGAACTATGACACACCACTGAAAGATTTAAAGAAGACATAAAAAAAAGAAAGACATTCCACATCAATGTATTGGAAGACAATTAAAGTGTCAATACTACCCAAAACAACTAAAAGATTCAATTCAATCCTTATCAAAATCCCAATGACAGTGTTTGCAGAAATAGAGAGGGTCCACTAATACCCATTCACATATATGGTCAAAAGATTTTTGAAAAGGTGCCAAGACTACTCAATAGGGAAAGGACAGTTTTTTCAACAAATGGTATTGGGGAAAACTGGATAGTCACATGTAAAAGAATGAGTAGGACCCTTACTTAACACCATATATAAAAGATGATGCAGTTGATTTTTGTGTTGACTTCATATCATGTAACTTCGCTGAATTCATTTATTAGTTTAGTCACTAAAAATGGATGAAAGACCTAAACGTTAAGAGCTAAAGTGTAAAACTCTTAGAAGAAAACATAGGCCAAAACTTTCATTACATTGGATTTGGCAATGATTTCTTGGTTATAACATCAAAAGCACAGACAATAAAAGAAGAAACAGACAAACTAAACTTCTCAAAACTAAGAACTTCTATAAATCAAGGGATACTATCAAGAAAGTGAAAAAACAATCTATAGAATGGGAGAAAATATTTGCAAATCATATTATCTAATAAGGAATTAATATCCAGAATACATAAAGAACACTTAAAACTCAACAAAACCAACCACCTAATTAAAAAATTGACAAAGGACTTGAACAGTTCCCCAGAGAAGATACAATAATGTCCAATAAGCACATGAAGGATGCTCATATCACTAATCATTAGGGAAATGCAAATCAAAGCCACAATGAGATACCACTTCACACCCATTAGGATGCTATTATAAAACAAACAGATAATAACAAGTGTTGATAAGGATGTGAAGAAACTGGAATCCATGTACACTGTTGGTGGGAATGTAAAATGGTATAGCTTTCATGGAAAACAGTGTGGTAATTCCTCAAAAAAATAAAAACAGATTTGCCATATGACTCAGCAATTCCACTTCTGGGCATATACCCAAAAGAATTGGAAGCAGGGTCTCAAACAGATATTTGTAAACCCATGTTCACAGCAGTATTATTCACAATAGCTAAAACATGGAAGCAGACCAAGTGTCCATCAACAGATGAATGCTTATCAGCAGAATGTGGTACAAACATACAATCGAATATTCAGTCTTAAAAAGGCAGGGAATTCTGACACATGCTATAACGTGGATGAACCCTGAAAATAACATACCAAGTGAAATAAGCCAGTCACAAAATGATAAATACTATATGATTCTACTTAGATGAGGTATCTAGTAGTAAAATATCAGAGACAGAAAGCAGAATAATGCTTGACAGAGAGTTTGGGTGGGGGAGTAGACAGTTATTGTGTAATGGGTAGAATTTCAGTTTTGCAAGATGAAAAGACTTCAGGAGACAGATGGTGATGATGGTTGCACAACATTATGTATGTACTTAATACCACGGAACTGTAAAAATCGGGTAAGATGGTAAATTTTATGTTACATGTATTTTACAACTTATTTATTTATAAAGATTTTATTTATTTATTTGACAGAGACACAGCGAGAGAGGGAACACAAGCAGGGGGAGTGGGAGAGGGAGAAGCGGGCCTCCTGCCAAGCAGGGAGCCCAATGCGGGGCTCGATCCCAGTACTCCAGGATTATGACCTGAGCCGAAGGCAGACGCTTAATAACTGAGCCACCCAGGCGCCCATATTTTACAATTTAAACAACTGAAGGGCACCTGGGTGGCTCAGTTGGTTAAGCGTCTGCCTTCGGCTCAGGTCATGATCCCAACGTCTTGGGATCGAGCCCCAAGTCTGGCTCTCTGCTCAGTGGGGAGCCTGCTTCTTCCTCTCCTTCTGCCTGCCGTTCCCCCTGCTTGTGCTCTTTCTGTCAAATAAATAAAATCTTAAAAAAAATTTTTTTGGAAAAAAAACCCCTCAAAATGAAAAAGACTTAAATGTGAAAACTAAAACCATAAAATTTCTAAAAACATAATTTTTGTAACCCTGAGTTAAAGATTTCCTATACAGAATAAAAGAAAAATATTTGTAAAATACATATCTGATAGACTTGTATCCAGAACATATGAAGAGCTCTTACTGAAGAAGACAACCCAATAAAATAATGAGTAAAAGATTTAAACAGAAACTTCAGCCAAAGGTAATACAGGAATGGCTAATATGTACATGAAAAGACATTCAATATTGTTAGTCATTACGGAAGTGCAAATTAAAAACAAAAGTAGATACTACTACACAACCACTAGAATGTCTAAAATAGAAGACTGAGAATATTAAATGTGGGTGAGGATGTGAAACAAAATAAACATCATTTTCAAAAATATGAACAAAAGCTTTGTCATTGGCATAGAGACAAAAATGGCATCAATTCTTCTTGTCAAAATAGGTTAAAGAAATGAGTCAATGGCTGTTTTTCCTAGTGGAATTACCTTAAAAAACCTTTATTAGAAAAGTATACATATTCTTCATGGATAAAATGGAAAATATACATAACATGTTTTAAAATAAAAATTTGTTTTTTCTGTAATAGAATTTTATAATCCCCCCCCCCCTTTTCAGTTAAAGGTCTTTGTGAGGTTTTGTTTTTGTGGCTTTTATTGGTCATCAAATATTTTCTACATCATCTTAAATGGCTGCATAATATTTCAAATATGGCATTATCACAATTTATATATGGATTCCCTATGAACAATTTTCATTTGTTTTCAAAAGGCTGGAGTGGACATCCCTACAGCTAAAACTGTGTGTGCATCCATGATTATCTTTTTGCAAATAAGTTCCTAGAATTGTTGGGTTAAAGGCTGTAAGATTTCCGTTTTAGTCTGCTGAACTGCTCTCTATTAAGTGTCTAACATTTAATTATTTTAAAATTTAAAAATTTAATTTTATCAAAGGGATACATAAAACAGTTTATAAATGGAACAACTAGATTTACAAGCAAAACAGCATTCATCCCCACTCCTCAGGTGAGAAGTACCTTAAAATCTCTCAGCATTTTCCTCATTTATATTTCTAAATCATATGCTTATACTTGTATCCTTAATTTTAAAAGTTTAGATTTAATCTACTTATTATGAGAATTTAGTTCTTTCACTTCTGTTTCTTTCCCCTCCTTTCCACATAGTTTTCACAACTTTAATTCAAATCAATATGAAATGTCTTTTATTTTTTTTAATTGTTTTTAAAAGTTTTTTTTTTGACAGAGAGAGAGAGTGAGAGCAGGAACACAAGCAGGGGGAGTGGGAGAGGGAGAAGCAGGTTTCCCGCGGAGCAGGGAGCCCGATGCGAGGCTCGATCCCAGGACCCTGGAATCATGACCTGAGCAGAAGGCAGACGCTTAACGACTGAGCCACCCAGGCGCCCCTGCAATGTCTTTTTAAAAACTTAATTCTTTTCCTACTTTCTAATCATTTATTTACTTACAAAAACAAACGTTGACTAAATGTCTACAGTGTGCCTCAGAGGAATACGACATAAAAATTTAACTTTTAGGGCGCCTGGGTGGCTCAGTTGGTTAAGCGACTGCCTTCGGCTCAGGTCATGATCCTGGAGTCCCGGGATCGAGTCCCGCATCGGGCTCCCTGCTCGGCGGGGAGTCTGCTTCTCCCTCTGACCCTCCCCACTCTCATGTGCTCTCTCTCATTCTCTCTCTCTCAAATAAATAAATAAAATCTTTAAAAAAAAAAAATTTAACTTTTATTATGACTATGTAAATACAGTTCAAAGTTGAATGAACCAGTATACTGTGATTATATTTCTTTCCTATTTTTAATTTTTCCTAGAGTTAAGAATTGCCTCATTTTTTCCATTTGCTTTAGCTTTCTATGTATCTATCACAGATGCTTCAATTCCTCCAAGTAAACTACTTATAGTAGAGACTTCTAATCTTCTTTTCAACACAAAAATACAAAATAGTTCAACAATTCCATGTTGTTGTTTGTTTTTCCTAGGAGGTATTCCTCCCAGAGATCTCTGCATTGTGTCAAATGTTAGGTCTTTGCTAAACAAACTTCATCCTAGGATTTCCCAGTCACCATCCTCCAGGGTATCTTTCCTGGGTCAGTCTCTTCTTTTTGGTATCCTATGCCCTCTCTCTTTCTTGGTTTTCTTTTTATTTCAGTAGAGTTCAATCTCCAGTAGTTTGCTTTACAAAGGTTGGCTGGGAGGAAACATTTTTTAGACTTCACATATTTCAAAATGTTCCCTTTTTTTTGTTTTTCCTTTTTTTTTAAAAGTAAGCTCTACACCCATCATGAGGCTCAAACTCACCACCCTGAGATCAAGAGTCACATGCTCTACTGACTGAGCCAGTGACGGGCCCCTCAAAATGTTCTTATATTCTGCCTTTATACTTGATAAAATAGTTGGCTGAGATAGAATCCTAGCTTGGAAATATTTTTTCTTCAGAGTTTTTACTGTATTGTTTGTTTCATTGTCTTCTAGCTTATAGTACTATGGCTGAGAAAGGTTAATGTCATCCCAATTTCCAATCCTTTGTTTGTGACCTGTTTGGAAACTTTTAGCATGCTCTAACCAATGACTCCCTTAGTTCGGGTCTTTTCTCTCCCACTCAGCGTGCTGGTTACTTAACTGGCCCTTTCCTCCTAGAGTCTCGTATCTTTTAGTTCTGAGAATTTTTCTCATATTAATATGTCTTCACCTTCATTTTACTTTAATGTGTAAGAGATGGTCTTCTAATTTTTAAATTTTACTTTCATGGAGATTTCCTCAACTTTATCTTCCAGCCCCTCTACAGAATTTTTATTTCTATCTTTATTTTTAATTTCCAAAATCGTCTTTTGTTTACGTATTTTTTTAAAAGATTTATTTAAGTGCGAGCAAGTGAGGGGAGGGGCAGAGGAAGAGAGAATCCTTAAGGAGACTCCCAGCTGAGACAGAGCCCGTCTTAGGGCTCAATCCCAGGACCCTGAGATCATGACCTGAGCCAAAACAGAGTCAGATGCCTAACCAACTGAGCCACCCAGGCGCCCCAGAACAAGGTAATACTTTTATTATTAATTAATTAATTTTTTCTCTTTTTAGAGAGAATGAGAGAGAGAGAGAGCACACGAGAGGGGGTAGGGTCAGAGGGAGAAGCAGACTCCCTGCTGAGCAGGGAGCCCGACGTGGGACTAGATCCCAGGACCCTGGGATCATGACCTGAGCCGAAGGCAGCCGCTTAACCAACTGAGCCACCCAGGAGCCCCCAAGGTAATACTTTTAAAAGAAATAATATACAGGGGTGCCTGTGTGGCTCAGTCAGCTAAGCGGCTGATTCTTGATTGCCTCAGCTCAGGTCATGATCTCAGGGTCATGAGATCAAGCCCTGTGTGGGGCTCAGCACTCACCTGGGAGACCCTCCCCCCACTCGTGCTCACTCACTCTCTAATAAATACATAAATAAAATCTTTCAAAAAAAAGTATCACCTTGTTATTTCTTACATGTAGTATCTTATTTCTCTGAAAACAATTGAGTTTTCAAACTCCCTGCACTGTCTGCCTGCTTCATTTCTCTTTGCCGTTTGCACGATCATAGAAATTCACATCGCAGCATTCCTTCAAATATTTACGTTCTTTGCTATCAATTTATACCTAACAGTAAGATAATAGGGAGCTATCTGGAAGCTCTATGTGAACAGGCCTTGCCATCTGATGAGCTGCTTTGTGAAATGCCTGTGAGAAGACCGGGAAGTTTCATTTGGTGGTATTTTCTCTTCCATGGGTCAGTTTCTTCAGGGAAGGATGTAGAGAAAAAGGAAAATGCTGGAAGTCTCACCACGCAGGATATAATCACTCATACATTCCCTGCTTTTGTAAGGGTGCCATTCTCCTCCTCCACCGTGTCTATGGCTAGGATCTGAAGCCTTCCTGGTTCGGTTTCTCCAGGGAATGATCCTGTCTCCTGGCTGGGTGGGCCAGCACACTCATCTCATCAGCACTCAGTGCTACCATTAGAAAGAAAACTATCTTTGTCAACATGGTAGAAAAAAATGGGTACTCTATTTTAAACTGCATTTGTTGGGTGCCTGGGTGGCTCAGTTGGTTAAGCGGATGCCTTCACCTCAGGTCATGATCCCAGGGTCCTGGGATTGAGCCCCATGTCAGGCTCTCTGCTCAGCGGGGAGCCTGCTTCTCTCTCTCCCTCTGTCTGTTGCTTTGCTTGCTTGTGTTCTCTGTCAAATAAATGGATAAAATCTTAAAAAAAAAAAAAGTGCATTTGTTTACTATTGAGGATGAACATTTCTCCATGTACTTACTTACATTTTAGACTTCTTTTATGAAATAACCCATTTGTTTCCTTTGTATTGTTTTCCTATTAGGATAGTCTTTTTTTTTTTTTTTTAATTTCCAAGAGTTCTTTATATATATTGGAAATATGAATCTTTTATCCAATAAATATACTGCATGTTCCTTTTGAGTTTTTAAATTGTGTTTTTTTTAGATTTTTGTTTTTTTTCTTTGAGCAAACACAGAAATTTTCTGCTTTTACAAAATCAAACCTATAAATTGTCCCTTTTTTTTTTTTTTTTTTAAAGATTTTATTTATTTATTTGACAGAGAGAGACACAGCGAGAGAGGGAACATAAGCAGGGGGAGTGGGGGAGGGAGAAGCAGGCTTCCCGCAGAGCAGGGAGCCCGATGTGGGACTCGATCCCAGGATCCTGGGATCATGACCTGAGCCGAAGGCAGACGCTTAACGACTGAGCCACCCAGGCGCCCTAAATTGTCCCTTTTCTGATCTCTGCTGTGGTATCATGCTTGGAATTGCCTGACTCCAGTTTTATCATATTTGCTTCCCTTAGATAATGAAGCCATCAAAGAAGCTGCTACATTTTCACTCAGCCAGATTCTAGTGAAGACCATCTCTGTAATCAATGTGATGGCACACACACTCAAAGCGCATACTGCCACTCTGCTTTTATTTCCTACCTTCATTTAACAAAGTGAGCTAAAACGTGTGAGGAACACCAGCATGTCTGAACTGTGATTATGCTGGTCAGTGGTTCTCAGGGTGTGGTGTGGGGCCCCCTGGGAGTCTGAACCTTTTTAGGAGGTCCACAGGTCAAAACTATTTTCAATAAAACAAATAACACTGAGCTATTACTTGCCTTTTTCTCATTCTGTCACGTGTACAGTGGGATTTTCTCAAGGCTACAGGGCATGTGATGACATCACTGCTCCGATGGCTAATGGAATGTGTACTTATACATTATGTTTGCTAGTCATTTCTTAGGTGGCAGTTTTACAGCATAAATAGATTTCAGAGATTAATTCAACTGGTTCTCAGTTCTTTCACTGTGTGGTTGCTCACTACTTTTTGTTCTATCTGCTGTGATGTCTGTATATCTGTACCATTATTTTTTCAATACATAGCTATTTTGAAATCCTTCAGTCTTCCTTATGCCTTACTGAAACTGAAATACAAGTACACTCTGTGTTTTATTTTACAACATTTTGTCAATTATTGAGTTTTAATTTTTAATCAAAGTCAATAGCTATAACCCAAGTAAACAAAAGCTCAAGAATTAAAAAATGTAAAGGGGTCTTGACATCAAGAAGTGTGAGAATTACTGGGTTTGATCATATTGTGTTACCAAACAATTAAAAAATCACATAGGTTTATTTCTCCTTTTACATGGCCATCTTAGGTCAGCTGGTACTCAGTTGGCCGTGTCCTCAGGTCCCAAGTTTCAAAGAGCAGCCACCTCTGAACCACTGCCAGTAGCCAAGGCAGAGAGGGAAGGGCAGGAGCAGACCCTCTCTGGCTCACACTAGCATTTAAACGCTTCAGCCTGAGGGGCGCCTGGGTGGCTCAGCCTGTTAAGCAGCTGCCTTCTGCTCAGGTCATGATCCCAGGGTCCTGGGATCGAGTCCCACATCAGGCTCCCTGCTCAGCAGGGAGTCTGCTTCTCCCTCTGACCCTACCCCCTCTCGTGTTCTCTCGTTCTCTCTCTCAAATAAATAAAATCTTTTTTTTTTCAAAGATTTTATTTATTTATTCATGAGAGACACAGAGAGAGAGAGGCAGAGGGAGAAGCAGGCTCCCAAGGAGCAGGGAGCCCGATGCGGGACTCGATCCCAGGACCCTGGGATCATGACCTGAGCCGAAGGCAGACGCTTAACGACTGAGCCACCCAGGCACCCTCAAATAAATAAAATCTTAAAAAAAAAAAGCTTCAGCCTGAGCAGGATACATATCACTTCCATGCATATCGTTGGCTAGAACTAGTCCCAGGGCCTCACTCAACCACTGGGAGACCAGGAAGTACAGCCCTACCATGGGTTGGACAACAAAGAACCAATAATGTTCAGTGCACAGCACTTAAAACTAACACGATAATATTTAATTCAGTACTTTGAAGACCTAATAGAGCTTGCAAGCAGCAACTTACACGTCATACTTACATCTATTTTAGGAATCGGAAAGCCACTAGGTCTGCTGAAGCCCATACTTTCCAGCTCAAACTTCCAGGCTGTCTCTACACTGCTGTATTTCAGGAAAGCTCCACAAACTATGTTCAATTGGATTTTGGGAAGTTTGCCTAATTACCACAATTGACGATTCATTACTGTCCGTATGTTCCATGACAATCTGAAATAAACTGTATCAGCTAATAAAACCTGTAATTTTTTATGATACTTGGTGCTCACACAATTTAAAGGAAACAGCAGATTTCAGAGCGAATTAACACCAAGACAGCATGGGTGCTTTGTGCTGAGTAAGAGCTGTTTCATGACGAGGAGGGGTGTTACAGATTACTTGGTGTCACCGAGGAGACCAAGGCATGTGCTCATAAGGCACTAAACTGGACTTGGAAAAACTTCCTCCTTCATTTTGAAAAGGTTCCCACTGCACAGTCTGAAGCTTCACACAATAAAACCTCTCTCACATACAGCCCTGCCATCTTCTGATGCCATTTTCCCTGCTCAACACAGCCTTCTACAATGTTCATTTTCATGTGGAACATCTTTGGAGGATCTGGAAATAAGCCGGGGTTGATGTGCAAACGGCAAGACTCCGACAATGTACACAGACTCACCCTCAACCTCGAGCACAGGGCAGACTGTACTAACTCGTTCTGCCTGACCCATCATTGTAAGGAGCATCTCAAGTAGAACAAGATTTGTGAGACTAACCTATGTAGTCTATCCTAAACATTCAGCTCTGACGAAAAAAAAAACTACAAAAACAAATCTAATCCATTTGAAACATATTTACTTTTTACTAATATTATTGATGCTAGCACAAAAGGTGATAAACAAGTAACCTTCTCCCACTGCAGTAAAAAACTGAAGAGGAACAGAATGCCTGCCAGATGAAAAAGGACAAACCCAGCAGGGCAAGCCCTCTCTTCCAGCACGGTCCCGGGTCTCCACGCACCTTAGCTTACTCCGAGAGTGAGCATACAGGCATACATTTGAATTTGCTCTCTTCCTCTTGTATCTGACTTTGAACAATTTTGACAAGTAAAAATTTAGACTTACCAAATGACAACTGATAAACTCCTACCAATAAATTCCTCTAGAATGATTTGTTGCCAAAACTGCAAAGTGATCTTCAACACAGATATTCCACAAAGTAAAAAGCACCTGGACAAGGTGGGTGTGATGTTAGCAAATACTTAACTCTTCCAGTCAGTACATTTACTGAATGCCTGCCCTGTTCTAAGTACCACAGGAGGTACAACAGAAATATAATATTAAGATTACAAACTAGGTGTGCATATGTGTGTTTCCCCTAAAAAACCCATGATCTAACTAAACAGTAAGACAAAAATGCTACTATTAATGGTGGAGAAATAAGGTCAGGGCAGTCAGAATCGAAAGAAAACTCCATGAAGGTGGAGGGATCTAAAT
Organism: Neomonachus schauinslandi; assembly: GCF_002201575.2. Lineage (NCBI taxonomy): Eukaryota > Metazoa > Chordata > Mammalia > Carnivora > Phocidae > Neomonachus > Neomonachus schauinslandi. The sequence goes on from NC_058406.1 coordinate 4,332,630, forward strand.
GGGAATGCGAAAGGTAGATTTTGATTTGCTTTGGTGTCCAAGACAGGCTGGGGCATTTCAGAGGAAAAGAACATCCTGAGGAACAGGCCAGTGTTGGAGACAGAGAGAGAACACTGACCAAACTGACATAAGAGCAAAGGAGTCTAAGTAAGACGCTGGCCAGAAATTAACTTGGACATCCATCCACCTGCTCATTCATTCAGCAAACACTGGCCCTGTACTAAGGGATATAGTGGTGAATCAGATAGCCACCGTCCCTGACCACATGATGCTTACTTTGCAGTGGAGGCAAAGCAGAACGTCATCACAAGGTAGGCAGAAAACACATTAAACATCTAATTTATTTTTTTTATTTTTTTATTTTTAAAGATTTTATTTATTTATTTGAGACAGAGAGAATGAGAGAGACAGAGAGCACATGAGAGGGGATAGGGTCAGAGGACGAAGCAGACTCCCCGCCGAGCAGGGAGCCCGACGCGGGACTCGATCCAGGGACTCCAGGATCATGACCTGAGCTGAAGGCAGTCACTCAACCAACTGAGCCACCCAGGCGCCCTAAACATCTAATTTATTAACATGGATCCAGGTGGGGCACCTGGGTGGCTCCGTCAGTTGAGCGTCTGCCTTCGGCTCGGGTTATGATCTCGGGGTCCTGGGATCGAGTCCCGCATGGGGCTCCCTGCTCGGTGGGGAGCCTGCTTCTCCCTCTGCCTCTGCGGCTCCCCCGGCTTGTGCTCTCTCTCTCTGCCGGATAAATAAATAAAATCTTAAAAAAAAAAAAAAAAAGATTTAAAATGGATAGAGCAGTTTGACCTCTACCCAATAATCAGCGGGAAGCCACAAAATGTTTCTGGGTAGGGAAATAATGTGATCAGTACTGTTTGTTAATATTAATTTGGTACAGCTTGACTACAACTGACAAAAATCAAAACCAGAGAGACCTAGAGAAAACTATGGCAGAAACGTAGGGTTGAGGTTAGGAGGGCTGGTTGGCAGCCCAGGAGTCAAAGCGGTAACAAAGGATCAGAGTTGGCTGGGGGTCAAGAGGAGTCTTTGTGAGCTGGGTGGGTCTGTGGGACAATGGAAAGGGGCTCAGTCCCATATGGAGAAAACAAACCAAAGAGCACATCTGGGGTTCTGGCTCAGATGTGTGGGTTGGGGAGAAACTGAAAGCATCAGGCTTTGGGGCGAAAGGTGAATTTGAACACCGAAGTACAACGTCCAGAAGGCAGGTGGAGATGCAGGAGAAGCAAGAGATTGTAAAAAGAGCCAAGCTCAAGAGGCCCAAACCTGGGGAAATTGTGAGGATGGAGAAGGAGTACCTGGCAGGGCAAGGAAGGAGGACAAAGAGATCATCCTAGAAGCCAAAGCTGAGGGGGCTTCAAGGCTGTCGTGGCAGCACAGATGCATCCACACAAAACGCTCCTGCTGGTATTTTCCCATTTGAGGCTTTAACACTCAAAACACCTTGAGATTGTCACCGAAGCCTCCATTTTACAGGTAAAAATAGTGAGGATCAAAAAGACTAAAAGTCTGGTCTGAGAGGGAGAAGGAACTTTCCAGACTACGGCCCCCTGACCCAAAAGCTAGCTGAAGATTAAGTTTAGCCTGTGTGGCCCGGTCCAGACCAAAGCTCGGTTCACAGAGTGAAAAGCTGCAGAGAAGGAGCAGGTACTCACAAAGCATCTATCACACAGCGAGCTCATCCAAACTATGTGAAGAACTCTGACAAATCAATAAGAGCATTCCGTATTAACTTTTATGCTCATGATACTAATAAAATATACCGGCATTCACTTTACATAATAACATACCCATCATTATGCTGAGCACTTACATGCATTCTTGCTTAATTTTCCCCAAAGCCCTAGGATAGTGAAATTGTTGTCTGGATTTTATGGATGAAGAGACGGGCTCAGAGAGGGTAAGTGGCTTGCCTCTATCAGGCTGCTAGGAAGTCAAACTCAAACCTGACTTCAAGGGCTTCACTCTTTAAGCCGCCAACCCCTTTCGAAGCTCCACCATCAACTCTGCCTTTCCAAATAATCGCCATCAAAGGTGCATAGGTGTTTCCCACGGAGGTGCTGGGCTAAGTGGTTTCAGCTGTCCTTCTAGAAAATCCCTGAGCACTGCCACAGCTTTCTGGAGTACAGGGGTCAAGTGGACATGCTACATGTCCTGTAATTTTTGAAAAGTCAACCTCCTACAGCCATTTTATTATTAAAAAAAAAAGTACTTTGAGAGAGCGAGGGTGAGTATGGGGGGGGGCGGAGCAGCAGAGGCAGAGGGACAAGCAGACTCCCTGCTGAGCGCTAAGGTCCTGGCTTGATCCCAGGACCCTGAGATCACCAACTGAGCCGAAGGCAGACGCTCCACCGACTGAGCCACCCAGGCGCCCCCTACAGCCATTTTAGATTCTGCTTTGGGAAGGTAGGCTTAAGAGAGAAATCATGAGTAAGTCAGAAAAGCTAAATAGGAGGTTGATCAAACAATTCCAAGTTTCTACAACTAGAGGTTACCTAAGTCAGTTGTCATACATAGAAGGAAAAAACTTACAAAATTTACAGAACTCATTACCCCCAAGATGGCAATATAAATCCCCAAAAAAGATTAGGGAATCAGTAATGACAGAAGTCTACATACTAATGAAGAAAAAGGCGGGCCCCGGTCACCTTCACGGTTTATGGGGTGGGGGAAATCCTGTCCTCCATGCCCACTTATGCTGACGACAGAATGTGAGAAGAGGAGCCAAAGAAGCAGAAATGATTCCTGATCAGAGGTCATTCCAAGGGCTGAGGAGAGATTTTCTGACTATTGTACAATTTGGTTTTCATTTCTCTTCCTGGTCATGTCCATATGTGTATTTGGTGCCCTTGAGACACAACAGTAAATAAAAAGGCCAGCATCTTAGAGGAAAATGAGCCCCAGTTCCTTTCTGGGTCAGAAGTGATGGTTCAGATCCTATCTTCACATAAAGAGCTTGGCTTATTTTTTTCCAAAAAGCCTGACCTTATACTTTCTCTTGTCCATGTCCATCTGTTCTATCCTGCCCACTCATACAGACTTCTTGTGGTTGAGGTCTGCTGGCATTTTACTACTGAAGAATGTTCTGGCTCCTGCAAACTAGGGAGGGGACACTGTGTACACGCTGCATGCAGAAGTGGTTCCAACAGTCCAAGAGCCAAACAGGACCCAGCTACCAGGGATGAACTTGGAGGAGGCTCCAAGCGCCTTCAAGGGAATGGGAGCTTTATAAAGTGTGGGCCACAGTGGCGGTAATAAAGCAGCAGTGTTCCCAATGATCTTCTCCCCTCCTGGTGCCCCCTTTTAAGCTTTTATGCTATTTTATTTATTCATCCCTGTTAGTTGTCTTAAATCCTTTCTTGAACAAGGTAGGGTATAAATAAAACCAAAATGAAAGTTTAATAAAAGTAAACACTAGAATTCCACAGCCAAGCAAAACACGTTGTGTGTCCCATTATTCTCCTTATCCATTGTTTACTACTGAACTCACAGCAAATATAAAAGCTCTCAATTCTTTTTTTTTTTTTTAAAGATTTTATTTATTTTTTTGACAGAGACACAGCGAGAGAGGGAACACAGGCAGGGGGAGTGGGAAAGGGAGAGAGAGAAGCAGGCTTCCCGCTGAGCAGGGAGCCCGATGCGGGGCTCTCGATCCCAGGACACTGGGATCATGACCTGAGCCGAAGGCAGATGCTTAACGACTGAGCCACCCAGGCGTCCCATCAATTGAATTCTCTTTAACAAAGCAAAAAAAAAAAGGTATTTTGGTAGATAATGCAGAACTAGAGCATTAAAATTTCAAGAAGCAATTGTTTAAAATGTCCAAAGCAGAAAGGTAATAACTAGCTTACGGTTCATTAAAGAAAACACATTTTAAAATTTAACCTCATGGTGTTTGCTAATCATATTATAAAATGACATTTGGACCTAACTGGCTAACCTACGAACTCCCTCCCCACCCAGAAGCAATACCACCAGAAGCCTCCCTGAACTCTACCTTGGCATCCTCCTGACCCAGTGCTCTGTCTTGTCGCTCGGCCTCTGATCAGGGAGGTCCTTCCCTCCCTGCCTGGCCCCTTAGCAGCTGACAGCTCACAAGGGTTACAACTCTGGGTCCCACTCTGCCTTTACCTCAGACACTCACCGTCTTTGGGACTATCCCTTCTCCACTACTCCTGAGCTTGGCTCCACCTTCTGGGAGCTCAGCTCCTCCCCCCTGCCCTCCCCACGAAACTCATGACTTTGCAGAAGCAGAGTTCTGAGAGATAGCTGTCTTTTGAAGATAAGAAACTCAGTATTTTGAACAGAAAGAGAAAAGAAACCTTTAGGAATTCATAACCTGACGCTTAGCATAAATTCTGGCACTATGTTTTTTTATTAATATAACAGATGGATAGCAAATTTAGCCAGGATCAGGTTTACCAAAGTTTTCTATGTACATGTATGTCTTTTAAAATAAGCAAAACCTCATGCTTTATCAAATTTCAAGAAATAACAATAAATATTAAATGAACATCTACTAGTACAAGGCAGTGTATACATATCCCCGTTACACGGCAATGCTCCAATATACAACATCCTGGCTCACAGTAATCCATTACTGCCTGTTCCCTGCATTTCAGTGTCAAAGAAAACAGGAAGCAGAAAGGGTAGACTACTGGCCCAGAGGCAATATCCGCGGCCCCCCCCCCCCCCCGTAAAGTTTCTGATACAGGACATTCTGGCTGCAAAGCTGTACAGTGTTGCCTCCTACTCAGTAACCTGGAAGTACTGCAGCACATGAATAAGTGGAGACTTGAAGAGGTTAAATGATTTGTCACCCAGGGGCAGTGTGGGCTGCGACTCCTGCTCCTAGTGACCTTGTTCCTCAGCCTCTTCACTTAGGGGACACCTCAGGGATCATGTGCTTAAGTTCGGTTTTTGGATAACCAAGGCCTAATACTACCTGCTGAATGCACACGTTTTAAGCAGAGTCATTGTTATAAATTCCGAACTTTGAACATAATGTAGTTGATGGGAAACTCACTTAAGGAACGACCTTCTCCGACCTATCTTGATATCTCTCCTTAAGATTAAATTACCTGTCCATCACAAGGTTAGATAAGCAACAGACGAGTGAACACACAGCACCTTGCTGCTTGAGGAACCTAAGTGTGCGCCTGGCTTGGCTGATAACATCTACACTCAACTTCTACAGACATCCAGGCCATCCTGGTTGCTGGGCTGCGTGAAGTCCCCCTAGGTCAATCCGGACAGTGGCTAGTAGACCTTCCTCTACTGCTCCAGCCCATTCCATCTGCAGTCCAAACTTGAATGTTTAGTCCCACTCTGCGACTGTAACCTCCAGCCAGAGAAACCCAGACAACCAAAAACTGTGGAAAGACCAACGTACTCTAAACCAGGGAAGGAATGAAAGTGCTGGGACTCTGGGGAAACTTTTCCTTGGTGGGTGACAATTTTGCAATTCTAGTTTCAAGGCTGGCATGGGAGGATGAAAATCCCAGAATACTGACCTCCATATATGGATTGCAAGGAAAAAACCTTTTCACATTAAGTTTATCTTTTACTTAACTATGATTTTTAAGTGTTTAAAACTTGAAGAGACTGGCCCCTTTAAAACTAAATTGATTGGGACCAAAGATCTTAAAATGGGTTATAAACACTGCTGAATGTCATGCATAAAAATGAAAGTTTCTTTTAATGGTAATACAACACTGACGAAGTAGGAATTTGAATCAATTAGGAATAAATTCAGTTTAGAAGGTGTCAATCAAAACGTCTATAAAACGTATAAAGATCAAGAAAAACTCACTGGTCAGGAATCCTTTCTCCAAATAAATTTTGGAAAATCATCTCAGAAATCTCAGATCAGTTAGATTTTAGGCACCTGATGACACATTTGACTACACTAAACCAGAGATGCCAATCTGGTTTTAATGTGCCCAGTTCATGATAACTTACTCCGTCTGCTCAGTGTGACAAGAGCTCTACTCTGTAAACGGGAAATCCAGAACGGTGGAGAAAGGGAATCATTAAAGATCACAGAGTCTTGTTTAGAGAGGCATTTGGTCCTGTCTAGCTGTCTGCTTCACTCTCTGAAATACAATATGAGGGGATATTTTGAAGTTTAAAACCTGGAAAAAGAGATTTGTAAGCTGATTTTTGACAGTTCTGTATTACTCCAACTGTAACCATACATTGGGCTTGTAATTTTTAAAATTTTAAATAGAACTTCCTGGTTTTGTGTCAGGTTACTTCCATTTGAGATTTCTAAGGAAAAGTCTCTGAACTTCCTGAACGCAGTGTTGAAGGTACTCTCTTGAAGGTACTCCGAAGTACTGGCAGGAAGGGGATCTTGCCTCCTTAACCATTAAGGTAAACTAAAATGGCATCAAGCTATAGAACTAACAGCAAATACATCAACAGGTGTAAGAGTTAATATTACTTCCATAACTCTCCAACTAAATCATGCTATTTCAACTTCAGGTTGATTTCTGAACCTCGCCATCCTATTAAATATCAAGTCCAGAGATCACCTTGCGAGCTTTTCTTCCAGTAGAATCTTGAGATAAAAGCTGCACACCCTAACATTTCACACTGACTTTGTTGACAAAGAGAACGCAAAGTGACTTCAGCGAGAGAACATGTTTTATAGGGATTTCACACATAGCCATAAATATGAGAAGTGCCGTAACTCATCGGGAAAAGTAAGATTTTTTAAAAGAAATATTTCTTTGGTTCCCACTCATCAGTCCAATAACAATGACAAGTCTTAAGATTCCAGCAGTTTCAAGGGTATACCTTTGACTAATGTTTACTGAGGACTCTGGCCAAGCCTATTATTCTAGATCTTTTTGATCATATGCACCTGCCTAAGATTCAGTAAACCTGGTAAATGGGTAAATTACTGCTCAATTACTGATAACCCAGACTATAAATGAGTGGTAAGTAAGGCTGGTTTCAAGGGTGCCTGGGTGGCTCAGTCAGCTAAGTGTCTGCCTTCAGCTCAGGTTGTGATCCCAGGGACCTAGGATCCAGCCCAGGCGGCGGGCTCCGTGATCAGCGGGGAGTCTGCTTCTCCCTCTCCCTCTGCTCTCCTGCTGTCTCTCAAATAAATGAAATCTTCAAGATATTTATTTACCTACTTATTTGAGAGAGAGAGAGAGAGAGAAAGAGAGATGGAGAGAGCATGAGCAGGACCCTGGGATCATGACCTGAGCCAAAGGTAGATGCTTAACTGGCTGAGCCACCCAGGTGCCCCATAAATAAAATCTTTAAAAAAAATTTAAAAAAAGAAAAAAAAAAGAAAGGCTGGTTTTCAGAAAAGCCGGTTTCACTTACTGCTTTGCTTCTAAGAATTGGAGAAAACTTAGTAACTAGCCAAACAGCTTCATTCAAAGGGAAAGGAACTGAAGGCCAAAGAAGTGATTTACCCAAAGCCTCATTGTTTTTTAGTTACAAGAACCTCCAGGTACCTATGGCAGCCCTAACATGATTTGCAGTTCCCCCAGATAGTCCACTGGACGCTTTCCTAATACAAGGTGGCTGATAGAGACTGTTATGTGGGTGCCCAAGGACACAATACCAGAATTGGCAGCTCTGTAGTCTGGTAATAGCAGCAGAGTGTAGAAGTCAAGAGCTGAGGCTCCAGTCAGACTTCTGAGGGCTGAATTCAGGTTCCTGCACTTTCTCTTGGTCTTACTTTGAGCAAGTTACTTAACCTCTCTCGGCCTCAGTTTTCCCAGCTATAAACCAAGGGTTATCGCAATACTTACCGTAGGGGCTGGGGTGAGAATTATACAAGGTAAGGTAATAGGAAATGTTCACTCCGCGTGGTGGCCCTGCACAAAGTAGTACTCAAAAAATGTTAGCTATCACTGACGCCATGCACACCAGCACTTATGGACAACACATATTTGACCGGCTTTGCCAAAAGTAGTCAGACTTGGCTAATTATGATCACTGGGAAAACTGAGATGGAATTAAAGGTTCTCTAAACCCAGCAGCTTGGAGATAAACGATCCACCTTATGACCTGACCTTGGAAGCCTTCCTGCCCTTCACGCTGATGTCAACTGGACTAGTCAACAAGAAAGGAAACTTACTGGGCCCCTACTACATGCCAGACACAGAGTGAGACTCTTTTACTGGGTGAGCAAACAGGGTGCAAACACTTGGCGTGTGGAGAGGGGCGCGCATGCTGAGGCCGTGGTTGGGGCACCGCTGCTTTCCTGGCTTTACAGCTTCTTCCTAAACTGCGACCTCCGAATTGAGGCTGTAGGTACGGGAGGCTCTTCCTTCAATTTCTGGACAGCCGCTCAGGGGAGAGGAGGACACAAGACACGTGCCTCTGGCCCTGGATTCACGTCAACAGCGGGACGTCCCCATGAATACTCGGGAACCCTACAGACACCGTGGGAAGGTTCCCTCGTGGCCTTGACCTTGGTGCCTGAGACTCCGTTTCCCATTCTGCCGGCCGGGGGTGATGACACAGCCCCTCGGCCGAGGCAAGTTTGTGAGCCGGGCGAGGCACCGGGTCCTGGAGGGCCGGGAACGCCACTCCAGTAGCCTCCACCTCGGGAACCCTTTCCGTCTTGTGGGTACCAGGGCCTCTGGCCTTGCCAGGCGCGGCGCCCCGGGCGCCGGGAGCAGGGGCAGAGGCCGGCCGGGACACCCCCGGCGCAGGGGTCGAGGCAGTGGGGACCGCCCGGTCGGCTGGCGGTCGCGCATGTCGGGCGGGGTCACGCGGCCTCCCCGCCGGGTCCCGGCCGCCCGTGGCGGGGTCGGAGAGGTGGCCACCAGCCCGACCCTCCCGAACCACCGGGCACGGCCTCCGCCCAGACGGCGTCCCGCCGCAAGCCTCACCTCCCTGCGCACGTTCAGCAACGAGTAATAGTCTTCATTGTCCAGCTCCTCCTCGCTCAAGGCCGTCGCCATCTTCGCAACCTTTCACCCCGCCAAACCGGCAAGGCCGTGCCCAAGAGGGACCGGCGAGCCGCGGCCGCGACAGCGCGGGCCAGCCCGGCTGCGCCACAGCGGCCCCTGGCGGACCGGAGGGGCGCTGCCGCCGCCCGCGCATCGCAGCCGCGCGCCTGCGCCCTGCGCCCCCGCGCCGCCGAGGGCGGGACGCGGCGGCCGGGGTCCACCACGTGCTGCCCGCGGACCCAAATCCCAGCCGGCGTCCCGGAGGTTCAGCCAGGACCAGACAGGGAGGCTACGGTCACACCTGGGGGGTCGTCCTCTCTGTTCCCCGAGACACCTCCCTTGTCCCCCACGCCGGATCCCAGTGCGGGGAGCATCCTGTCCCAAACAGTCCTGCCCAGGCCCCCCACGTGAGTCCACCCTGGCCGGAGGCTCCTCGAGGCCCCACTTGCTGATTTCTCTTTACACAGAAAACCTCTAGAATGGGATTTATTCCTGCCTCCATTGTTCGTCTTTTCTCCTGGCCATCCAGAACCCTGCCCAGAGGACGAGCCTCCTCAATGTCGTTTTTTTGTTTTGTTTTAATTTATTATTGCCCTATATTTAGGAACACCTGGCCATTTTTTTTCCTGCTGCTTAACTGACAAGGCAATACCCATTTGGTTCCTAATAGAATTGCCTCTGGCAGGCATCTATACCTACAGTCCCTATCCCAGAGCCCTCCTCTTGTAAATTTCTACCTTATAATTTAGCGGTGCAGTCTAATTGATTTCAACCTGGTGCCTCTTGTTTGGTGCATTATTAAAGATGTCTCGGTTACAATCATCTAAATAATTTAAATGTCTTCGAAATGATGCAATTATCAAGAGAAGGTGGACTGCAGATCTTCCATGCTCTTGCCACCTGTTTGGTTCATGCTGACCTGTACCAATTACTCATTATTTCTCAGGAACGTTTGTTGAGCCTTAACTAACGATCGGTTTAGAACTATCCCTGTTGCCCTTCCTAAGCAGGTCTCCTGGGAAGCCCCAAACACCTGTCTGTGGATTTGAGAAGTTGATTTCTTTCTCTTCCTAATTTTTGGCCAGATGTTCACCATCTGGGCCTGTGTATGGTCCCTTCCAAGTTGCTCAGCCCTCTTAGGGTCTTTTGGCATGAGACAAGTAGGTGTGCTGAGGAGTGTTGAGTCAGTCTGGAGCTGACCTCAGCCCAGGTTGTTAAAGGAAGAGCTATTCAGCTGGGTGAGGCTGTTCCACAATAGCTTTCACAGACACTCACATCCCATCTGCAATTGCAGCAATTTTTTATGGTCTTTCCTTTTTTCTCCTTTTGCAGAGCAGTGATTAGGGCTAAGCTGCTTGCTGACATTTGTTGGTCTTTAATAAATTTCTTACAGGGGCGCCTGGGTGGCTCAGTCGGTTAAGCGGCTGCCTTCGGCTCAGGTCATGATCCCAGGGTCCTGGGATCGAGCCCCGTATCGGGCTCCCTGCTCTGCGGGAAGCCTGCTTCTCCCTCTCCACTCCCCCTGCTTGTGTTCCCTCTCTCACTGTCTCTCTCTCTCTGTCAAATAAATAAATAAAATCTTTAAAAAAAAATAAAATAAATAAATTTCTTACAGAGAGGCTGGGGGAAAAAACTACAACGTTGAGACATTCCTTCTTTCCTTAGGTTTGTAGACATTAATTGGACCATAATGCTCAGTTGGGTAGAGAAGTTCCTTGCCATGCTTCCTCTGCCTTGGAAAACACTGCGTCTAGGAATTATATAAATGGAACCCAACATATGTTTCCGAGGGCCCAGGTTTGTGTTTCTAGGATTGAGAATGACCTGGTTTTGATCATCACTCAAACAAAATAAATAGTGACTCAGGGATGCTCTGTATTTGTCCCCTTTTGGGTGCATGAGACTTTGTATTATGGTTACTTGGAAAGTGGATGTGGCAAATGGAAAATGAGCCTAGATACACCCCAGGCCTGAGAGTAAATTTGCTTCGGAGGTTGGCTGTTTTGTTTCTCCCTCCAAAAACCTTAATCTCTGATGGGCAAAATAATGGAAAGCGGGAGCAGTACAAATTGATAAGTTACCACACCCATACGGCCACCGCTCATGCCAGAGCAGCCGACGAAACTCAGCCACATTAACTCACTGCCTTGCGTTTTTGTTTTCTCTTTATTGGGTAAAGCCACAAAGCAGTTTGTAACTTAGCTGCAAAGCCAAGCCTAATATACTTACATAATATATTTATATAGCTACATGTGTATGTGTTATATATATATAGATAATCATTTTGGAATTCTCTCAGCTGTAAATAGAAGACATAAGGACATTTACCTTCACCACCGTTTGTATTCAGAATGACCCTAGAATATTTGGCCTTCCCAGCACAACTATTAGGAAGCAGGCTTCCTCTGTTCAATGACTCGATCTAGTGCCGGGGGAGGGACGGGAGTGGGGCTCCCTTCTAGCATTAAATATAGGACACTCAGATTTGAATTTCAGATATGCGATGAATAATTGTTAGTATATGTATACTAATACTGTATGGGGCATATAAATGCTAAAAAATTCCATTGTGTATCTGAAATTAAAATTTAACTGGGCACCCTGTATTTTTACTTGCCGCATCTGGCAACCCCAACTGGAAACCCTTCACTCCTTCTACCTTTTCCAGAGTAATACTCGTGAGAGATGAGGTAAGTAGCTTGACCCAGCCCTTTCTGCAGTTGGGCTGAATCCATACCCCTTCTCTATAATTCAGGAGAAACATTTACCTCTAATCTTTTTATTATTCTCTTGTCATTGAGTCCAGATTGGGATTCAGTGCTTGCTTGCCATTCATAGCCTGTTCTCCCTTTCCCTCATAAGCTCTGATAACCCTGTTCAGAGGAGTTAGGGGAAAATAATTCCTTAGCTGAAGAAAAGAAGGGAGAGTGTGCAGACATTCAAGAATTAAATTTTCTTGATGGTGTCTCCTCCCTTAGCATTTCAGGGACTTGTCATTTACATCTTTAGCCAAGATGATAATTGCAGAAGGGTTGAGTCACCCAGAGGAAGGGCCATACCTGCTGTGTGAAGACCGTTGCTGAGAGGGTGCAGAGCTAAACCCCAGGGGCAGCCTCTGGCAGGGATGGACTGGGGGTTTTGCGACTCACCAGTTTTAGATCTCACCCTCCCGACAGAGTGTGCATCTCCAAAATCTCCAATTCAGAGCTTCTGCCTTTGGAACTCAGCATTCTACCTGCAATGTCATCCATCCATCGTGCCAAGAGTGCTGGTTTCCCCTGCTGTTTGCAGCTTTAGGTCCTTGGTCCCTGTGTGTTAATCCATCCTAATCCATCAGCTCCCTGCTGGGGTCCCCTTCTGATCTGCTTTCTTGGTCATTCCGTGATATCATAATCCTTTGACCTTTGGCTCTGTCCACTGCATCCATTCTCAGTTTGGTTTCTCTTTCTTATCTACCTTTCTGCACTCCTCCCAGGCTGTCGGGAGTAGCTGGGGAAAGTCTTGGAAAATACAAAGTTGATGCTATCTGACTTCAATGGGCCCCCAGTGTTACTTGGCAATCCTATTACATTCATCTCTTATTAACACTCTATAAATTCCCCACAGTGTCTACTCAGCTTATCTTTGAGTTTGGAGACAACATCCAGGAATGGGAACTGGTGTTTCAGCAATTTATAAGAAGGAAATGGTTTCTCTTTTAGTGGAATTCACACTCTAAACGGGGGTGGGAGGGAGGTACTGACAATAAACTAGTTAGTTAATAAACAAGATAATTTCAGATGCTACGTACTATAAGTAAATTAAGACACAGTGATGCGATGGTGGGACATCTCAGTGGGAGGGAGGTTAAGTTGGTTGGTTGGTTGGTTAGGAAAGATCTATCTGAGGAGGTCATTTTGAACTGAATGATGGGAAGGATCCAGCTTTGCAAGACCTCAAGGAAGAACTTTCTGGTGTGAAGACTCAGAGATGGGACGAAGTTTGGTATGCTCTAGGAACAGGGAGCCAGCCAGTGGGCACAAAGCTGATGCAGGTTGGGGAGAGCAGTAGGAAAAGATGTTAGAGGAGCTTAGTCAGGGCGGGCTCATGGAGGCTAGAGGTCAGGAATTAATTTTTTTTTTTTTAAGATTTTATTTACTTATTTGAGAGTGAGAGAGTGAAAGGGAGAGAGATCAGGAGCAGGGGGAAGGGGTAGAAGGAGAAGCAGGCTTCCCGCCGAGCAGGGAGTCTGATGTGGGGCTCGATTCCAGGACCCTGGGACCATGACCTGAACCGAAGGCAGATGCTTAACCGACTGAGCCACCCAGGCGCCCCTAGAGGTCAGGAATTTAAATGTTATTTCAATCACAATGGGGAGCCATCAAAGGATTTTTAAGCAGGGAAGTAACATGGTCCGATTCCTGCCGCCCCCACCTCAAGGATTACTCCAGGGGGACAGGGTTAGAAGGAGCAAGAATGGAAGCAGCCCCTCACCCCGACCCCGTTAAATGTTATGCAGTGTTCCAGGAGGAGAGGGTGGTGGGCTTGCACTGAGACAGAAGCATGGGGCTGGCAGGCATAGACTACTCTTTGCACTGGAGTCAACAAGAACTGCTGATAGGTTGGGTCTAGGGGACGGAGGCGGGGAAGAGAGGAATCAGCAGTTACTCTTGCATTTTGGTTTGAGCTGCCAGGTAGTGGATGCTGCTGAGGAAGCAAGGGAAGATTTTGGAGGGAGTCACAAAGAGTTCTGTTTTGGAGACGTAGAGCTAGGTCTTTGTTAGACCTCCACATGGAGGTGGCACCTGCTGCTTCTTCCTTTCCACTTGCTCTTTTCACCTCTTGCAATCAGACCCTCGTTCCCATTATTCATTAGCATTCCCTCCTCAAAGTTTCCGGTGACTTCCTGAGCCCCAGAGGCTGTAGCATCTGTTGAATTGCAGACAGCCTGGACCTCAGGCAGCTTGTAGGCATGTCGCCCCTCCTTCACTGTAAGCTCTCCACCTCTGTTTCACTGTCTCTCTCTCTCTACCTCCATGTTTCTCTGCGTCCATCCCCCTTTCTTCCTCTGCGATCTGGGATCACACATCTTTCAGCCTTATACCTCCTGATTTTCTTCATGGAGCTTTGGTTCTAACCAGAAAAAAAAAAAATTAATCTCTGAACCATTCTTGAACTTGTTCTTCATCCTTTCTTGCATCTCTGAGCTTCCAGGAAGGGTCATTGACCTTCAGCCTAAAAATCTGCCTCGTGGAAATTTTTTTTTTTGGGGGGGGGGTGGATTTTCTACTGTTGAACAATGCTCTCAGCTTTTGTTTATCTAAAAATATCTTTATCTGCCTTTATTAGTATTAAAGGATTTTTTTTCCCCTCAGGGTAGAGGAATCTAGTTTGGCAATTATTTTGTTTTCCAGCACATTGTTTCCAGTATCATTTCCCTTCTTTTAGGCGTCTGCAATTGCTGCAGCGAAGTGATGCTCTTCTTTTGGAGATCTCAGTTATGCACGTTAGACCCTCTCAGTGTATTCTGTATACTTTTTAAGAAAGTTTTTATTTATTTATTTTTGAGAGAGAGAGATAGAGTGAGTGCATAAGAGGGGCAGAGGGAGAGGGAGAAGCAGACTCCCCCCTGAGCAGGGAGCCCGATGTGGGGCTCCATCCCAGGACCTGAGATCATGACCTGAGCCGAAGGCAGCTGCTTAACCAACTGAGCCACCCAGGTGTCCCTCTGTATGCTTTTTTAAAAAAGAGATTATTTCTTTAATTCTTTATTTGAGAGAGAGAGAGAGAGAGGAGAGAGGGAGACAAGGAGATTCCCCACTGAGCACAGAGCCTGATGTAGGGCTTGATCCCACGACACTGAGATCGTGACCCTGAGATTGTGATCCCGTGATCACGACCTGAGCCCAAACCAAGAGCCGGACGCCCAACCAACTGAGCCACCCAGGCACCCCTATTCTGTATGCTTTTTATTCTCCCTTTTGTGTCTTCTTTCTTTTTATCTCTATGGCTTCTTTGTAAATAGTTCCCCATGAGCAATCTTCCACTCCTCTATGATTCTCCCATTTTCATAGATTTTTTTTTTTTACTGCTTCATTGAGGTATAGTTTATGTGCAGTAAAATGTGCATATTTAGAATGAACAATTTTATGAGTTTTGACACATGTATACGCCCATGAATCCATTACTATAATTAAGATGATGAACCACCAATCTGCTACTTAGCATTGTAGACCAGTCTGCATTTCCTGAATTTTATATATGGAACATACATCCTGCCCCATAGCTATCATCCTTCCTAGACTGTCACTGCAGTGACCCTTCCCCTTTCCTCACTGTGGGCACCCCTGGTTCCTGAATGCCCTATTTCCTAATTGTTTCATTCCTTGGCTTTGATGGAGTGAATCTTCCCAGCTCTTTTGAGACCTTGGATGCCCTTATCTTACCTTTATATATGATAGTGAGTTTGCTAGGTAGATAGTTTGACTGGATACAAAAATCTAGGTTGTAACGATTTTTCCTCATAACTTTAAAGACATTGTTTTACAACCTCAGTTTCCTGATGTTGCTGGCAATAAGACGGATTCTATTCTAATTCCTACAGCTTTGTAACCGTTTTTTTCTTCTTTCTTTGGAAATATTGTTCTTGTTCCTGGTTTTCTTTTTTTTTTTTTTTTAAAGATTTTATTTATTTGACAGAGAGAGACAGAGTGAGAGAGGGAACACAAGCAGGGGGAGTGGGAGAGGGAGAAGCAGGCTTCCCGCAGAGAAGGAAGCCCGATGCGGGCCTCGATCCCAGGACCCTGGGATCATGACCTGAGCTGAAAGCAGATGCTTAACGACTGAGCCACCCAGGCGCCCCTTGTTCCTGGTTTTCTGAAGTTCCATGCTGATGTACCTTGTATGGTCTTCTAAAATTTATGGTGCTTATGGTGTTATGCATTCAGTGGGTTCATTTCTGTCCGTCACTTCTGGAGAAGTATTTTTGATAGTTTGATAACTGAATTCCACTTAATTGGTTTTCTTGGTCTGTTCTTATTAGATCTATGTTTATCGTGATATCAGACCTCTTAGACTGATTCCCACATGCTTTTTATTTCCATTCTTTTGTCTTTTTGGTCTTTGTTGGAGATCCAACTATATCTATCAGTTTTTTTTATTGATTTGTAAAATGTTTGTCATTATATATACATATTTAAGATTTTATTTATTTATTTATTTGAGAGAGAGAGCGCGCTAGAGAGCGAGCACCAGTGGGGGGGAGGGGCAGAAGGAGAGGGAGAAGCACTCTCCCTGCTGAGCAGGGAGCCCGATGCAGGGCTCGATCCCAGGACCCCAGAATCATGACCTGAGCTGAAGGCAGATGCTTAACCGACTGAGCCACCCAGGTGCTCCATGTCATAATATATTTTTAAAGAATTTCCAGAGCTCTTTCTTGTTCTTTGATTATTTTTTCTTTAAAATAGTTTCGTGTAGGCAATGTGTTCTCTCACATCTCTGAGAATGTATCTAAGTTTTATTCCACCTTCTCACTTTTTGTATTTCCTCCTTTTTTTTTTTTTTTTTTCCTGTTTGTTTTGGCCTTTATGTGTGAGTGTGTGGACTTTCCTCAAAGCTCTGGTGATCCTTGGCTGTCTATTCATGGGAGCTCCATGTACATGTTCAGGACTACTCTTCTGGTGGGCTTCTTGGAGAGTTTCGGGTAAGGTCCCCCAGATGTCAGATCTGTAGGTCTTTTCTCTTGGGTGGACTGGCTTTCCCAGGGAGGAGTCCTAATTTCCCTGGCCTGGGGTAGGTAAAAGCTCCAAAGGGAAGGGAGTAACATTTTAGTACGATATCTAGTATCCAGTGATGCTCTGATATCTAGACTCCAGAGCCTTTTCCTGGTGAGCCTCATCAGATAATAAACCTCCTGCAGGGTGGGGGTGGGGGAGTAGTTGCCTGGCTGGGTAGATTGGGGAAGGATACATGGGGTTCTAAACTATTCTGTATGTAGACTAGCAATACCCTTGTCCAGCCTCCAATTCCTGAACCACTCCTGGATCCCGTAGCACAAACCAGCCCACTTTTCCATTGTCTTCCCTCACCCCATAGGCATTTGGCCGAGTGGAGAAAGCTGTAACCTAAGTCTGTTACAAAGGGCCCCTCCATTTTACATCTTCCACATTTTTGTCGTATGTTTCATCCTGTGTCATCTCCTCTCCGATGCGTTGTGTTTATATGTGTTTATACTTGTTTAATTCCTTTATTATCCTTTCATTGGGATTTCTGAAGGGAGAGAAGACAAACTCCTACATGTGTTTTGTCAGTTTTAATCCCAGTCTCTTTGTACAACATAATGTCCATTTGTACCACTTATATTCCAGGGACAAATTTCTGTAACTGGCACATTTATTTCCTCTGTTGGATTGTAAGCTCCTGAGGCAAGTGCTTGAAATAGTTTGTGTTTATATTTCCAACAGTGTTGTGTGTCTGGCATCTAATAAGAGCTTAAGGTACATGCATGTATTTAATGTGTGCCAAAACCAAGAGGAAAGAGAGCTGGAAGCGAAAGATGATGGACGGGGAGAAGCAGAGAGATGATTTCATCCACTGATAGGCAGGGAGACAGAGCTCGGGCTGGGGCGCCAAGGATCCCCAGAGCCGAGCAGAGCCAAGGGAAACCCTGAGTCTTTCTGGATTGGGATTGATCAGCCTTCTCCCCAAATGTCCCTGATCTCAGCAAGTGCATGGCTCTGTAGTTTGGTAAGCTGCCCATCTCCCTTCCCCATCTTCTCAGGAAATCCACGGAGAGAGGTGGCTTTGTCACGGAGTGCGGTTGGCTGGGGACCTGTCTTGACCACAGAGTCAAGTCAGGAAGAATGTCTTCTTTTAAATTAAGTGCTAACTTCAAAGAAAAACCTCTGTGTATTTTGTTGGTTGGCTGGTTATTTTATTATTTAAAAATTTTTTTTCTTTTTTTTTCTTCTGAGTAGGCTCCATGCCCAATGTGGGGCTTGAACTCACGACCCTGAGAGTAAAAGCTGCCTGCTCTACCGACTGAGCCAGCCAGGCACCCCTATTTTATTTTGTTTTAATTTGTTTTTATATGTTTCTTTTCCCCCCAAACACTAAGAACTTTATTATCTAACAAGAGGCCCAAAGCCAGGTGATTCTGGAAGCAGAGAGATCAGCTGCTCAACTATATCATCAAGGGGGAAGGCTCTTTCCACGTTGCTCCTGGCATTCTTGGGAGTTGTGTCTGCTTAGGCTGGATCCTCTTACAGTGCCTGGATGGCTGCGGTAGGTCATTAAAGAAAAATACATGAGTATTTTCTCTTACAAAAATAGCAGGAGTCCTTGTAGGGAGGGGGGATGAGGAGCTGTTTAATGGCTATAGAGTTTCAGTTTTGCAAGATGGAAACCAATCTGCAGATTGGTTACACAACGAGGTGAATGTATTTAACCCCTGTTGAGCTGTACACTTAAAAATGGTTAAGGTGGTCAATTTTATGTTGTGTGTATTTTATCACAATTGAAAAAAATTTAAAAATATGTTGGGAGTCTTGACCTCTTGGCTTTGGGTGACTTTTAAATCCAGATATTTTTATTCCTGATCTCACTGCCATCAAGAAAGCCAAGCAGTAAGCAGAAATGTTGCCTGTCAGTTAGAGATCGAAAGTTCTGGAACTCATCTGAGAGTCACCACTGCTCAAGGCCAACCTGACACGTCGTGAGGGTTCACGTTGCATTTCTGAATGAGTTTTCAATGTGATGGAGGCATGACTTCAGTAGTAGACAGTGGCTGGCTGAGGCCTTCATTCTTCAGCGTTAAAGCTAAAGATACTTCTAGAAAGATCAGAGCAGGGCAGGGTCCTGGGATCGAGCCCCGCATCGGGCTCCCTGCTCAGTGGGAAGCCTGCATCTCCCTCTCCCACTCTCCCTGCTTGTGTTCCCTCTCTCACTGTGTCTCTCGCTGTTAAAAAATAAATAAAATCTTTAAAAAAAAAAAAAAAAAGATCAGAGCAGGGCTTCCAACCTCACTGCTATCAACATTTGGTGCTGGATAAGTTTCCTGTGGGGCTGTCCTGTGCACTGTAGGAAGCTTAGGAGCATCCCGGCCTCTACCCACTAGATGAGCAGTACCCTCCCCAGCTGCGACCACCAAAAATGTCTCCAGAAGTCCCCTGGGGGACAGAATCACTCTGGTCGAGAACTCTGGGTTAGAGGTGAGGACACCGGTCACGAACCACAAGGACCCTCTTCTCTGACATCAGCTTCTCTTACTGCGGGCACTCGGAAAAAAAATGTCTAGCTTCTAGAATTTAATGAATTGAAAAAAAATATTTAAGCTACCATTTATGGAATATTTCCTATGTGCCAAACACTGTTCTGATTCATCTCACTGAATTCTCCGATGTAATTCTTTTTTTTTTAAAGATTTTTAAAAAAGATTTTATTTATTTGAGGGCAAGAGAGCGTGAGAGAGAGAGAGTGAGCACAAGTGGGGTGGGGGGCAGAGGGAGAAGCAGACTCCCGGCTGAGCAGGGAGCCCGAAGCAGGGCTCGATCCTAGGACTCTGGGACCATGACCTGAGCCAAAGGCAGACACTTAACCAACGGAGCCACCCAGGCGCCCCTCCTCTGATGTAATTCTTTTTTTTTTTTTTTTTAAAGATTTTATTTATTTATTTGAGAGAGAGAGAGCGTGAGAGGGGGGAGGGTCGGGAGGGTCAGAGGGAGAAGCAGACTCCCTGCCGAGCAGGGAGCCCAATGCGGACTTGATCCAGGGACTCCAGGATCATGACCTGAGCCGAAGGCAGTCGCTTAACCAACTGAGCCACCCAGGCGCCCTCTCTGATGTAATTCTTAATAGCTTCACTTGAACGAGAAGGAAGCTGGGCTCAGGCAGGTGCTTGTCCAGCCCTCGGAGCTCGTAAATGGTGAAACCGGATTCAGATGCAGGTCTGTCTCCGTTTATGACTGCCTTGATGTTTAGATGTTTTTTTTTCTGTTTTAGATTAATTCGTATAATGATGTTTCAGAGGACTTTGAGCCATATGTGGTAACGTCAGCTTTATCTTATACTTCCCTCGGACACGTGGTGTGAGAAGATGTTATCGGGGACCTGTGAGGGCGGGGAACGTTCTGTTGCGCACTCAACAGCTCTGAGTCCAACATCAAGTGTCTGCGAGTTAGGGGATAGTTACCTTCTTGCATCCCTGGCGAGACAGATGGCTCGGGGGCCCAACATAATCCAACTTCCCAGTCGAAATACTGCTTGAATGTCCCTTAACCAGCAGAGGGCAGACCTGTGGTCCCAATCGACAGAAGTGGGCAAAGAAAATTGTTCTTGAAGGTTTGGAACAGAAGGGGAAAGGCTTGGGAAATTGGCAGCTGCATCCCTTGCTTGTCCAGAGCTGGGGCCGTTTTTTTTATATTTTTGTGGGCAGTGTATTTCCTTGTCCTGTTCTTTAAAAAAGTGCATAACCTCCTTCCATAACGATAACGTAAAGTTGGAAGATCACCTGAACTTTGCTTTCCTCCTCCTGACTTACCACTATTAAGCTGATCTTGGTCTGTATTCCAGTGTCACAGGGGCGAGAACTGTCTCCGCTGGGAAATACCTTTAAGAAGGAGAGGGTTTTTCTCTGCATCCTCCTATCTGGTAGGTTCTCAGGGGCTCAGTGGGGCCATGCGTTGAGGCCCCAGCACGCTACCACCAGCAGACCGCTGAATCCAGAAGGGGATGGATGCCTTAAGAGAGGGCAGGCACACAGGCGGTCCTTATTTTATGAAAAAGGAAATTACCCACAGAACCTTTAGCCAGAATTCTGTCCGGGCTGAACCTCTGATGAATTTACACAAATCTTCATTCTTACATGCTCACCTGCATCAAAACCGCAGGAAGGGTAAACAAAAACTTGTCCAAGTTTGTTCCGTTTCCCAGAGAAGCAGGCTTTCCCCTGCTGCCTGGCCCTTCTGCTAGCTCCTTGTGTAACTAGCTACGTGCCTGGCAGAGCCATATTCATCATGATAAGCTGTTCATGCGGAGGCTTTTCCTTTCCTGTCCGTGTTACCACCCGCATTTCTGTCGAGTTGAGCGTCTTCAAAATCTTTCTTGGATCAGAGTGGTGGACCGTGGTATTGGGAGCATCTCCTTATCCTTCAAACTCGTCTCCACTCTTCACTCCCAGACATGTCTGATTACGTTCAAGGTTGTTGTTAAGCCTAGTACAATGGTCGTTTGGGAAGAAATCCAAAGAATGTCACAGATTCGGTTTGTTTGATGAAGGAAGAGGAAGGCCCCCCTCTGAGCAATGAGTTTCCTCCAGAAACAGCCCACCTCTTGGATTCAGGTGCTTCCCGTGATTTTAAAGTAATTAGTTCCTTGCAAACAATACGAAAGGACAAAAGTTTCAAGGTGTGGGATCACCATGGCAACGACTCAAATTCCCTGCCTTGCCCCGGTTTCAGAATGAGAGGAACTGGTCATGGCATTCCTCTGAAACTGGCCAAAGCCTCAAGACCTGCAGGGTCGCCTATTCAGGGCCAAGAATGCGAATTTTTGCCTCTCCCAGGGCAAAGCGTCCTGTTCTGTGGGTGTGGCCGGTGGAATAGCGACTCCCCCGGAAATGTATGTCCCCGTCCTAATCCCTGGATCCTGTGAATATGACCTAACTTGGAAAAAGGGTCTTTGCCGATGTAATTAAGGATCTCATGAGGAGATTATCCTGGACTTAGGGTGGGTGGCCCTAAATCCAAAATCGGGTGTTCTTGCAAGAAAATGCAGAGGGAGATTTGAAGCGTGGACACACAGGGCAGAGTCCATGTGAAGACAGATGCTGAAGTTAGAACAATGTGTCTGCAAGCCAAGGGATGCCAGGGGCCACCAGAGGCTGGAAGAGGCAGGAAGGTTCTGGAGCCTGGAGCCTCCACAGGGAGCATGGTTCTGCTGAGACCCAGATTGGAGACTTTTGGCCTCTGGAACTGTGAGAGATTACATTTTGGTTCTTTAAGCCCTTTGTTACCGCGGCCATGGGAAACTCATATCATGGGTGACTTCTGCTCCCCCATCCCATGCCTTTGTGTGCTTGAGTTATAGCCAAGAGCCCTTTACCATTGACCGGAGAGCACACTTTCTGCATAAGAAAAGAAAAAGGGAAAGCAGATTTGGGGTGGAATGCGCAGCCATCCAGGTCTCATCAGAACCCACCCTGGGGTCCGTGGGTCCCGCCTGGGCTACAGTGCTCATCCTGGGCACCCCAAGAGTGCCACTGTCCCGAACACAAACTCTAGGTCCGGCACCTTGGCCTGTCCTGTCTTTCCGTCTGCCGCAGGCTCACTGGAAAGCTCAGATCCGTGCTGCTACTCCTTTCTCACTCTGGTCAGAATCCCCGTTCTGTGGCATCATGAATGGTTTCCATGGAAATGAAAGGTTGAGATAGAATGGTGCCAATGTGCCTCTGAACTTCAGAATTAAACAAGGGCTATTGTTTCTGCCAGCCGTGGGGTTTCATTCATTCTGAAGATGTCACGGGGGGGGGGGGGTTGGAATTTGTGTCCCTAACTTCCCGATTTTCTGCCATATTCCAGCCCACCTGGCTAATGAAACGTGGAGCGACCTGGGAGCACCTCGGATCTTCACATACTTCGCTCTTCAGGCTCTCTCCTAGCTTTGCCTGTGTGTGGAAATGTCAACAAGGAAGGTGAGATTTGCTGTAAATAACCAGATGGTCCCCACGGGGTAGGCTGCAGGTGAGGTGGAAATCCTAGCAGGAAACATCACAGCCAAAACTTTACCAAGTGAAACTCACCTCTGGTTTAGTGCATCAGAACCAGCACACAGAAGGGGAAGACAGACCCAGGGCAGTGGGCTGGACCTCATGACCTTGAGGACAGGGGCTGTGAGTCCATACCTGCTTCTTGTCTGACTTCTCCAAGGGTCAGTCTCAGGGAGAAGCAGACCATAACCAGTCCTCTAACTGACTGCTGGTAACTGATGTGCCTGGGCCGAGGAGCCCTGGTATACTCACCTTACAGGAGACGTCACCTGGTGACTCTTACTTCAGAGTAGGTGGGGTGACTATATATCTATATCTCTCTATATATTTAAAGATTTATTTATTTGAGAGAGAGAGAGCACACAGAGGCAGAGGGAGAAGCAGACCCCCCACCAAGCAGGGAGCCTGACATGGGGCTCGATCCCAGGACCCCGGGATCATGACCTGAGCCGAAGGCAGATGCTTAACCGACTGAGCCACCCAGGCGCCCCTGGGTGACCATATTATCACCCAAACTGGAGTGCTTTTCAGAATGAAAGGAGCTGCTATTAATTATATCAGGCCCACAACAGGCACAATGTAGATTGTCCCTGGAAAAGAGGGACATTTGGTAGCCTTACCTTAAGGCCAACCAGTACCGTACTCCACAAACGATCTCAGTGTTGAAGTGCCCCTTGACTCAGTGCTTGGACCTCTCTCTCTCTCTTTTTTTTGACTTTTACATATTCCCTACACCAGCACCGTCCAGTGGAATTTTCTGCAGGGCTGGGAATGCTCTATATCTCTGCTGTCTGATATAATAGCCACTAGTCAAATGTAGCTCTCGAGTACTTGAGATGTAGCTCATGTAACTAAGGAAATAAAATTTAAATTTTATTTAATTTTTTAAAAGATTTTATTTATTTATTTGTCAGAGAGAGCGTGAGCAAGAGTGAGTGAGAGAGAGAGAGAGTACAAGCAGGGGGAGTGGCAGAGGGAGAGGGAGAAGCAAGCTCCCTGCTGAGCAAGGATCCCCATGCGGGACTTGGGGCAGATGCTTAATGGACTGAGCCACCTAGCTGCGCCCTAGATTTTATTTAGTTTTAATTCATATAAATTTAAATGGCCACATCTGGCTAGTGGCTATTGTGTTGCACGGTGCAGACCTAGATAGTTTCAGCCAGTTTCATGGCTCTGTTTCTGACTCCCAAATTTGTCCAACCGCCCCAACCTCTCCCCTAACGTCCAGACCCATATATATCCAATTTGATGTATTTACTTGTATGTCTAATAGGCATTTCAAACTTAACATAGTCAAAACTCACCTTCTGATCACAATATGATACCACTTTGAACGCATTAGTGTCGCTATTCAAAACAAACAAACAGAAAGTAGCAGGTGTTGGCAAGGATGTGGAGAAATTGGAACACTGGGCACCTGCCCATGGGAGCATAAAATGGCACAGCTGCCGTGGAAAATGATAGGGCAATTCCTCACAAACTTAAACAGGATTACCATATAATTGAGGATTCTACTCCTAGGTATATATCGCAAAGAACCGAAAGTGAGCACTCAGACATTTGGACACCCCCGTTCTTAGCGCGTTGTTCAGGATGGTTGAGAGGTGGGAACAGCCCAAGTGTCCATCAACAGCCGAATGGATAGACAAGAGGTGGTCCATGCACACATGGAGTCTGATTCAGCCTTAAAAAAGCAGCAGATTTTGACATGCAACCGTGGGGCTGAGGCTTGAAGTCCCTCCATCATGCTAAGTGGAATCAGCCAGTCACAAAAGAACAAGGATTGTGAGATCCCACTTATGTGAGGTTCCTGGAGTAGTCACCTTCTAGACACAGCAGGATGGTGATTGCCAGGAGCTGGGGAGCATCGGAGTGTTCAAGGAGTCCAGAGTATCACCTGGGGGAAGACGTAGAAGTTCTGGAGGTAGGTGGTGGTGTGGTGGCACCATGAGGAACGTACTCGGTGCCACAGAGCCGTAGAGTTGACGACGGGCGAAAGGGTAAATTTTGTTGTGTAAAAAACCAGACTCTGCTGCCACTTCCGTCAAATCCGCTCCTTTCCTGCAGACTTTTCATCTCAATACCACCTCGATTTTTCCATTTGTTGAATCTAAAGACCTCTTCTTTCTCTTACAGTCCACATTCGGCACACCTGCGCATCTCAGCCCTACCTTCAAATACATGCACTCCGAGCCTCACCACGTGTCACATCACTCAGCACGCTGGGCCCTGGATCACCCCTCCGCACACATGCCCACTGACTTCTCATGTCACCTGGAGCCACAGCATGTCTTGGCTCTGACCCGAAGGCCCTGTGTTATCTGTCCTGCTGCACAGGACTCCTCCTTCTCCTCAGACACCCCAGGAGTGTCCCTGCCTGCTCGTCTCTCTGCCCGCAGTGCCCTTTGTCCCAAATCTGCATGGCCCGGCCCCAGCCCCCACCTTCTTAGGTGTGCACCCCTATCTCAGCGGGCCCTTCCCAGGTCACTCTGTCAAAACTTTCAGTACCCCTTCCCCTCCCCCCACTTCCCCCTTCCCCACTTCCCCCCCCCCCCACTTCTCCCCTCCCCCCACACTTCCTATCCTTCTTGCTTGGTTTCGTCTTTTTCTTATTCACATTCATCAATAGCTAACATATTATATATTTTATTCATCTTGTTTATTTTCAGCCTCCCCACTAAAATGTATGACGTTTAAAGCGGGGGTTTTAAAATCTCTTTTGTTCTCTGCTTCCCCCCCCGCCCCACCCCATGCCCAGATCGGCACCCAACATACAGCTGGCACTCAATACATATTTGTTAAATTAATGAAGGAATCCGGACGGTGAGGGAATTGCTCGGGACCCGTCTCTTTCAGGGACTCTTCTTTGACTTACGTGAACACCCTAATCTGTTCAGTGTTCAGTCAATGTGAAGCACCTTCATAAGCTCGGTTTTCTTTTCATCTAAGTCCATGGTTCTCAGGGTGATGGTGCCCCCTCAGGGGACATTTATCAGGAGACATTTTTATTTTATTTATTTAATTTATTTATTTTTATTTTTTTAAAGTAGACTCCACACCCAGCACAGAGCCCAACATGGGGCTAGAACTCATGACCCTGAGATCAAGACCCGGGCTGAGATCAAGAGTCGGACGCTTAACCGACTGAGCCACCCACGTGCCCCTGTCAGGAGACATTTTTGGTTGTCACAGGGGGCAGGAGGTGTGTCCCTGTACCTCTAGTTGGACAGCTAGGACACAGGACAGCTCCCCACAACAAAGAATTAGCCTGGCACAATGTCACTTGTGCCGAGGTGGAGAACCCCTCATTCAACGTAATCCATATGGGTTGCTACCTAGGCTGCATGTAATGAGAGGTGAATTCCTTTCAGGCTGTTTTAGGCTGAACTGTGTCCTTCAAAAAAGATATATTGGAGTCCCAATCCTCAGTACTTCACAATGCGACCTTATTTGGAAATTGGGTCTTTGCAGAGGTCATCAAGTTGAGAGGAGGTCGTTAGGGTGGGTCCTAATCCAGTGTGACTCGTGTCCTTATAAGGAAGGGAAACCTGGACGTAGACCCACACCCAGGGAAGACCAGGTGAAGACAGAGGGAGGGATGGCCATGCTGCTGGAACCATGAAGGCTCCAAGCCGGCTTCAGCCCGGGGACGGCAGGACTTCTGTCCACCACCGAAGCTGGAAGCCACAGGGAAGGATCCTCTTCCCTCGGGCCCCCAGGTCTTCAGGTAGAGCTCCCGCCTGCCCACACCTTGGCCTCCAGACTGTGAGAGAGTGTGTTTCTTTTAAAGATTTTATTTATCTATCTGTCAGAGAGAGAGAGCACAAGCAGGGAGAGCGGCAGGCAGAGGAAGAAGCAGGCTCCCTGCCGAGCAGGGAGCCCGATGCGGGACTAGATCCCAGGCCCCTGGGATCACGACCTGAGCCGAAGGCAGACGCTCAACCAACTGAGCCTCCCAGGTGTCCCGTGACTGTGAGAGAGTTTTAAACCACCTGGTTTTTGGCACTTTGTTAGGGCAGCCGCAGGAAACTAAAACAAGGGCAGAGCTGGTGCTACATCCAAACTTGATACTAATGGGGTTGATAACCCTGTGACAATTAAATTAGTGTCTGGGAAAAATGAAAGATTTCACCAGGATGGTGGTTAGAGTCTCATATGGGAGGAGAGACAAGAATATTTAGTCTTTTGGGTATTACGAAACTCATGACCTAGAGTCGGCCAAGAGCACTTGGATAATAGATGTTCAAAGCCACCAGTCGCCAAAGCCTTTCATGGGAAAATTACCCCAGCACAAAGTGCTTTTTGCTAATATTAACTTTGGTTCTATTTCAGATCAATGGAGGCAAAAAACCAGGAGATCCCATAAATCCCGTTGAGCCTGTCACAGCTGCCAAATTATGCCCTGATAAAGCTTTTGGCGGCTAAAGATATGGCCGTTCACCCGGGGTGAATGCGACTGGGAGGGGGCTTTCTGGAGAGCATCTGGCCCGCGGTGGGGACACTTGTCATAGAGTGTTATCTGAAGGCTCTTTGGCTCTAAAGAAGGGTGAAGTTTTGAACGTGATTATTTCTAAATAAATAAATAATAAGGATAATTTAAAAATAAACAAAGATCTGGATTTAAAGGCTACTTATTGTCCCCGGACCAAGATTAACGGTGAGTGGCAAGTTTTCGTGAGAGATAATGTCTTTTCATATATAAAAGATCCTATTGATTTCCTGTTGGTATAATTTGGAAAATGTGCACTGTGTATGGAGCAGAGACAATCTTCCATCACTTGCTTTATGGGAAGAGAATGGTTATTGTATCTCTTCCCATAAAATATAATCTCTTTTCCTCTTCCAAAAATCTACCTGTTCCTCTGGGAATTTCCAGCTGTAATCTGGGGAAGTGGATTGATTTTTTTTTTCTTTTCTTTTCTTTTGCATGTGCCAGTATTTTTATATTGGGCTTCTTTACATTTTCTCATTGTTCTCTGGAGTCTGGCTTTTCTAGATTGTTATTTGAGCCCTCTAAAAATTCCTTTAAAATCAGTGCCATCGAAACACACACTTGATGCTGGATGTCAGGTTCCCTGTGACTTGCTTAGGAGGAGTGCCCCTCCCTTATCCTCCAACCCGGGGCTGGTGTGAGCGCCTAGGAAGGCTTTGGAGGCAACGAGAGGTTGCCTAGCGTGTTGCAACAGGATGAAAATGCAAAAAACCAAATCACCGAAGGAAGGAAATGTTCTTTCTGAGCATTGGGGTTCTCAGCATTACCTCCGGGCATTTCTTCAGGATCAATGAAGATACAAGGGCAAAGTCCTTCATATTTAAATATCGTGCTCCGAGCAGCGGCTTCCCAAGCTAATGAGTTTGGCCGCGAAGAGCCCAGCAATGCAGCCCTGTCCAGATCTTAGACACGGGGAGGTCTGCAAACTGTAGCTCCAAGCTGCAAAGCCCGTCCTGTGGCTCTGTCTTCACCTCTTTATTAACACAGACCCTCCCTCAATTCTCCTAGCCCAAACCTACGCACTCTGCCAGGTGCAATCCCTCCACAGCCCCCCGCCACACTTCCTGCCCTCTACGCTGGTTTTTCTCTCTTCCCCGAGCCCCCGTGGTATCCTGGATGGCACCGTCCCAGGCAGCACTGGATTACGACCACCTCTCATTCTCTCTGTATGTGTGCTATTCTTCAGGACTACCGTGGGCCTACTCTTCATGCTTTACTCCCCTTTCTCTCCCTCCACTTCTGTGCTATGCCTGGAGCCAACCTGTTTATTCTGCACTATTGCTAGATGATTTTTTTTTTTAAAGCCTAAAAAAAAAAGTATATATATATATATATATATATATATATATATATATGCTTGTGTGTGTTATGGGCTGAAATGTGTCCCCCAAATTCACACATTGAACTCCTAACCCCCAGCACCTCAGAATGTGACTGTATTTGGAGAGGGGGTCTTTAAAAGGGTGGTTAAGTCAAAATGAGGTCATTAGGGTGGGCCTTGATCCAACAGGACTGGGGTCCTTATAAGAAGAGGAGGTGAGACTCACCCAGACACACAGAGGGACCACCACGTGAGGACACAGGGAGAAGGTGGCCAGCCATGAGCCAAGCAGAGAGGCCTCAGAAGGAATCAACCTGCCAATACTTTGCTCTCAGACGTCCAGCTTCCAGAACGGTGAGGATGTAGATTCCTGTCTGTGGCACTTCGTTACGGGAGCCTTAGAGAACTAGTCTGATCAACTGGTCACAGACCTTGTGACACAGGACAAAGGCCAAATTTCTTAGCTTGGTGTTCAAGACCCTTTATGTCCTTGTCTCACCCCACATTTCCAATCTGTCTCCTTCCTTCCTATTGTATCCTTCCGGGCACCCTCTCTGGGTGACTCCCAGGCTCCTCCCACCCCAGATTCCCTCCCATCCCTGCCCCTTGTCCTCAGTGCATTCTCTTCCCAGAGAGCTCTCTCCTCTTCCCCCAGATGCAGATCCAAACCAAGGCCAACCCAAGCCCAAATCCTCC
This sequence comes from Neomonachus schauinslandi, assembly GCF_002201575.2. Classification (NCBI taxonomy): domain Eukaryota; kingdom Metazoa; phylum Chordata; class Mammalia; order Carnivora; family Phocidae; genus Neomonachus; species Neomonachus schauinslandi. The sequence goes on from NC_058406.1 coordinate 4,361,828, forward strand.
CAAAGCTTCAGCGATAATCCATTAACTAGGGAAGAATCATAGAGATTTATTGTGGATCATGCTGTGTTTTTTGAACTGTGCTCCCCGGATCCCGCTCAGGGGCTACCATGTGTAATGGGGGATGCAGCAACAGAAAAGGGTCAGCCACTCCCAGCCATCCACCAAGCAGAAAGCTGCCAGACTTTTTTCTGTGTGATTTGTTTGCCTTTCCACATGTTATTTAAAAAAAGGGTTCTGTGGTGCTGGAGAGTGCCACCGAAAATCCTATCCTGGATGGAATGACAACAAAATGTCCGAAAAAGTCATACAAAGCTGATGGTCCTTGCTCAGGAAACACTTAGGCTAAACAAAGCCCGTAACACTTTTATCTAGATTTCCTAGAACTATACTCATTGCAAGGGATAAACTCAATTATCAAAACTCATTGACTCCGAAGATGTAACTTCCATATACTACTGCCCATTCCAATTCATCAGACAAACAGCTGTTACGTTGTTAATGTAATCATGACTTGCCTGGTTATTAATCTATTTTCTAAGTATGAAAGGTTGGCTGTTTGGGTTCTCTGATACAGATGTGGACATTTGCCAGGTCACATCTAGCCGGGGGGTTTGTTGAACAATGACTTCATGAAGAACTCAATTCCTGTCCCCTTCGGCTGACCTTAGGGCTGTCTTCTCAGGCTCGCTTTTTCTCTATTGTAATCTAAAAATTAAATTTCAGTCTTTATGATTTATGCAGTGCTATTTCTTTCAGATTTTAACAGCACATCTTGTATGTTAGGGAGGTCTCAATGAGGCAAGGAGGGGGAAAGTCTGTAATTATGTCCCTCACAGAATTAAGCAAATGTCCCTCTCCAAAGTTTGGAGGACATTTCCTTGGACCTTTTGGTTTCAGAGTTCTGGCCAGAAGATTTCCCGCCCGCAGGACTTAATGCTTTCTTCAACCAGCCTTTCAGTATCAAATACCAAATATCCACCTGTGAATGTACAGTGGGTGTACTGAATGCCCATGGGATAAATGAATCAGGAACGTGTGGCTAAATCTTCCTCGTAGAAATACGCAAGTTCTTCCTCATTCCCCGTCCCCCGCCCCCCAACCTGTCAACACACAACCAGCTCTTGAGTCTTAGATCCCTGGGTATTTTCAGAGAGAAAGGCAAGTCCCTTGGAATCAAGGTGAGTTTATTTGTTCTGACACAGATGGATGTTCTGTTGAGACATGAACCCTCTTCCTTCCCTCTCCTCTGTTTTTTCTCATAAAATTCCATAACTAGATTCATAAGTCAGTATCATCCATCTGATTACTCTGTTTCATCAGAGATTCCTATGTCATAGATTTCCTATGTTTCTGATCAGTTACCATGGATATGGTTTCGGTTATCAGAGTTCTCAGTAACTGCAAGCTGTACTTTGTGGGCTTCACCCACTGTAAGGACTAATCTGGGCAAAGCTCTCAGGATAAACCTTGGTTATTTGTTTGTTTTTAATCCCTTTTCATGGAAGTAGAAGAATTAGAGATCCAGGGGAAACAGTAAGGGAGGGGAACTGAAGAATTTGGCCATATGCTTGTTTATTATCCAACATTTGCATCTCATCCTCACTCAGAGCATACGTTCCGAACGTGGTTGAAGCTTTGGGGACACTTCCCTTGGAGACGGCGGAATTTGGGGACGTTTTAATCATTTCCTTCCTCTCCGGTCATGCTCGTCACACCACAGCATAATTACTTGTTTACCTGTCTGCTTCCTCCCCTCCCCCAAGGCTACACCCTGAGGTCCTTGAGAGCGCCCCCCCCCTCCCCGCTCATCACCGCATCCCCAAATCCTGGCGGAGAGCCTCGGCTCCTAGTTCTGAGTATGTGTTGAATGAATGAAGGGCTCTTTTCTTGTATGTTTCTCCTCTTAGCTGAAAAGTGCAGTTAAATCTGAGATCCTTTGAGACTGGGTTCCTCTGGTTGTGAGAAAAACCTGCTGAGAGAACAGGGGAGAATAGCAAGGGGCACCTGCAAAGCTCGCAGATTTAGGGCCGCTCTGGATGCAGGGCTGCCCTCGGGCCCTCGGGAGCAGGAGTTTGTGGGTTTCACTGCCCATCATTCGGGGAGGCTACTTCCTCCATTCCCCGCTCTCCTGCTTCTCACCTTTCACTCAACATCTCTGCTCTATGGCTTCTGCTGTCCCCGCTTCCCGCTCACAATTTCAGTTGCACAAGACCCACTGTGGCCTCTCGGACTTCTTTTTGTGTTGGAATGTTTAAACTGCAATTTTGAACATTAACTAGTCCCCCTTCTCTTTTGCTCCCAAGTTTCTTCCTTCAAATGCCCAGAGCAACAGTCTGGTCCAACCCATCTTTCTATACAGGGCAATACGTAACCAATGGATGGTTGGTCCTCAGGTGAGGGTACCCTTGTCCCAAACAAGTATGGCTAGAGGTCAATGTCATGTGCTAGAAAACATGGCTGCTCATGACAGCTTTCACCAAGCGATATGGGCAGCACTGGTGCGTCATGTGGATTTGTCTCTACAACACCCAGCATCGTGGAGCAGAAATGTGAAGCAGGGGCTGAACCTCAGCTGGGTGGGAGAGGGGCTGCTGAAGCCAATCAAGGTAACTTTACCTCCCCCGTTCTTAGGTTCTCAAAGAATCCACGGCTGGGTCAGTGCACAGCCTTGTTGTGAGCCGTTGGTGGGGCCAGAACTGCATCCATTTTTGTTTCCATCCTGAGGATGATGTCATTGCCCAAGAGGGCAGAACCCAGAGCAAGGTGGGGAAACTGAGGCAGAGCCAGCGGATTAGGTAGGTCCCGAAGCCCAAGCTTTCTCTTGACTTTTAGTCATGTGATCCGATACATTTCCTTGCTGCCGAAGCCAGTTTGCTTTGGGTGCTTGTACTTTGTGGCTGAAAGCACACGGTGGAGGGCTAAGGGGTAGGAGGTAGGGGCAGTTGGGGGAGTCTTGGGGCATGGGAGACAATGGGTCGTACATATGCCTCAAATGGTTAATTCTGAATCTCAGCGGGAGCTGGGCCACTTTCACAGGTGGCTGACCTGGGCAATCACACAGGGTCCTGTGCTTGGCTTAATGCTCTGTGGTTGCTGTCTTGAAATTCCTAAAAATTTTAAAATGGAGATCCGCGTTTTCATCTTGCACCAGCCCCACAAATTATATAGCCAGTTCCAGGCAGGTGATACAATATATGGAAAAGCAGTTGTAAACTGTAAAGCACTATACAAAACATTCCTTTTATTATTTATAATCCTCCTGTCCTTCCTCCCAGGGACCAACACTACTGTGTGGACCCCCTACGTGCAGTCACTGGTCCTCCTGCCAGGAAACCTCCTGTTCACACAATCCAATGGTGTGCTGCCAGAACCCAATAACCTGCATAGGCAGTAGGTGGGCTCAGACCCTCCGGGCTTCCATGGGAATATGGAGAGAAAGGTGGAGAATCATTGCTGATAGAAATTTCTTTTCCATTTCTAGGAATTTGGGGAAGCACATGGCCAAACTGAAACTAATTGTTTAACTGCTAAACAAGCAAGCAAAGCAAACACACACACACACTACTAGGTTTGCTAAGATCCCCATTAAATCCACTGCCCTGTGTGCAATCTTCCTCTGCCCTTCAGTGACCTGTGTTGGACCCAGGGGCTGAACTGTTCTACCTTCATCCTTTGTGTGTGCACACACGTGTGTACCCTCATGACTCTCAGACAGAAGGAATGGCTGTCTGGCTCAGCTTTGTCCTTTCATCTTGCTGATATTGTTACTGAGTGAGTGTTACTTTGGAGATAATTAATGTGTCCCATTTTAGTGCAAAAATATACCTTGTCTCAGGTCACATGACAAATGTAACCATAAAAAGTTTAAAATGCTATTATTTAAAATTTATTTTCTCATAAAAAATTGTTCCTGCAATGATCATAATTTGAATAACTTACTCCATAGTTATGATCCATTACGCCCTGGCCCGGGTCCAGGTTTGGTAATCCGGGAGCCGTGTGAGATACCAGTCGGGAGTTAGGACTTCGACGACCATGGTCTCGATTAGCAAGTCGTTCCTGGGAGGCTCAGTTCTGTGTCTGCCCCATTTTGCATCCACCTGAAACTCAGGCTGCACATTATCCATTTTACACTCCTTCCTCCCCACCCCTAAAATGGCATTTCTTTGTGAAATTACTGTGGAGGTATAGAGATTTTTAAAAAGTGGACTTTACTCCTTGCATAAGGAGAAGTGCATGATGCTGGCTAGAATCGTCAGGACTAATGAATGACCCTTTGTGCTTCAGCAGTGATTCTAAAGTCTTCGCTTTGGGGATCCCCCTCCGCCAAGATTGTCTGATCTCTGGGCATCGGAAGTGCTTGGAAGCAGGGTTCCATGGTCATCATTTAGTAATATCCTGTGGCACACTCCCCGCCTGACCCGTTTGGATCAGTGTGCACCCTCTCTGCAGGAACACCCTTCCCCTAGTGGTCAGTGGGTGCTGTACCTCCCAAACCCACAGGGGTCCTGGGCAGTGCCTACCCTGAGTAAAATTCTCACATGTGGCAGATACGAAATCATAGGCCATCGACCTCCAGTGCCAACCTGCATGGGCAAGGTCAGGATTTAGAAAACGTTCACCTTCCAAACCAGGAGAGCTCACCACACCTGAGTAGCCCACCGCCGTTAGCCTCACCCCCACCCCACCCCTGTTTGCTCCCTGGGCCAGCAGGCATCGGCATACCCGGGCACTTGTTAGAAATCAGGATCTCGGGGCACCTGGGTGGCTCAGTTGGTTAAGCAACTGCCTTCGGCTCAGGTCATGATCCTGGAGTCCCGGGATCGAGTCCCGCATCGGGCTCCCTGCCCAGCAGGGAGCCTGCTTCTCCCTCTCCCGCTCCCCCCTCTTGTGCTCTGTCTCTAAAATAAATAAATAAAATCTTAAAAAAAAAAAAAAAGAAATCAGGATCTCTGGCCTTACTCAGACCTGCTGAAACAGACGCTGCATTTTAACCAGCTCCCCCGGCGAACATGTGCACATTCAAGTTGGAGAGGCACGGGTCTCGAGGGCCAGACCCCATTTGGGCTGCCTCCTCACACACCTATGTCTCCTTTTCTCCCACCCCCTCTTGCAGCTGTCTGGGGCTTTGAGTCCAGCAGCTTGAAGGAAGCATCAGGGAAATGTCTCTGTTGCTCTTTCTGTCTTAGGTTCTGGGAGTTGGCAAACAGCAAAGGCACCGCCTGGCAGGGCTCCGCGAGCCCTGCAGCTGGGTGGGAGCGGGGACTGTGGCCGGCCAGCCTGGGGGCCCTGCCGGTCCTCCTGTGCCTCCTCTCTCCTGGGCAGTGGTTCTGGACAGCTGGCTGAGGCAGCGCTGGGCGCCTGGTCCCTCCTCTGGTGCCCCAGCCTCTCAAGAGCCGAGGAGAAGGTGTGAAATCACTTTGACCTTGGCGTCTAGTCTGATCCCTCTCCCTCTGAAAGTGCTTCTACATGTTAGCCTGGTACGTTCTGAGCGCTGTGGAGTTTTGGCAGAGCGTCCGATAAGTATTTTTAGTTCCTTCCTCCTTAATGTTTGCCAGAAAACCACAGTCATTACTCATGAGCAGGGCAAATTTCCTTCCTCCCGGTCTCCAGAAGAGTTTGGGTCTGCTCTCAGATGCCCACTGAGGGTCCCCTGCCCTGGCTTTGGAGCCACCTCTGGAATCAGCATGAAGCCAAACACCCAGCACAAAGCATAACGCCGTGTCATTTTTTAACAGAACGAGCCCCAACTTTAAAAAAAAATGTATTTTTAAAAATTGTAGTAAATATATATAACAGAAAAAGTACCATTTTAACCATCTGAAGTGCATACAGTTTGTTAGCATTAAGTAATTCACAGTGTTGTGCACCCATCACTATCCTCCGTCTCCAGAACTTCATCTTCCCAAACGGAAACTCTGTCCTTACGAAACGCTCACTCCCCATCCCCGTCCCCCAGCCCCAGGCTCCCACCCTTCTCTCCGTCTCTGTGAGTCTGACTCCCCTAGGACCTCACAGAGATGAATCACACGGTATTTGTCCTCTTTTGATGGGCACACTCCAGTGAGCATAATATTTTCAAGGTTCATCCACGTCTAGCGTCCTAAGCTTTTAAATAAATCACTCCTGTAATAAGAGTAATGCTAAATTAAAGCACATCTACATTTTTTGTTCTAAGCCAGTAGTTTCTGATTAGCCCTAGCATATGTTTGCTAAGACAGGGCAGCTCTGCTTTCAAAAAAGGGATAGCAAACTAGGAGGATACCGAGCATAGATCACCCCTCGGCTCCTTCGTGGGCATGGTCTGGGGAAAGCTGCCTTGGCCCCATCAAAGTCTACAGGATTAGGGTTTAGATCTTTCCACAAATGCCAAGACGCCAGTTACCTCTGCCAAGGGGAAAGTGCCTGCATCCTCAGCATCTTCAATTCTGGTTCCCTGTGTGGATCTTATTTTTAATGGCAGTACCTTCTAGACCACAAGGGACAAGGCTCCCTCAGAAAAATCTCACCATTGGTGGAGGGATAATGGCCCTAAGGATCTAGTTCAGTAAACACAGGATTCTTTTGTGATGCACTTTCCAAATGAAGCGCACACTTTGGGATTAATTAAACTCTTTTCTAGCAGCCTGCCAGTGTAACCTTTCTTTTATGCTTCTTAGGGGGGCACACGATGTAAAAAGTCAAATCTATTATGTTCATGACTTGGAGGGAAAGATCTGGGACAAAATTACCTTACACACTGTTGTGTTTTTTTTTTTTTTTCTTTTCCTGAGTGTTGGATCAAATGGAGAGCTCTCTGAGCTGTGTGCCTGCTAAACAATAGATTTGACCCAGAAGAGTGATTTAGAATTAAAGTCATACAGACTGCTGGTGCCAGTGTGAACCCCTGATTTCTTGGCTCACTTGGGGGGATGTTCAAGAGGCACACAAAAGTTGAGTGCTGGCTGCTTAAACCACAGCCAAGTTCTTGTTCCAATCTTGCAGCGATTTTGATGCATAACATTTAATTAATTTTACAGTTAATTCTTTTCACTGTTCCTTTTTTGACTGTCACTCTCTGATCTCTCAGCTGGTTGGGAAAAGTCTGTGTCAGTCATTACCCTTGCTGGAGCCCAGACAGGGTCATCTGGCCACAGCAGCAGGCACGCAGCCGAGACAAGATTTCAGCACGAGGACGGTTTCCTGGAAGAAGCTTGGTCGAGAAGCTCCATCTCTGTGTCCCATGAGTACCTCTCAGAGCTTCCCTTTCCCTGGCCTCAACCTCCAGGAGCTTTGAAAAAATGCTTGCATTTTTAAGATCTCCCCCACCCCCCATGTCAAAATAACACACACACACACACACACACACAGAGCAACAAATAAGTAGAAAAGAGATAATGTTGAAAAGCAACTTTCTCCCCCGATACCCCCCAGCCCTCCCCCCAAAGTGACTTTATCTGTTCCTTGTTTTAATTCTTCCAGAGTTGGCCCGTGCTGCTCTAGGATTATACCTCTGCTCTTGGCTTTGTCAATTTTGGGCACTTACCTTTTGACTCCTAACTAGAAAGATAAGGCTTTAGCTCATCCAACTCCATCCTTTCCCCTTCGCCCTTTTCTGTCCTTTATGTTTATAACTGCTTTCTTGAGCCAGCATGCACATACCATAAAATTGACCTTGTTCAATTGTACAGTTCAGTGGTTCCTTAGCGTGTTCACAAAGTTGTGCAACCATGTCTAAAGCCAGCACGTTTTGTATTTTGTCCCCCTCTAAGAAACCCTGTCTCCATCGGCAGTCAGCCCTTCATTCTTCCCTCCTCCCAACCCCGGCAACTACTCATTCTCCACATCCTCACCAACACAAGATATCTGTCTGTCTTTTTTTCTCATGGTCCTCCTAGTGGATGTGAAGTGGTTTGTGACTGTGGTTTTGACTTGCATTTTCCCTAATTACTAATGATTTTGAGCATCTTTTTACGAGCTTACTGGCCATTCATAGATCTTCTCTGGAGTAACGTCTACGCAGGTCTTTTGTCTTTTTAAATTGGATTGCTTGTTTATTGTTGGGGTGTCAGAATTCCTTACGTATTTTGAATACTAGATCGTTATCCTATACGTGATTTGCAAATATATACATATGTATTTTCTACCAATTTATGGGTTGTCTTTTCACTTTCTTGATGGTGTCCTTTGAATCACAAATATTTTAAATTTTGACCAAGACCAATTCATCTATTTTTTCTTTTGCTGTTCGTGCTTTCAGTGTTATATCTAAGAAATCATTGCCTAATCCAAGGTCATGAAGATGTACTCCTGTGCTTTCTTCTAAGATTTTTATAGTTTCAGCTCTCACATGTAGGTCTCTGGGGGATTATGTTGAATCTGTGGGCCAGTTTGGGGAGCTGCTATCTTAACGATGTTGAATCTTCCAGCCCATAAACATGGATTCCACTAATTTAAGTCTTCCTTAATTTCTTTCAATAATATTTTGTGGCTTTCAGTTTTTGATGCAGTTGTAAGTGGAATTGTTTTCTTAATTTCATTTTCAGATTGTTGTTAGTGTACAAAAATATAATTGATTTTTATATATTGATTTTGTATCCTGCAGCCTTGTTGATCTTGTTTATTGGTTCTAATAGTGTGTGTGTGTGTATACCTTAGGATTTTCTATATATAAGAGCACATCATTTGTGAATAGTTTTACTTCCGTTTTCCCAGTCTAGATGCTCTTTTTTTTTGGCTGAATTGCATTGGCTAGAACTTCCAGTTAAGTGGTGAGATTGGCCATCCTTGTCTTATTCTTGATCATAGGGGTAAGTATTCAGTCTTTCACTATGAAGTGTGCTGTTAACTGTGGGCTTTCCATAGATGCCTTCATCAGGTTGAGGAAGTTCCCTTCTATTCCTTGTTTGTTAAGTGCTGTTAAGTGAAGGAGTGGTGGTTTTGGTCAAATGCTTCTTCTGTGTCTAGAGGTGATTATGTCACTTTGTCCTTTATTCTATTAAGATGGTGGATTTTCACAGGTTAAACCAACACTGCATTTCAGGGAGAAATGCCACGTGGTCATATAATTCTTTTTATATGTTGCTGGATTTTATTTGCTAATATTTTGTTGAGGATTTTTGCATCTGTCTTCAAAAAGGATATTGGTATGTGATTTTTTTGGGTGATGTGTTTATCCAGTTTTGGTATTGGGGAATGCCAGCCTCATAGAATGAGTTGGGAAGTGTTCCCTCTTGCTTTATTTTCGGGAGGAGTTTGTGAAGGATTGGTATTAATTCTTGTTCAAACATTTGGTAGAACTCACCAGTGAAGCCATCTAGGCCTGGGCTTTTGTGTGGGAGGGTGGGTGGGTGGGGGAGTTTTTGATTACTAATTCAGTCTCTTGTAGGTCTATTCTTATTTTCTATTTCCTTTTTTTTTTTAAGAAAGAGAGGGAGAGAGCGCATGCGTGTGTTCTTGAGCAAGCAGGCGGGGAATGGCAGAGGGAGAGGGAGAGAGAGTCCAAAGCAGGTTCCACACCCAGCGCAGAGCCTGATGCAGGGCTCCATCCCATGATCCTGAGATCATGACCTGAGCCGAAATCAAGAATTGGATGCTTAACCCACTGAGCCACCCAGGTGCCCCATATTTTCTATTTCTCGAGTCCCTTCTTGAGTTTTCCCTGTTTTCTTAATGTTTGATATTTACATTATTATTTTAAACTTCTAAAAGTCATTTTCTTAACTTTAAATAATGGGCTTACGTCTTAATTTCTTGTACATCAACTGTCCACAATCTCACTTGATCCTCTACTTTGTCAGATAAGGATATTTATACCCATTCTTTTCTCCCTCCTTCCTTGTTATATCCATTAGCTTTCACAATAACAGGGTAATATTTGCATTCTGACAACACAACCAAATCTTGGGGGCTATGTCTACAGTGTGAATTGGGAAGTTAAAAAACCAATGAATGGCTTTACGTCATGATGACATCCTCAGGAGTGTTTGATGCCAAGAGTGAACTCTGTGTCATCTTTCCAAATATTAAAAAAATTATTATTATATTCCATTGATTGCTTAAAATTATGACACATTTTGTTTGCTTCTTTGGACCATTCTTTCTTTTCTCTTTTTTAAAAGATTTTATTTATTTATTTATTAAGATTGTATTTATTTATTTGACAGAGAGAGACACAGCGAGAGAGGGCACACAAGCAGGGGGAGGGGGAGAGGGAGAAGCAGGCTTCCCGCAGGGCAGGGAGCCCGAAATGGGGCTCGATCCCAGGACCCTGGGACCATGACCTGAGCTGAAGGCAGATGCCCAATGGACTGAGCCACCCAGTCGCCCCGACCATTATTTCTTGTATACTTTCTGTTGTTTTTCCTCCAAGGTCTAGTTGCCTTTCTTCCCTTCCCTTCCCTTCCTTCCCTTTCTTTCTTTCTTTCTTTCTTTTTTCTTTTCTTCTTTCTCTTTCTTTTCTTTCTTTCCTTTCTTTCTTTCTTTCTTTCTTTCTTTCTTTCTTTCTTTCTTTCTTTCTTTCTTTCTTTCTTTCTTCTTTCTTTCTTTCTTTCCTGTGACTTGCCTTAATCCTATTCTCAATTCCTTTTCAAGCTCTCATTTATTCCATTTATTTTCACGGGAGATCTTCTTCCTGGAGCTGCTCCTGCTCCAAACTAGATGGTTGCTCGCAGGATTCCCAGCAGCTTTTGAAAGCAGTTTTCTGCTCCAGGTCTAACCACTTGAGCCTCCTGCTCTTTGCCAATAATGTTGGCTCCTCCAATCTCTGGCTCTTCCCTCCTTCCTAGTGAAATCCTTTCTAAATCATTTCTCCTTCTGCTTTTTCTTCCTGTCACCACAGAACTTTGCTTTCACTTGATTTTCCTGTCTCTAAAACAAAAAGTCGAAATCTTTCTATAATATAACTTCAGCAGAATTTAGAAGAAGGAAATGAGCACATATTGAAAATCTGCCTCAGAATGCCCAGGAGAAAGAGGTGTGACACAAAATCAAGGAATTGATTTCATTGTTAATTTCTTGTGACTTTTCCCAGCTTTTGACTAATTATCCATCCTGCAGGCTAGATTAATTTTTGAATTTAATATCATTGTATAGCATTCAATCAGAAAAAGGGATAATCAAGGTTAAAATTGTTATACAATTAAGTCATAGGTTTCCTGTCCTCCTAAACTGGAAATATAAGAATTTGCTTCCTTAACATTAAAATTAAGCCAAATATTGATAAGTCTATCAGCAAGTTTTTGAGGAAGATAATTTAATGCATGATCCTTGTCGAGTACTTATTAAACATAAGACTGCCTACTTTAGTGGGCAGAATTTGTATTTGAATCAGGTGCTTCACTGGAAATTTTTTGGTTAACTTCAACACATTTTTTAAAAGGAAAAGCAAATTGGATGTGCAAATCTTCTTTGTAAGAAGACAGAAAAATCATTTTATTATGGGCAGTAAATCAAGAAATCAAGCTTTTAGGGGTAGGCTGAGTGGATGCTCTGATTATGACAGATCTCACAGTATCTCATGTCATATTATAAAGCACATGGCAGTGATTCAAGTTTTAAAATTTGCATGAAAAATTCAATCCAGAAAGAAATTAGGGTAAATTGGAGAATGTCAAAATCATATAAAAATGAAGATGTTTGACCTCACATGTGACTTTTAAGATTTTTAAGAAGTATTTTTGCCTTCATCAGTGCAAACCTTTGGGCAAATGTTAGATCAGATGTGCAAGTAATATAAGAAAAATTGCCAACTCATAAAACGTTTTCCTTGTCTGCCAATCCCTCCATGTGGTAAATAAGGAAGAAAACCTTATCTTTTGCCACCTTCCCAGCCAAAATAGTTAAAAGTTCTAGGCAGGTTGGCTAGTAGCTGTTTGTGAAGCTGACTTAAACAGATGCCATCCCAAAGATAATGCGTATCACTTAGAACTTGGAATCGACACATCATAGGTTTCCCCCTTAATTTATAGTGCAATAAAAGCAGTCATAAATGTAGGTGCACTCCACCCTTGCAAAGAGTTACCATTTTTACGATTTTGACAAGTTCACACTCCTGGTTTTACCCTCACACTGTCCTAGGTTCAAGTATTTAATATTTAACAATCTGTATTCTATAAATAATAGATATGCCTGTCTTCACAACTGAATATCAGCCGCAGATTTTATTGTTGACAAGAGGGATAATGTTCTTTCACCTTCTTAACATTTTATGTTACTGTTAATTTTCCCTCTGTGGCAGAGAGTCGAGGGAGGGGTCTGGGTCATTCTGGAGGAAAATGAGCGGTTATAATCCAATTGGAACTGAGAACCGGGAGAAGCTTGGGTAACTCTAGGACCACCGCAGTGGTTTGAGGTCACAGGCTCGTGCATGGAACTCATGGAACCGGGAAGCACCCCAGCCTTCATCCACCACCTTCCCATTATAGGGAGGCAACCTAGAGTTTCATGCAACACATACTGGGCTCAAGCCTCCTAAGTGCAAAGAAGATTCTGCAGGATGGTTGTTGGTGAAGGAATTTGGTCAAGGTCCTATGGCTAATATTGGGAGAGTGGATGAAATTCAATATTCAGTTCAATAAATGGTTGGAAACCATTAGGAAACAAAGTCCTGACTCCCCAAAAGTTTAGATCATAAGATTTCCCCTGCTGAAAATCCTACCAATGGACTTCTACTACTTTATAATAAAATCCAAACTCCTCATCAGGGGGCCAACAAGTACCCTTGAGTTCTGGCTCCTTCCTTCCCTGTCTGGTGTTCATATCAGCTTCTCAGACCAAGCTCATTCTGTCCCCAGGGCCATTGTACAGGCTATTCTTGTGCTTGGTCTGCATTTCCTCCAGAGAGTCCCAGCTCCAGCCAGAACAGCGCCCGCACCCACGGTCCTGCACACCTGCTGAGGCATACCCTGTCCCATTTTTCTGCTTCGTGCTTTCAGAGCACCTGTCACATTGCACACCGCCCTTGTTTGTTTTCTCTCTGGTTGTCCATCCTCTGCTCTGTAAGGGCAGGACATTGTCTCTATCCTCTCCAACCATATCATCAGGGCCTGAGCTGGTACAGAAACACAGATATTTGTGGGGTCACTGAGTGGATACAGAGAGGGGCAAATGTTCTGAAAGCAATCACGATGCTATGGGATGGTGAAGCCCATCTGGCCGTGGTCAACCCTCTCCTGCAAAGTTGCCCTGATGTCCTCTGTGGAGGCAATCTCTCCTTTATTCTCCCCAGCACTTAGTGTGACATTTCTTGGAATACTGATAACCAATACTTGGTTACTTTGATGGTTAATTTTATGTGCCAACTTGACTGGGCCAGGGGATGCCCAGATTAAACACTATTTCTGGTTGTGCCTGTGTGTGTGTGTGTGGTGGGGTATTTCCGAGTGACAAGAGCATTCAAACGGACGGACTCAGTAATGTAGGTTCATTTCCCAGTGTGGGTGGGTGCCATCGTTCACGGAGGGCTGGCATAAAATCAAAGGCAGAGGAAGGGGGAATTTGCCCCTTTTGACTTCCTGCCTGCCTGCTTCAGTTGGGACATCTTACCTCATCTTTCCCATTCCTTGCACTGGCTGGGATTTAAATCATCAGATGCCTGGTTCTCAGGCCTTTGGACTCAGCCTGAATTACACCGCTGGCTTTCCTGGGTCACCAGCTTGTGGACAGCAGATCATGGGACTTCTCAGTTTCCATAATCACTTGAGCCAATTCCTATAATGAATCTCTCTCTCTCTCTCTCTCTCTCTCACACACACACACACACACAATCCTTTCTCTCTCTCTCTTCCTCTCCCTCTCTCTCTCTATATATATCTCCTGCTTTTTCTGTTTCTCTGGAGAACCCTAATACAGTTACCCTTCAATCTCCCTATCTGGAGGGCAGCTTGGAGCTCCTTCCCTAATTCTAATGGCCCACAGAATCCTTGGAGTTTCTGGGATGCCAGTGAATGAATAAAGGACAGCTAAATGCATGGAGTTGAGCGTTTGGAATTTGTGGAAAACATTTCTCCTCACGAATCATGAGTGTATCTTTGGTGACTCTAGCGTGAGCTACCCTTTACTCAAAGGTTACCATATATGAGCCTGTTCCGCCTCTTTGCTTTCCAAACCCAGAAGGAAGGCAGGCTGGTTCTCCTAGTTTAACATGGTGGGCTAAATAGGCTTTGTAAACACCAATAGGAAATAACATTGACAAAATAAATAAACAAAATGTGTCTGAAAGTCTCCATTTGAGTCTTAGGGCTTGCTTCCTAAATTCCTACAACTTCAAACGGGGGTTCTACAGTTTAGAATGAGGATGACTGGCTGGACAGAGACCTACCGCAGATCTGTAAACAGTAGAGAGCAAATAGCAACCATTGTGTCTTCTGTTTCTATGAAATACCTTGCATTTAAAAAAAAAAGATTTTTAAGTAATCTCTACACCCAACATGGGGCTCGAACTCACAACCCCGAGGTCAAGAATTGCACGCTCCACCAACTGAGCCAGCCAGGCGCCCCTGGAATACCTTGCATTTTCAAAATACCTTTTACGGGTATTCTCTGACACTGACAGCTCATGGGATGCTACAGTAGGTATCATGCACGTTTTCAGGCTAGGAAACCAAAGCTCACAGAAGCCACGTGACTTGCCCAGAGCTGCTGTGTCGCTTTGGCTGAGGCCATTGGTCCGGCGTCTTTTGCAGATACTCCCAAATTGCAAAGCAGCGTTGGGAACAGCGAGGGAAGCTGAGGACTTCTCTCCATACACAGTACTGATGGCCAAATAAGAGTTTGGAAGCAAACTCCCTTGAATTTTCTCTCCATTTCCTTTCCCGTCTTGCACATTTACTGCTAACTATGTGATGATTTGAAGAATTGTGCTGGGTTCTGGCTCCAGCCTGTCTTGTTCAATAATCGTCTGTAGGATTTCATTGTGTCTTTGGGGAGGCCTGGGTGCAAACTGAGGAGATGCTTGCTGCCAGGTCCTGCACATGCCGGTGGGGGGATGCCTCTCTTGCCTCCCCCTCATCTTGGGTCTGCCATTGGGTGCCCGTACAGCTCGCTGTTGGGGGCATGCTGGGAGGGGCAGTGTTGTGTCCAGCTGAGCATCATCATTCTAGGCTCTGGGTGGCTCATCGACATTGTCCCTCGGCATGGGCAGATTTCCCTTCCTATTGAAGCTCTAGCCACCCTTCCCCACCCTGTGTCCAGGTGCAGCCTCAGCTTGTCCCTCGATGAGGGAGAGCTCTGACAGAGGCCTTTCCTCCCTCCTCCCAGAGCCTGTCATAATTTGGGACTATTTTTACCGAGAGAAAGTAGCCTCTGAGGAATGGCATGGGAAATGAGGGAATTTTTTCCTTGCCTTTGACACAGACTCTCTGTGTGCACTGGGGCAAGCAGACTCTCTTTCCCATGCAGGGTTTCCAGCTCTGGAAGGCGAGGAATAGTCTGGTGACTTGTCTCATCAGGCCGATAAGAAAAATATTATATGCCAAATCCATGCTGACTCAGCACTGACGGCTCATCTGAAATTCCTGGCGTAGGTGTTTTCCTTCAAAATCCAAGAACGTATCAGTAAATGGCAAGACAGTCATGTTCGAAGGATGGGCCACCAGACTGTGGGGCTGTAAGGAGGGATAGGGAACTCCCTGTGGTTTTGAACCCCGTATTTGGTAAGCTTGGCAGTGTCTCATCGAGCATACAGCTGGATAGCTGCAAGGACTCAAACTTTGATTACAACAGAGAAAAAGGACTGAGTTTGTCTGCATTTCAAACTGGAAGGTAGGCTAGCTTAGCAGGGTTTCCCCTCTACTCTGTTTAGAAAGAGTGATACATGAGAAGATGCTAGCCAGAAGAACAGTTGGTTTTATCCTGATCACACAAACATTGAAAAAGTGAGCCTCATGTTTGACTAGTGTTTAACAAACAACATCACTTGGCATTTGTACCACTGTTTTCCTCTGCAGAGAAACTTCGTAACCAACACAAGGGGGGAAAGGTCTCAATATTGCCATTCTTACCGTGAGAAAGGGTGTAAGTCATCTGGTTATGTTAGGCGTGCCAGAGCCACTGGACATATATGTGTGTAAGTGGTTGAGTGCCCACAACAAAATGCCTGGATGTGGTCCCCGATGCTTACATGTGTGCATCTTAAATAAGCAGAGACAATCTATAAATAAAGAAAACTCCGGAGAGGGAACCTAGAAGATAAAGGCATAAAGAAATGTGCCTTCCTATTCCAACTTTCCAGTGTCTACCCCTCCTGAAGGCAGGGATTGGTGGTGGTGGGGTGGCGGTGGGGGTTGCTGATCGTTTGGACAGCGCTTTGCAAGCGTAAGCGTCGGTTCCCATCAGAATCACCTGGGGGATGTGTTAAGACACAGAGCTCTAGGCTCCTCTTCTCTAGGATTTCCTGACTCAGTGGGTCTGGAATAGCACCCCAGGATCTGCATTTCTCACAGTTTCCCAGAAAATGCTGAACGCAGCTAATTCAGGGACCCCACCTTGAGGACCATTGATCCAGTGGCGTGTCCCACCAGAAAAGGGGTGGGTGCATTACTCACTGAGGGACACTCCCTCTTCTGACACATCTGACTTCTCAGTACACTGAAGGTAGACAGGTATTTACAGAACTGTCCACATTTAACAAAGAAAAACTGAAATCAATCCCTTACTCATCTGACATGTAAGCCACATCGACATTGACTCTGATAATCAGGAAATGATAGGGCTCTGTTTTGGCTGCATTCTGGTTCTCTAAGAAAAGGGACAGGCTACAAATTATTAACATTTTATTCTTAACTTAATTATTAAGATTTTATTCTTAAATTATTAACATTTGTAACAGGTTCATTTTCTACCTACCAGTGGCAGAATAGGTGGAAAGTAAACTCTGGATTCTGAGCTTTGTGACATAGTAGAGAAACTCCAAGTTCACATCTCCTGGATGGAGCCGTTAGGACGGTGCTGGGAAGGAGCTAGCTCACCCAGGGAGAGGACTGGACCAGAGGATGAGGCAGCCATCCAGGGGTGAGCTTAATCCTTCCCCGCAAACACACTTACCCTGCTTGGAATCGTTCTTGACTCTTCTTTCTCTTGCACTCCACATGCAATCTGTCAGCAGCTCCTGACGGCTCTGCCTTCAAGATTGATCTGGTGCAACCCACCATCACCTCTTGCATGATTGTGCAGTTGCTTTGTAACTGGTCTTCCTGCTTTTTTGCTCTTGTTACCCACCCCCAACTGTCTATTCTCCATACTGTGGCCAGATTGATGACCCCAGTTCTTACGTCACATCACAGCACTCCTATCCCCGTTGGTGGCTTCCCCTTGCACTCAGAACAAGAGCCAAAGTCTCTATGTTGTTAGCAAAGCCTCACCATCAGATCTGATTGCTCACTTCTTTAAACTCTGAGCACATCTCCCACTGTGCTCTCCTGTGCTCACTCAGATACAGAAGTTTACCGTCTTGTTCTTTCTCCAATCCACAAGGGAAGTGTTTGCCTCAGGGCCTTTGCACCGACTCTCCCTCCTGCCTGGGATGCTCTTCCCCCAGAGGCCCACAGGGCTCTCCCTCACCTGCTTCGATCCTTGCTCAAGTATCACCTGAGGCTTGCTTTCCCTGATTGCCCTTTTGGAAATTTTAATTCCATTTCTCACTCTTGCTCCCTCTTTTCCCCATTTCTGGACTTTTTTTTCCTCATAGCTCTTACCACTATCTCAAATATGTACTTAACTTTTAAACTTTATTATCCATCTCCCACTGCAAGAATGTTAAAATCCACAAGCAGGAATGCCCTTCTGTTTTGCTTACGGGGCCTGCCAGGTAGCAGGTGCTAATAAACAATGTGTTGAATGAACTCTGATGTCAAACGTAAGGGGAGGTGGAGCATGGCATGAGGGCACTGGGAAGACCACACAAGAGAGGAGAGGAGGACAGAAGGTAAGGTCTGTGAAGGGGAGCTGGTAGAAAATGCACTCACCTCATTGATTTCAGTGAACAAGAAGCTGCACCTGGGCTCT
This sequence comes from Neomonachus schauinslandi, assembly GCF_002201575.2. Lineage (NCBI taxonomy): Eukaryota > Metazoa > Chordata > Mammalia > Carnivora > Phocidae > Neomonachus > Neomonachus schauinslandi. The sequence continues at coordinate 4,379,810 of NC_058406.1, forward strand.
GAGAACCTAGGAAGCATGTGCACTAAGTAATGTCCTCTGATGGTTTTCTCCCTCTCTGTATTTTCTCGTTTTCCTTCCCCTTCTTCAGGTAGGTAGCTGGCTCTGCATTTCATTGTCTCTGACAAGCTCTGGGACTGGCAGATTGTGGCGGTAGCTGCAAGATGCTGGCCCTTGTTTCCAAAGACCTAAACCCATAAGAAATTGAAGAACATTCACAAGGGAAGAGAAAGGGAGGAGCAGGGTGGCTTGGAAGAAGCCAGTGGGTCCCTTGGAGTGAGCATGGGGTGCCTCCTCCTCCTACCTCAGCACTAGCAATGATCCTAGAGCCCAGGCCTGGCTAAGGGAGCAGAAAATTCCAGAGATGGCTGAGAATGTGCTCCCCATTCCTTAGCTGCTACCCCACCTTTCTCCCACTTTCTAGAGGCACCTTGTCAGAGTTTTCATGTCTTCATGCCCTTCAGTCTTGCCCTACCCACACCCACTCTCTTTTGGCTTCTGCCCTTTTGCCTTCATCAAAATCCCTGGTAACTTCTAGGTTGGATTGACATCCATTCTGTAACCTGATGCTTTGATGATGGTGGTATGATATACTCAACCTACAATCTACCATTTTAACCATACCGTTCAGCGGCAGGAAGTCAGTTCACACTGCTGTGCAGCCGTCACCATCGTCCACCTCCAGGACTTGTTCATGCTGCCCAACTGAAACTCTGCCCCCGTTAAACACGAACGCCCCGTTCTCTCCTGCAGGCCCCTACCACCTCCATTACACTTTCCGTCCCTGTGAAGGTGGCTACTCTAGGGGCTTCATGTAAGTGGAATCATACAGTACTTGCTGTCTTGTGACTTAGTGTATTGTCTTCAAGACTCATCCCTGTCGCGCATGGTCAGAATCTCATTCCTTTGTAGAGCCAAGCAACATTCCATTGTGTGAATACCGTATTTGTTTATCCGTCTACCCACATTTGGGTCGCCTTTACCTTTCGGCTACTGTGAATAACATTGCTACAAACATGCGTGTACAAAGATCTGTTTGAGTCTCTGCCTTCAGGTCTTTGGGGTGTAGACTGGGGAGTAGGATTGCTGGATCATATGGTCGTTCTATGTTTAACTGTTTGAAGAATCGCTGTACTATTTCCTCAGCAGCTGCACCCTTTTGCACTCCCACCAGCCGTGCAGAGGGCTCCAGCTTCTCTACAGCCTCCCAACACTTGTTATTCTGGTTTGTTCTTTTCTTTGGATGATGGTCATCCTAGTGGATGTGAAATGGTTCTAACTGGACTTTTCTGTGCCATTTGACTCTATGGACACTTCCTTCTCAAAACCCACTTCCTTCATTTCCTCTATGCTTTCCAGGTTTTCTTTTCTGCTTCTCTGGTTGTCCTTTTTCTCAGTCTCCAATCCAATCACCTCATCAATATTAGCACTGCCCAAGGCTGCACCTGAAGTCTCTCACTACTTATATTCACATACTCCATATATTTGTTACTCTATATACTCATATACTCCATATAACTCATGTAGTCCATATACTCACATACTTCATATAACTCATATACTCCATATACTCACTTACTCCTTACAACTCATATACTCCATAAACTCATATAGTCCATATAACTCACATGGTCCATATAACTCGTATAGTCTGTATAACTCATATAGTCCATATATTCATACACTCCATATACTCGTATACTCTATATAACTCATACACTCCATATAACTCATATAATCCATATACTCATATACTCCACATAACTCATATATAGTCCATACAACACATATAGTCCATATACTCATATAGTCCATATAACTCCTATAGTCCAGATAACTCATATGCTCCATATAATTCATATAGTCCATACACTCATACAGTCCATATACTCATATAGTCTGTATAACTCTTATAGTCCGTATAACTCATAGTTTGTATAACTCGTATAGTCCATATACTCATACACTCCATAAACTCATATACTCCATATAACTCATATACACCATGTAATGCATATGACTATCATTTGAATAATGATAATAAATTAATTTTAAAATCAAGACTGTGGCTTTTAAAAACAATGCCTTTTAAAAATAGGTACTCCATACGTTTAAGAAAATGAGGTAAGGGCACCTGGGCGGCTCAGTTGGTTAGGCGCCCGACTTGGTTTTGGCTCAGGTGATGATCTCATGGATCGTAGGACTGAGGCCCACGTCCAGCTCTGCACTCAGTGGGGAGTCTGCTTGAGGGGTCTGTTCTCTCCCTCTGCCCCTCTCCTCACTCATGCTCTCTCTCTCAAACACACATAAATAAATAAATCTTTAAAAATCGGTTGATACAGAAAGGTTTTGGTGTGAGGTCTCCTTCCCATCCCTGTCTCCCAGTTCCCCAGGTCTTTATCTTGGAGGTAACCCCTGTTATGGGTTTCCTTGTATTGCTCCCAAGTATGCTTGGCATTCATAAGCATTTATAAATACCCCCATGCCCCCTGCTTTTTTCAAACAAGTGGTAACACCTTGTTCTGCACCTGCATTTTTTCACTTTGTAATATATCTTGGCAATTGTTCCATATCAGTACCTGGTGAGCAGCCTCATACATCTTCGTGGCATAACCAGCATTGCTTCAACTTCCCACCCAAGTCCCTGGGATGGCAGAAACATAGGCTGCAGCAAGGATACATTTTATTTGAAATCTTCGGTTTTATTTGCATTTCATGCCAATTTTTTGTTCTGCTTCCTAATGCATCTGTGCTTATTTTAATATAACGATCATATTTTAAAAGTGATGCTCTATAAGGATGGACTTTGTTTATTCTGAGATTTTATATACCTTGTCGGGCACATGTACCCGGTTGGACACATAAACGTGACATCATGAGATCGTCACAGTGACCTTGTGAGGCAGGCAGGGCAGGGACGATTAAGCCCCTTCTGAGGGTGAGGTGGCCCTCAGCAATGTCAAGTGAGCTGCCCCGGGCAACAGTTTGTGGGGGCACAGCCAGGAGGGCACCAGCAGCTGATAACATGTCAACTGCTTCTCAAGATACAGAGGAAAGAGGATAGAAAACCAGGATCGAAAAAACAAAGTGCAGCAGGGTTTACATGGGAGGGATACTTGCATAACGCGTTTTGCTGAGCGTGGGATGAAAGACCTGGAAAATAGAGCCCTAGCCAATAGGGCAGGAAATGAGACCAGTGCTCTTTTATTTTAAGAAGCCCCAAAGTACTGAGCTTTAGTGTGAGAATAGTCAGGACCGGTTATGGACTGAATTGTGTGCCCACCAAATTTGTATGTTGAAGTCTTACCCCCCTGCCCCGGTACCCCAGAATGTGACTGTAGTTGGAGATGGGGCCTTGGAAGAAGTGGTTAAGTTAAAATGCGGTCATTAGGATGGGTCCGAATCGAATATGACTGGCGTCCTTCCAAGAAGAGGAAATTTGGACTCGAAGAGAGACATCAGGAGTGCTGGTGTGCCGAGGAAAGACCATGTGAGGACAGCAGGAGGATGGCCATCCACGACCCAAAGAGAGAAGCCTCAGGAGAAACCGAACCTGCCGACGTCGTGCTCTGTGACTTCCAGCCTCCCGAACTGTGAGGAAATAAATTTCTGTTGTTTAAGCTCCCCCATCTGCGGCACTTTGTTATGGCTGCTTGAGCAGATTAGCCCAGGATCTGGCCAAGGGCTGTTTTTAATTCCTCTCCATGTGAATTTCCTACCCCCCTAAACAATGTGGTTCCTTTGGATGAGGCTGGGCTGAGCATTCATTCATCCATTCAGTATTTATTGCACCTGACCCGTGCCTGGGCCAGTCTGGGCATGAGGCACGCAGCAGTGCCCGCCGCGGCCAAGCCCCCATTATCCGGGAGCTACCATCTCCTCTCCCATCTCCAAAATGACCCTCGCTTCCAGCTTCCTACCCAGGTGAGCTACTGCAAACATCTACCAGGGACAAAGGGGAGAGGGGTGACATAAAAAGTAAATTTAATGACCCAGATCATGATTTATAGACGGATCCAAATGTTTGTTTGTTCTTGCTTTTTCATAGAAGTTTCTCTTGTCGATGGCCTGCTGAACATGGGTGTGCAAGACAGAGTAGCTGAGGTAGATTATGGTTATGCCTCGTCTCATTAGGAAAGTCGTTCAAAGCTCCCAGCTCAGCCAATTTGGAGGCTGGTGGGTTCTGACAACGCTCAGAGCTATTAATTTCCTTGCGTGTGTTTGTGTGTGTCCAGAAACCACCCAGATTCAGAGAAGAGCTAGGATCCTCCCAGCACTGGTGAAGATCGCTTCCCCTCTTGGTGGGGAACACCGAATGGCCAACGTGTGGGTCAGCCTCTCTGGCCAATGGCAGCCCCCTCCTCCCCGCCCCCAGCTTCCCAGGCCCTTTATGCTACTGGGTGCCAGAAAGAACTAGCGTCACCGCGAAGCCCGGCCGTGACTCATCTCATTTCCCCAACTTCGCTCTCAGAATGTGCTCTCTGGACTTTCTCAGGCAAGCCCGAGTGCCTCATTGCAGACACCCATCATTAACGTGCCTTTCACGCCTCTTAATTCCCCCCAGAGCTTTCACAATCATCGCAAACCCGAGCAGGGTATTCTTCCCAGAGAAAGACATTCATCACGACCGTACCCAACCTCTGTCTCCAGTGCGGGAATGACTTCAATTGCCGATGGGAAGAGGGAGCCAACAGGTATTTTTAAAGAGTCTCTATCCACCGGAGGATCGAAAAGAAAATATCCCCTTTGAGCATTTAGTCACACACATCAAAGGAAACAACACTTTCAATCTTCATTTGCATCGTGCAGGCATTAGATGTGGTCCAGTTACACTGAGCTCTGCTTGAAAAGGCAGAAGTGCCAGTACTTTTCAAAGCTTGACGGAGACAGAGAGAAAATGCAGCCAGGCAAATAATATATCACCCTGCCAAGGCATTTTCCATTTTTAAAAGGACAGAACAATTTTACATTATTTCTGGAGCCTCTTTGCAGCAAATATCCCTTGACATTTATTCTAGCACCCCGGCCGGCCTAAAAGCCCCGACTGCTCCCAGCCGGCTGCTCTTCTGTGCTGGGGACCGCATTCCGCCTTTTGGTCTTGGAAGCGCCAGATGTGAGAAGGGCAAGTGGCCAGGGTTTTTGAGCATGGGCAGACCGAGGTTGGCTCTGCGGAAGGGGCCGATGAAGACACCACCCTGGTGGAGAGAACATGGTGTTTCAGGTCACTCGAAGATGGTGGATGGAGAACCAACATGCAGGGTGCAGAGCTGCCAGGATGGAAATGCGAGGCAGGCTTGGGGTTTTTCAGAGATAAAACAATGAAGTGTGCTTGCACTTGATGGGGAGCCCTCCTGGGGAAGAGGAAAACGGCCACCGGTTCTAGAATAATTAGCACCAAATGACTTCTAGTTAGGGTGACAAATGAACACGTTTTCCGCATCTGGAGAAGCAGGATTGGGCTGTTAGGTAGAATTTTCCAAACTGTTCTTTCTAAGGTGGTCTGTGGTTCACTCCTTGTCAAGCGTGAGGTCTTTTGTCAGAGGGTGAACTGTGGATTTTATTGTTTCGAGTCCTCGGCCCCGGCTGGCCTGGAAAATCTCAGGGTGCTGAATGATTAATTCCAACCTGCCCTAGAAAACGTTAGTCAGCTGGCAAAAGGAAATAGCCCAACACGGAGGCAAAAAGAGCAAATTGACTTTATCTGTGAGTGATTATGTTTGGCAAGATGAAAAAAGGAAGAAATCTTTTGTCACAGAGGAAAATTGTGCTTTGGGAAATCTTTGCCCAAGTCTTAAGACTCTGCTTTACACGGTTTGAATTAAAATGGAAATAACACCAGCCCCCCCTTTCTCTCCCAAATAAAGAGCAGAGAACCATAACTTCATTTTTATACGTTTACTACAGTGGAGTTTTAGAAATCAGACCGGGAGTGTTCCCGGTCTACTCTAGCCAACACTTCCATTAACTAGCAAATTCTCTTTCCAGAAACCTATTTTTGAATTGCTATTTACTACTAAAAGTTTAATTTTTCCTTTAAGTATTTGTCACACATGCAGTCAAATTCTTTGTGGGTGGGATAGCAAGGCAGATGGGACTCCTCTCCCATAAGAAAGAAGAGCCAATTTTCACTCGGAAAGGGCGAAAAGATCAGGACTGTTAGAATCATTCTTCTGATTTAACATTTATCTTGTACCCACGGCATCACAGTCTGCTTAGAATTGGAAAGAAGGCATTGCAGGCAGGAAAACAAACTGTTTTGACTCAATCTATGACTCAAATTTTACTGCTTACATTTTTTTTCCTTCACTAATTAAAAACAAAATTAACCTTCTTCTAAAAATCCTGAACTCTTTTTCTGTTTTACACAATCTTCTCTCTGGTATCCACAAGGCTAACTCTCTCAGCTCCCTCAAGTCTTTGCCCAATGTCAATTTCTTTTTATGTATGTGTGTATGTATGTATGTAATCTCTACATCCAACATGGGGCTTGAACCCACAACTCCAAGATCAAGAGTCGCATGCTCTTCCGACTGAGCCAGCCAGATGCCCCCTCTCCCCCTACTGCCCCCAAATGTCAATTTCTTTCTTTTTTTTTTTTTTTAAAGATTTTATTTATTTATTTGACAGAGAGATAGAAGAGCACAAGCAGAGGGAGTGGCAGAGGGAGAGGGAGAAGCAGGCTCTGCACTGAGCAGGGATCCCGATGCGGGACTCGATCCCAGGACCCTGAGATCATGACCTGAGCCGAAGGCAGACGCTTAACCATCTGAGCCACCCAGGCGCCCCCCAAATGTCAATTTCTTAATGATGTCTTCACCGACTGTTTCTATTTATCAGCATCAGGCTCTGACCTGCTGAGCTAAATGGCCTTCAACCTGACCATTTCTATTTGAAACTACATCTCCCCAACACTGGTGATTCTGATCCCCTTTGACCCGCTCCACTTGTTATTTTTCCTGTAACGCTTGTGGAGTTCCCACGTCCTATAGATTTTCTTTATTATGTTTATTGCCTTCACTAGAAGGTGAGCATCAAGAGAGCAGAACTCTGTTTTTTGTTCAGTGATGTACTTCCATTGCACAGAGCGGTGCCTGTCATTTAGTAGGATGTTGAAGCACAGTATCAGAAAAAATTGTCCAAGATTTGGAAATGAGCTAACCTGTCCATTCAGCAGTATTGGGCATTGCCTAGAGAACCCTCTGGGGAGGACATGAATCCATCAGAATGAGCACATTTAACTGTCTTTCTGTGGACTGGGTAGAAGCAGAAAGCTGAGAGGAATGCAGATGATTCTTGCCCATAGAGTTCTGAGTTCTGTGACTGAGTTCTGCCCTCTGGAAGGGAGGACCCCACATGTGACACTTTATTGCCCTATAAGATATGAACCACTCTTGCATCTTCTAGCAAGCATTCTTGCTTGCCTATAAATATACCTCTGTTCTTCAAATTCTCCTTCCAGCTGCTGTCAATATCTTACTGGTTCCCTCATAATCTAAAGAGGTAAAGACAGTTCTTGACAGAGACTCACTTTATATTTGCGTGAGAGTCACGAATTTTATAAGATTTTTGAAAATTATGAGCACCTAAAAGGGTGAATTATACTCCCTGCCCTAGGGAAACCTTAGCTAGTCCCGTGGTTTTAGATACCACGGAAGGCTGACTGCTTTCTGATTTGTATCTCCAGCCACAACCTCTCTGTGCCCCACGAGCACATATCCAGTTGCCTTCTTGATGTCCCCACTTGGCTCTCTAACAGGCATTACAGAATTAACGTCCTAAATGGGATTCTGGATGCCTCCCCAGTCTTTAAGGGGCAACACTTACCAACTCTTTTGCTGAGTCCAACCTTGACCCCAAGCGCTTCTTTCTTTTATACTTCACATCTAATCCTTCAGCAACACCTGACCAGTATTGCTGCCTTCAATCCATATTCTAAAACTACCTATCTCATAAGTCCTCCATCTTGGTCTATGACCTGCCTCCCGTCTTTGTAAATAAAGTTTATCTGGAACAGAGGCCTGGCCATTTGTTTGTGTATTGTCCATGGTTGCTTTGGTACCATGGTGTCAGTTTTGACAGTTGAGTAGTTGTGACAGATCACAGGGTTTACAAAGCTGTATTTACTGTCTTGTCCTCTAGTGAAAAAAATTTGCTAATCTTAGGACTGAATAATGGCCACTAAAGATATCAGGTCATAATCCCTGGAACCGGTAAATGTTACCTTATTTGGAAAAAGGGTCTTTGCCAACGTGATTAAGTTAAGGATCTTGACACGGTGAGGTGGTCCTGGATTACGTGGGTGGTCTCTAAATGCCATCATAAGTTCTTGTAAAAGAGGCAGAGGGAGATTCTCTGTCTCTCTGCCTGTCTCTCTTACACACACACACACACACACACACACTCGCACACCCGGGAGAACAATATGAAGATGGAGCAGAGAGAGTTTTGAAGACGCTGGCCTGGAAGATTGGAGAGATGTGGCCACAAGCCAATGCCGGCAGCCACTGGAAGCTGGAAGAGGCAAGGAATGGATTTTCCCTGGAGCCTCCAGAGGGAGCAGAGCCCTGCCAACACCTTAATTTTGGCCCAATGAAACAGATTTCGGACTTTTGGCCTGCAGAATTGTAAAAGTTTCTTTTGTTTTAAATCATGAAGGTGACTTGTTACAGCAGACACAGGAATCTAATGCACCTTGTTCGAGCCACCATCATCTCCTGACGAGCCTCTGGGCTTCTTCTTTTACCCTCTTGCAATCTATTCTCCACCTCATGTCCCAGTGATTTTTTAAAAACACCACTGAGATATACTCCCAGCTCAAAACCCTCCATCAGCTTTCTAGGACCCTCAGAATAAAACCCAAAGATTTCACCATGCACTCAAAGTCCTATGGGATCTGGCCTTAGATTCCTCTTTGGACTCATGTCCCGTGCTCTTCCTGAACGGCCCCATTGCAGTTCCTCCAACACACCAAGTGTGCGTTTGCCTCAGGGCTTTTGCACTTTCTGTTTCCTCTACCCCATCCATAACTGTGTGGCTCACTCTCACCTCCTTCAGGCTTCAGAGACCCTGCCCTATCTAAAACAGCACCCTCAACTCCCCACCCTCTTATCCTACTTTATTTTTCTTCAGGCATTTACCATTCTCTAACCTTCAATCATATATTTCTTTATCATCTGCCTTTCCTACTTCCATGCCAGCTACATGAAGGTGGGCATTTTTTTCTGTTTTGTTCACTGCTGTATCCCCAGCACCAAGAACCGGTGCCGGGCACATCGTAAGCACCCAATAAATATCTGTTGGGTGAATGCACATGGTAAAAAAGATTTAAACCATATCAAATGAAGAGCAAGCCTTATTTATATTTTCTGCTTTACCCTCAAGGGAAACTGCAAGTTTCTTGTTATCTTTCCAGAAACATTTTCTGTATGTGCAAGAATATATGTGCAACAAACGTTAGATCTGTGTGTATATGAGAGTAGTATACATCGTGCCCCGTGACTCACTTTGTTCTAGTTCAACAGCTAATGCTGGAGAAACTTACATAGCAGCACGTGGTGATATACCCCCTTCTTTTTTTTTTTTTTAAGATTTTTTATTTATTTATTTGAGAGAGAGAGAATGAGAGAGAGAGCACATGAGAGGGGGGAGGGTCAGAGGGAGAAGCAGACTCCCTGCTGAGCAGGGAGCCCGATGCGGGACTCGATCCAGGGACTCCGGGATCATGACCTGAGCCGAAGGCAGTCGCTTAACCAACTGAGCCACCCAGGCGCCCGATATACCCCCTTCTTTTAATTTTTTAAAAATTTTTAAATTTTTAAAAAGATTTTATTTATTTATTTGACAGAGAGAGAGAGAGAGGGCACAAGTAGGTAGAGAGGCAGGCAGAGGGAGAGGGAGAAGCAGGCTCTCCACTGAGCAGGGAGCCCGACGTGGGGCTCGATCCAAGGACCCTGAGATCATGACCTGAGCTGAAGGCAGATGCTTAATGACTGAGCCACCCAGACACCCCTAAGATCTTATTTTTAAGTAATCTCTATACCCAATGTGGGGCTTGAACCTACAACCCCAAGACCAAGAGTCACATACTCTATGGACTGAACCAGCCAGGCACCCCAAGACTTCAGTTTTAAAGGGAAAGTCCAGAAAAAACTGGATTGACTTTTTAAGTAGGGCATGAAGATGAGATACATCCTATCAAAGGCATTTAGTGGTAACTCCAAGGAGGGTCCATGGAGAGCAGGTGACCTCAGGTGTGTTTCATGTAATAGCTGGGCGATGTGGAAAGGTTGTATGACAACCTTTAAACTGTTGTTTAAACAACATCTCTTGAAATCCATTACATTTCCAATGAGCTGAAATTCAGCCCTACTAGGTCCAAAGATCTCATTATGTGTAGACTCTCTGATAAGTCTGTGCTCTTGCTCACTGAGAGTATACCCTGGAGATGACAATGGCTGAGATGCTGTGTATGGAGGCAGGTGGGGTGCAGAGAGGAGGAAAGATGGGGGTTTGCAGGATTGGGAAAACAGGGTATCTAGGGAAAGGTTTGTTCTAACAAAGTTCACATGTTTTCATTATGTTTTATCTTATAAAGGCAAGGGGGATATGGGATTTCCTGTATTGTTTCTTACAACTGCATGAAAATCGGGGCACCTGGGTGGCTCAGTCATTAAGCATCTGCCTTCGGCTCAGGTCATGATCCCAGGGTCCTGGGATCGAGCCCCGCATCGGGCTCCCTGCCCGGCAGGAAGCCTGCTTCTCCCTCTCCCACTGCCCCTGCTTGTGTTCCCTCTCTCGCTGTGTCTCTCTCTGTCAAATAAATAAAAAAATAAAATCTTTAAAAAAAAAAAAACTGCATGAAAATCTACAGATCTCGAAAGTAAAAAAAAAAATTAAAGAAAGAAGCAAGAGGAGAAACTTTTTGGAAGTAGAACTTTTGGACAGTATTACTTTTAACAATGCAGCTTTTAACAAGGCACAGGCAGAAGAACTTTCTTTCCTGTCCTGTGTTGGGAAAGAGTGAGCAGAACTCTTTAAGCCTCTGAAGGGGGTTCAGTGAATGCTTTTCTCTGTCAACTTGGTAACATGGAGTTCCAAAAACTTCCGGTTTAAGGAAGCAAGTCCTAGCACTCTTATTATCTTCACCTCCTGTAATGATAAACAATCACTTTAATTACTGCAGAACGCTGATCAGGAAAGAATACTCTTCTACAGTTATTTTTGAGGTGAAAAAGTAACAATTCAATATTCCCATTATTTACCTACCTTCATCTGTCCCTCCACAGTAGCATTCTTTCCTGGAAGAACATTGGGGCCAAAATGGGCAAGGATTCAGAGGGTGGGTTGTCCAACATATTTTCTGACTCCTCCCCCTTCTAAACGGGCTCATTTGGCCAGTTTCTAAGTGGGGGCTTCCCATATGGTAAATACACACCTCTTGGAAACCTCCCAAGCAAAGACAAACACCAGTTGTTATGGATTGACTGTTTCTGTCCCCCACCCCAAATTTGTATGTTGGAGTCTTACATCTCCCTACCCCCACCCCCCCAGCCCCACCCGTGTGATGGTATTAGGAGGTGGGGCCACTGGGAGATGACGATTGGATGAAGGTGTGAAGGTGGGGCCCTGTGATGGGATTAGTGCCCTTTTGGGAGTCATGAGAGGACTTTGCTTGCCTCTCTGCTTTCTGCCGTGGGAGGAGGTAACATGATCTGACTTCTAAACTGTGGGAAATAAATCTGTTGTTATAAGTCACCCAGTTGCTGGTACCTTGTTAGAGCAAAGCTTGAACTGACCAAGACACCAGCACAGCCAACCAGCCACACCCACCCCCAACATCTCATCCTCTGGGGCAGCAGTTCTCAAACCCATTCATTTCAGGATCCCTTTACTCTTAAAAATTATTAAGGACCCCAAAGAGCTTTTATTTTATTTTTTTAAAAAGATTTTATTTATTGATGAGAGAGAGAGTGAGGGAGAGCAAAGAGGGAGAAGCAGATTCCCTGCTGAGCAGAGAGCCTGACTCAGGGCTCCATCTTAGGACCCTGAGATCATGACCTGAGCTGAAGGCAGATGCTTAACCGACTGAGCCACCCGGGTGCCTCCCCTCCCAAGAACTTTTATTTGTGATGTTTATTTATTTTTATTAAAGATTTGCTTTATTTTAGAGAGAAAGAGCGTGAGCGGGGCAGGGGCAGAGGGACAGGGAGAGAGAAGCTTAGGCAGACTCAGCATTGAGCACAGAACCCCATGCAGGGCTCGATTTCACCACCCTGAGACCATGACCTGAGCCGAAACCAAGAGTTGGACCCTTAACTGACCTTACCACCCAGGCACCCCATGATATGTTTATTTATAGCTTACGTACTATATAGAAATTTAAAAAATATTTATGAGTTCACTTAAAAATAATAAACTACTACATATTAACATATGTATTTTTTAAAAATAAAAACTAAATTTTTCAAAACAAAAAAGTTAGTGATCAGAATGGCATTGTTTTACAGTTCTGCACATCTCTTTGATACCTCACTTAATAGAAGACCGCTAGATTCTCTTATCTGCTCCTGCTCTCAGTCTGTTTTGATGTCATACATTATGTGACCTCTGGAAAACTTCACTGTACACGCATGAGAGTTTGACATAGTATTAGTAGGAAGACAGTTTTGACCTTGTAGCTCCACAGCAACAGTCTTCAGGATCCCCACACCTCTCCAGGTTTCCACCTTTATATCCTCAGGACCTAACACAGTGTCTGGCCTCCATTAGGCACTGGATAAATTCACATTTTAATTTAAATACATGTTTTAATTTTAAAAGCTGTATAGTTATGGCTATATTATAGAAAATAGAGACAGTAAGAAAAAACCACTCCCTATCACCCAAATATTATTTCTTGGGTGTATTTTTTATTGGTCTTTTTACAAAATGCAGTTTTTTAGAACTAGAACTACATCATATATAATAAATGAACACCATAATTTTGAATAATTTTCCTCCTCACCTAGCAATGGGTAAGTTTTTCTTTCTGATGTCTGTGACTACCATAGTGTTCCATCCCGTGGCTCTAACACAATGTACTTACTAAATATCCAATATTAGCATGTTTAGGATGCTTCCAAATTGTTGTTGTAATAAATACAGTGATCCTGTGAAGAATACCTTCACACATACAGCTTTTTTGGCATTTGGTGTTATTTCCTTAGAATAGATTCCCAGAAGTAAGATTACTGGGTCAAAAGATGCAGACGTTTTTTATGGCTTTTAATACGTACTGTAAAATTCCTTTTCAAAAGGGTTATACTAATTTTCAATGCCACCAGCACTTTCAGGAATGTTTCACTACTCAAATTGTCAGCATAGGTACTATGAAGAATGCCGATCGATAAAATATTGTACCCTAGTTGTCAAAATTTTGCATTTTTTGAGGCTCATAAAGTTTGTTGAAGAACGAGTGTCTAATACAAAACATTCTTTTGGGACATCTTTATTTCTGGAAAACTTTAGAGATTTTTTACTCGTGAACACTAGAAAAAGAACGCATGTTGTTCGGATTGGCACAGAATTCACTTTGACATTCAAATCTTAACGCCAAAATTCTCGAACGGGGACCTTTCGCTGATTCTGCTAGTTGTCTTCAACGGTAGCAAGGGAAAAAAAGATTAACATCTGAGTAATGAAATGTTCCACTGCAAACCATACAGATGCACATAGAGGGGTTGGAGTTCTGCTTCTCCTTCAACTTTTCTTCCCCCCACCCCCCCCAAGTTGGAGGTTTCTGCCCTCTCCTTTGTTTCCGGTATCACCTGCCCACGTGCACCAGTGCTGACTTTCTCGGGCAGGGGGCATCATCCTCCGGGCCACCTCGCGTGGCTCCGGGCTGCTCCGTGCAGTGAGCGCCGGTCCTCCCTGTGGACTCGGACTTCCAGAGCAGCCGCGGCGGTGCGTCCGTCCCCCGCGGGAGACTCCTGACCTGCTTCCAGGCTGGCCTCCCACCCCGTGCACAGCGCGAGTGCGGCGGGCGCTGGAAGATTTGCCGGGAAGAGCCACGATCGTGCGCCCGGGAGGGAAGGAAACTTGGCCTGCCTCGCCCTCCGGGCGGGAGCGCCGCGGTTCAGCGCTCCTCCAAGATTTCCTTCGGCGGCCTCATCCTGGGACAGGCACTTATGAGTCATCGGCTCTGTGGGTCACATGGCCAACGTGACCAAAATAAAGTTTCAGTATTTTAAGCCGCTAGAAAGGGGGACAACGGAGCACACCGGAGGCGAGCAGCAGAAGGCGGGCACCGGCGGGCACGGGCGGACCGGGCACCCACGCGAGGGGCCGCGGCGGCGCGGGCGCCCGGGGGGGGCGGGGCGCCGGGGCCGGGGGGAGGGGAAGGGGCGGGGCCTGTAGAGACGCACCCCTCCCCCACGGCCGGCAGCGACGCCCGAACTCCCGGGCCGGCCCGCTCCGAGCGCGGCGCCCGGCCGACCTCCGCCCGGAAGCCCCGGGCCCCGCTATCGCCGGGCAGCGGCAGGCCGCGGGACTCCGAAGAATCCGCCGCGTCCTCCACTGCCACCGGGACCCCACGCGCCGGCAGCGGCTTCCCCGGGAACGTCCTTCAGCCCCGGGAGCACGCGGGAAAAGCCCCAACGCGCCAATGAGCGAGCGCCTTCCTCCTGACGGTCACGCTCGGGGGCGGGGCTTCCCTTCGCCGCTCCCGAGTTCCGGGAACCCCCTTTGATTGGTCTGGACGGCCTGGGAAACACTGTAGTAACGCCCAATCAAAGCGCCACGTCTCGGCCTCGAGGAAATATTCCGTGTCGGCTCGGTCCTAACTGGGCAGTTCTTTCCGGCTCTGGCCACTGGGAAGCTTTGTTTAGGTCTGGAAGGCGGGCTTTCCTGGGAGTGGGTGGGGAGGGGGCGTTGATTCTTGACCAATCCTTTCATTCCGTTGGGTGGTGACCAGCCAATGGGCCGGGCGGATAGGACGCTCCTCCCGGAGAGTAGTGAGACCCTTGGTGCCGGGCGATTGGTGGCGGCCAGTATGAGTGGCAGCCGCGCGGCCCAACGGGCGCAGTGCGTGGGCCGCGGGGCGGGGCCAGGGCGGGTGCGCGGCGGCGGCGGGGTGGCTGGGCCGGCGGCGGCGGCGGTACGAGGCGCGCGCTCGGGGTCCCGGTCGCGAGGAGGAGGAGGATGTGGCGCGCGGAGGGGAAATGGCTGCCGAAAACAAGCCGGAAG